>NC_048225.1:5029462-5064942 GCF_002007445.2 Ailuropoda melanoleuca | reverse complement strand
TATTCCTTATTATCAAGCCCAGTATTGCACCTCCGTGTATCTGGGGTTGGACAATTACAGAGCAGAGAGAAAAAAAGATCTTTCAGGGGACAGGTTTGAGAAGTTTATGTAGCTTCTCCAATAACTCAGAGATCGAATCAGAGTCGCCTGGTGAGGGTGCAAAAAATGGGAACACCCCCCAAATCTCCAGGAATGATATAAGCAAGAAACTGGGCCTCAACTTCTCGCTCTGGGTAACATCACCAGGTGAAAATGAGCTCACAGACAACAGTCTTGTGATAACAGGAGTCTGGTATGTTTGAGAGAAAAAACAGTGCCCAAATGACCTATGTTAGAAGAAAACATTAATGTAAAACATAGACTAAGACTTGAAAATAAAATAAGCTTAGTAGATACCCTCAGAGATAGGAGGTGATATTGGTCGTAAGAAGTAGGGACAGAAAGCAACTAAGAAGAGCCATGTAGATGTCCTGAGTATAAGAACGCAACTGTTGAAGACTGGATTCAACAGACAACGGCCCTCAGCGGAATGAACACAGGCAGAATGAATGACAGTTGCAACGTCAGGTCAAGAGATTCCCCTACAAGTATGAAGACTTGAGGCCTTGGCTGTACCCTAGTTTGCACCAAATCCTGGGGAGTTTGCTGAAATAAATTCCTAGGCCTAAGATGGAGTGCTTCGGCGTGGGTGTGCCATAACAGCAAACAAAAACTTGGAGAATTTTCCCATCCCTCCGAGTGTTCTGCTTGACCAGAAACACAGTTCAGCCAATCCTCAACCACCAAGCCAACTCTGGGCTCTGGTTACTTCTTTGTACCTTATTTTTTATCCTATAAAGGCATCGTGCCTTCTGCCCTGTTTTGCAGTTTTCCAGACCTTTGGGGATGGAGACTGCCTGCTTTACAGAATGCTAAATAAAGTTTGCATCACCTTAATTGTCTTCTTTAATCATATTTAACAGTGTGTAGGGGCAAATTCTCCCACTTTCTGTCATTTGTATCTCGTCTCTTCCTTAGGTAAAAGGAAGCACACTATACACTCTGTTTTGAATCTTGCTTTTCATTCAATCCCAGAGATTATTCCATAGCAAAATAAGAGATCTCCTGTATTTCCTTTTATAGTCGTATAGTGTTCTGCAAAATGATGTGGGGGGGCTATAGTTTATCCAAATAGTTCCTTATTGATGGACATTTGGATGCTTTCCAGGCTTTTACTGCAGTGATTAGCCTTGTTTATGTTGGAGGAGGCAATCCAGAGGATGTGACCCCTGGCTGACCCAAGAGCTGGACCTGGGATAGTGGAAGTACCTCACCCCCACCCCTGTCCTTGGAATGTACCTTCTGCCCGCCATTCCCACAGTGGGCGCCGTTTTCAAGGACCCAGCCTTAAGAGAGCAAAGTGTTGTTGAGACCATCTGGATGGGATCGAAGCCCAGTTAAGGCTTCTATATGAAGTTATAAGATATGGTGGGCAGGTGTGCAGGTCCACTTGTCTTATAGGTACCCTTGCCTATTAAAATTATCACCTGCCAACTTGGAGTAACTTGATCCAAGTCCTCTGGGTCCCATTGTTTCCAAATATCCTAGAAAATATTTGTTTACCAAACATTTATTCTTTTTCATATTCCTGTGAATTGCAGTCCTTCCCTTTGAAGTCCCAGACCCCTACCCTCTTCCTTGATTTGAATGACACATACCCCTCATTTTGCCTGACTGACTTTGGAATTTCCATGTCTGTGTGTGGATTCCTTACATGTACAAAATTAAATTTGATTTTCTCTGTTATTCTGTCTCATGTCATTCTGGTTCTTAGTCCAAGGACCTTGAAGGGGACAAGACATTCTTGCTCCTCAACAGAAGAGCTAAAACCGATCTATTCAATGTGCAAGTATATTAGAACTAATACGAATATTTGATGGAATTGTTGGATACAAGGTCAAATAGAAAAAATCAGCACTCTTCCTCTAGACCAGTAATAACAAACTTGAACATGATAGAGAAACAATCTGTTGACAATAGCAATAAAACTTGCACAAGAGGATAGATAATTAAAATACAATGGCTACTCACTGTGTATTGTGTAAGACTGATGAATCACAGACCTGTACCCCTGAAACAAATAATACATTATATGTGAATAATAAAAAAATATATATAGTGACCACAGACTGAAACAGAAGTTTTGAACTAGATATTCATTCAGGAATAGATAGCTCTTAAAACTGGTGTTGAAGTGGGGGCGCCTGGGTGGCTCAGGTGGTTGAGGGTCTGCCTTCGGCTCAGGTCATGATCCCGGAGTCCTGGGATCCAGCCCGCGTTGGGCTCCCTGCTCAGCGGGGAGTCTGCTTCTCCCTCTGCCTCTGCCCCTCCCCCATGTTTTTGCGCACGCTCTCTCTCTCAAATAAATAAATAAATAAAATCTTTTAAAAATGGTATTGAAGTGATAGAAGTAAGGAAAAGATTGAAGTTATTTTGAAAGTATAAATTTCGTGAGAATATATGCCTAATTGAGAACATCATATAAAATGCATTATAGTTAGTGACTCTGGGGGTCGGGAATGTAGGAAAAGAGTAAAAGGATTAAGTAAAATATAAAAAGAAAAGAATCAAGAGATAAGAGGAGTGGTATTTTGCATGGACTGATGATGACAGTGTGTTAAGAATTAGGATTCTGCATAACTTTTCATCTGAGGTAAAACAAACAAAACCAGACCTCATAAATAGACATCCCTGCAAATCCTCAGGGACGAGGCTCATGTTACGCTGGGCAAGCAAAGGTTACAGAAATGGATCATTAGAAATCGCACGGCATGTTGAGAAGCTGTATGACAGGTTTTCCAAGCATGTAAGTATTTTGCTGAAATATAATTCAACAACTTGTTAAGTCAAGGTCTCTGTGTCTTAACTAAAATGGCNGGCATGTTGAGAAGCTGTATGACAGATTTTCCAATATGTAAGTATTTTGCTGAAATATAATTCAACAACTTGTTAAGTCAAGGTCTCTGTGTCTTAACTAAAATGGCAGGTGTGGTACGGTGCCATTTTGCATCCTTCTGAGACCTGATTATAAAAAATCTCACTGGATTTTCTCCCATGAAAGCTAGCTAGCAAAGTGTAGGGGTTTCCACTGTTCTGTGGTGATTGTCGCTCTGCAGAATTTAAAGTGGGAAGCAACTGTCAGTGACCTTGAGTCACAAAGATTCATGGTTAGAATATTTCTGCCTGAGGGAATATTGTACACAAACACCACCTCCTGTTGGTGGGATTCACATCAGGGCCGCTGGGTGATGGTGTTTAGAAAGTGCACAGTCTTAAGGAGGGTTGAGTTTCAATCGGCTTAATCCAGTTGGCTAAAAGATGAGCTCTAGGCAGTGTGGTCAAAACAAAAGTATCCAAGGGAACTGTGTTCCTTTGACTCATAAAATATTTTTAGAAGGAGCCAATTAAATGGTTGTCCCGTCTAGTTCTCCGTGTGATGCTTAACACTGCTTAGCAAAATTCCATTAATTAGTCATTTAATTACGATCGAACATCCTTGTCTGGGAAGCACATTACGCCAGCAATAGGGATGGCATGACTCTTTTCATACAGTAAGATATTTATTAACAAAATTGTATTGAATACTCTGTGCCAAGCACCAGGCATACAAGGTTGAACAAGACAGACAGACTTCCTACTCCATGGGTCATGCCATGTGGATATAGAGAGAGGAATCAGCACAGAGATAAAGAATATGTCACCGAGGGGCGCCTGGGTGGCACAGCGGTTGAGCGTCTGCCTTCGGCTCAGGGCGTGATCCCCGGCGTTATGGGATCGAGCCCCACATCAGGCTCCTCCGCTATGAGTCTGCTTCTTCCTCTCCCACTCCCCCTGCTTGTGTTCCCTCTCTCGCTGGCTGTCTCTATCTCTGTCGAATAAATAAATAAAATCTTTAAAAAAAAAAAAAAAAAAAGAATATGTCACCGAATACTCCATGTACAGTGATGTAATAAAGATGTAATGATGTGGGGCGGCTCTGTTAGGTGGAGTGGGATGGAAGGACCTCTCTGAAGAGATAACATTTAAACTGAGCTCTGCATAGTGAGTCAGAGAGTCATTCAAAGGAAACTTCAGGGAAAAGTGCTCCAGACTGAGGCAGTGACTGGTGTAGAGACTCGCTTGGAATATCTGGTGTGTTGGAAGAATAATAGGAAGATCTTGACTTGAGGGGCAAATGTTTCCTAGTCATTTTTTTTTCTATTTTGGGAAACCTATTATTGACTCATTTTATTTATTTATTTATATTTTTTACCTTTTGGGAAATTGGATGTCCTTTCCTTTTCTTAGACGCTTTCAGGTGTTCCTGATACAACCTCGAAGTTAATTCCTTGTTCATGTTTTATATGGCAAACAGTTTCTAACCTGTCTCCTTACCACTTGGTATGGTGTGCTTTGTTGAACAGAAATCCTTCATTTTCATGTAGGCAAATCTCATCAACTTTTCTCTTTCTGGTTTTGCTTTCTGGGTCTTGTTTAAGAAATCCTCCCCTAAGTTGGTAAGATCTTTTCTGACATTTTTTTTCTTATTTGCCTTGTGTATTTACCTTTCACGTGTAGTTATTTAACACATCTGGGATTTACCTTGATTAATGGTGTGAAGTGTGGGTGATGCACGTTAACTTTTTTTTTTTTTTGCCATGTCCTGAGCCCTTCTTTTCAACATCATCTTTGCCTCAGTTTTAGTGATGTCATTTCTACCATAAACCAAGATCTGGGTACTAGGGATGCTCGTTGCTGCTGGCGTGTTTCAGAAATCAAAAGTTCATGCTTATACTTTTAATGCCAATTCAAGACCACAAGAATCTTCCTTTCTTCTGCCCATTGCATAGTTGCACCTCCTTTCTTCTGTACTGAGAACTCTGGCTTCCTCAAACTTAATCACATTTACTCAATCCTGCAATAGATATTGGATAGATTCAGAACAGTTGCATGCACAGCACTATGAAAAACAATCCCTACCAAAACAAGAGTACAGGGTTTGTTTGTCCTGTTCCCTTTCTCTCTCTCATTCATTCATTTGAAATACAATTGAGTTCATTTGTTTCCGTTTTTACTCAGCTTTAGGTATTCCCCTTTTCTTGTTGATTTAATTTCATTGTTTGAATATGTAGCAAGTTAACATGCTTCCCAAAGTCAAAAGTATACTCAGAGGAGTACTGCTCCCTTCCTACCCATCCCTCCTCATTTCCTCATTTCTCCCCACTCTCCGTATGGAATCCATTTTATGGTTCTTTTGGTTATCCTTCTTGTGTTTCTTTTTGCAAAAATAAATAGGTATGTGTGTGTTTCTTGTCTCCCTCTTTTTTTTTTTTTTTAAGATTTTGTTTATTTATATGAGAGAGAGCAGGGGAAGGAGCAGAGGGAAAGGGACAAGCGGACTCTGTACTGAGCTTGGAGACTGACGCGAGACTCTATCTCAGGACCCTGAGATCATGACCTGAGCCGAAATCAAGAGTCAGATGCTCAACCAACTGAAACATGCAGGCGCCGCTCTTGTCTCCCTCTTCTAACACAAAGGGTAGCATACTATGCATACTCTAGTACTTATTTCACTTAAGAGTGTATCCTGGAAATCACTCCTCAACCCTGCTGTTTATTTAATGCTATAACTATCGTGTGTATTGTATTTACTATGTTTCTTTACTGTTTAAAAACATTTCTTTTGGTAGTTGGAAGGTTTTTATTATTCGTTGTAACAGTTATCTTTGTTTTTTAAATTGAGAAATAATTGACGTGTAACGTTATATTAATTTCAGGTGTACAACATACTGATTCAATATTTCTATACATTGTGAAGTGATCACCACAATAAGTCTTGTTAACATGCATTGCCACACACAGTTACAGTTTTTTTTCCCTTGGGATGAGAACTTATCTACAGTCACCATGCTGCACGTTACAGCCCCATGACTTATTTATTTTATAATTGGGAGTTTATTCCTTTTGATCCCTTCATCCATTTGCCCACTCCCTTCCCCCTGCCTTTGGCAACCACCAGTCTGTTCTCTGGATTTATGAGTTCAATTTGTTTGTTTGTGTGTGTGTTTGTTTTAGGTTCCACATATGAGTGAGCTCACGTGGTACTTGCCTTTCAATATCTGACTTATTTCACTTAGCCTAATGCTCTCAATGTCCATTCACGTTGTTGCAGCTAGCAAGATTTCCTTCTTTTTTATGGCTGAAAAACATTCTGTTGTATACATGCACATTTACACCACATTTTCTTTCTCTGTTCATCTACTGATGGATGCTTTGGTGGTTTCCATTTCTTGGCCATTGTAAATAATGCTGCAACGAACACAGGTGCATGTAACAGTGATTTTTCTTTTAAAGTCTTTTCTGGTACCCCTTGTTTCTGTTTTCAAAGCTAACAATACCCTTTCAGTTTAAATGGGCATCCTTTTTTTTTCTTTTTCAGAGTCAATCATCTTTTTTCTACTTTCTCCTTTATCTCTTCTCCTCATGTTATGTTAGTGGCATTGTTTTTATTTTGTTCACATACCATTCTTCCACCTATTTCCCAAGCCTTGTTTTAGTCTTAGTTCTGCAATGAAATACATCAAATGCTCATCCATCAGACCTCTTGCTGAAGTTTTCTTAGTTCTCTCTTGGTCGAATGAAACTTATCCCCAGTAGGTTTCTCCAGAAGTGTTTGTGTGCAGTCGGAGGACAGCTTGGTTCATCCAGTCTTCCTATCAAACCTGCTACCCGTTCCTTTTGTCTCCCCCAAGACTGGAGACTTACTTGCTGGGACCACCCTGAGGGCGAATATTCTGTCCCATAATCAAACCTGTGTCAGATCACAAGTTCTACTTCAGGGTTCAATACATGGTCACCAAATCTTTAAGCTTAGTGTTTTATACAAAAATTAGTAATAATGGAGATTCATGTCAAGGCATTTGGCTAGGGTTTGGGCGAGGGAGAGAAACAATCCAGAATGTCCAGACCCCATCACCATTTAAACCTGTTGTGGAAGCTTCATTTAGATAGGGTTCCCAGAATATAAATAGATAAGAGACTAACTGGGGAATGCCTCTGGGGTGAGGCTACTGAGAAAAGAAGAAGCTTTCATAATTTAAAAAAATGTTCCAGAGCTTCCTTCCCTTGTAACAGCTGACAGTATATTCCTAGCCCCTTTCCAGCACTTACTCAAACAAAAGGTCACTCATCTACAGTCTCTTTAAAGCCTTTGAGATTTTGTAGGAGGTTAGAGTGTCAGGGCTGGAAGCAATCTTAGATGTGGCCTAATCTACCTTTTCTTTCTTTAGCCGATGAGCAGACTGGTGGTGTTAAGACTGGAGTGGGACAAGAATATTTGAAAACTGTGTGTGAAGTGTCAGGCTTACTTAAAATGTTTTGAAAAATAATTTTGGTGCAGAAATGAACAAAGAATTATAAAATATTTTTAAGTTTTAGATTTAGATTAAAATTTATTTTTAAGGGAAAAAAAGCCCATAAGCATAGCATCATGTATAGAGAAGTTAAATCATTATGTCCTACGTGAGACTAATGTAACATTGTCAACTACACTCAAATAAAAAAAGAAAAAAGAAAGCCCAACAAAGTTGAAGTCCCTATATTCCCTTCTTTTTTTTGCACTTTTTATTCTTTATTTTATTTTTTATAATAATTTTTTATTATGTTATGTTAGTCACCATACAGTATATCCTCAGTTTTTGATGTAATGTTCTGTGATTCATTAGTTGCGTATAACACCCAGTGCTCCATGCAATACGTGCCCTCCTTACTACCCATCACCGGCCTATCCCATTCCCCCACCCCCCCTCCCCTCTGAAGCCCTCAGTTTGTTTCCCAGAGTCCATAGTCTCTCATGGTTCATTCCTCCTTCTGTTTACCCCCCCTTCATTCTTCCCTTCCTTCTACCAATCTTCCTGCTATTCCTTATGTTCCACAAATGAGTGAAACCATGTGATAATTGTCTTTCTCTGCTTGACTTACTCATACTCCCTTCTTAATCTCATTCCTGTCCTTTCCCAGAGGAAACCATTATCACAAATTTGGTATATGTTCAGTCCTGCTTTTATACTTTTGGTCATATGTGTATGGTATAATTGTAATATATATTGCTTATATATAATTATGTAATTATTTTAATTTATAGAAATGGTAACATAGTATATAGCATTTTGAAATCTGCTTTCTAAAAATTTTGATGGCAAAGAATACTTCAGTGAACCACCTCTGTGTGTGTGTGTGTGTGTGTGTGAATTTCTTGAACTATCTATCTATTTATCCATCCATCCATCCATCCATCTGTCACCTATCTATCTGAGGATGTATCTAGAAATGGAATTAATTGCTGGGTCATTGAGCATTCTCATCTTTGCTATACATTGTCTTATTCCTTTCCAGACTGGAATTCTTGGTTGTTCTATCTTCATCAACACTTCCTATGGTTAGACTTTAAATTTTTTATAAATTTGATTGGGTGGAAGGTTTGTTATCTTAGTGTTTTACTGTGCCTTTTTAAAAATTATTATTAACAGTGAGCATTTTCATGCATTCATTGGCCATTAAAGTTTCCTGTTTGTTGTGAATTGGCTTCTGATATCCTTTGCCCATTTTTCTGTGTCTTTTTCTTATTGACTTGCAGGAGTTTCCTGAACTCTAGATATTCTTACTTTGTTTTGATGTGCAGTTCATATTTTCCCCCCGTCTTTGGCTTATCTTTTAGCTTTGTTTAAAGAGTCTTGCTTTTACAGAAATTTTATGTTTTTATGTAGTGAAAATGAACAGTCTTTTCATTTATAAGGAGGCTGGCCTGTAACCTTACACCAAATCAAGGCAAGACCAAGTAAACCCCAATCATTTCAGCGTCCTTCAGGCTGCTGGTGAACGAGCCACTCGGCACAAGTATTCTTGTAATGGGACATACCGTGATAATTAGCAGTGGTCAGTCTGTATCAGGTGTCAGGACACTCTTGCCTTCTGGAAGGAGCTTTGGATGAGGAGTCCAGTCTCCTGCTGGCTCTGTTCCTAATGCTGTGACTTTGGTGGAGGAGCTGAGGTGTGGCAGAATGAGCCCTGAATGTGACACCAGGAGACTGGCTGTCAGCGCTACCGCTAACTCTAGTTGAGCCTCGGTTTCCTGGTATGGAAAGAAAAATGGTGTGGTCTCACAGGGCTGGATAGTGGTGAAAATGCTTTGTGAGATGAGCGATAAAAGCAAAACGTTGCCATTACTCACTTCTGTGGGCTTCAGTTTTCGTATCTGTAGAATAAGAGTTACAGAACTAGGTCTGAAGGCCCATTGCAGCTCGACAGTAGCCTGCGATTCTGTGACTGGGGTGAAGACAGACTGTCCGGACCAGAGGGGGTGGCAGGTGGCCTCTCGTGACTTAGGACTCTTGGTAAGGCCACCTTCTGGAACAGAAGTATTATGAGGCCAATGAGATCATCCAGTGTCCATTCCTTCCTCCCTCCATCACTTCTTCCATTCTTCCCTTCCTCCTCCCAGCCATCCATTCTTCTACCCTCCTTTCTTCCATTCCCCACACTTGCTATACTTCCTGGAAAACTCATTCCCACCCTTTCTGGCTAACTTCTGTTTCTTCTTCAGATGTTCTCTGTCTTTCTGGGTGCTGTCCCCTTGGAGGCTTTTCCTGATCCCTCAGGTTCTGTGTGTGATGCTCTTCCCCTGGGATCCCATAGTGCGCTCACAACCCTTATCATTGCACGCGCCATGCTTACTTCAATCGTCTGGGGGCACAGGAGGCTATTTCTTGTTCACTGCTGTATCCCAGAGCCCATTCTAGTGCCTGGAACATAACAAGTACTGAAATCCTGTTGAATGAATGAATGAATGAATGAATGAATGAATGAATGAATGAATGAATGTATATACAGGCACTATGCTAGCTGCATGGATACAGAAATAAATAAGGCGAAGCCTTAGCTCTCAAGGAACTAAAAATCTAGTAGGGAGGACAGACGTTTAACCGAGTAACTGCAATGTTGCGATGCAACATCAAGCAACAGAAATCTGTTCAAAATGCAGATAGAGAGGAGAGAGTTTAGTGGGTCAAGGAAAGCTGTACGAGATGTAGGTGAGCCGAATTGTGAAGGAAGAGCAGGAATGTGTTAATCGGAGACGAGTCAAGGACATGCCAGGCAGAGCAGCAGCACATTTATTCAGGAATTTACTCCACAGATATTTGTTGAAGCCTACTATGTGCCGAGCACTGCTGCAGGTGCGGGGGCGGGGAGCGAGCACAAAGGGAAACAGCGCCCCCGGAGTCCCTCCCCTCCTCCTCGGTCTGACCTGTGTCATTCTGAGCCTCTGCGCATCTTTGGCCAGTGTGGGTGTTTACTGCGTATGGAGCCCTATGGAACGGTTGGCGTGCCTTTTCTTGAACCAAGAGAACAGGGTCCTGGCTGGTTTTGTGCTGAGGAGGACGTGAGGGTTTGTGTTTCTCAGTGTTTTGATCAAAGGCACACAGCTGTTACATGAGAACGCCTTGGAAATGTAATCTGAGCCCCGTAAGGCACCTCACCATCTGTCTCAGGCCACAGTTCGACCGAGGACTATCTTTGGCCCAACACCCCTTGCATGGGTCAAATGTTAACACAGGTGTTTGCTAAAGGGAAAGAACAAAGTAAGAAAAAATACAAATGGAATAAAGTCTGGAAGAAGTTTCATAACTCACCCTATGTGATGATGCAGGGTTTTTGTGGAGAAGATCAGTGGAAAGAAATACACACAGTCATAGACAGATGAAAGATAAATCACAAAGGGGTTGGTTTATGATTAGACTAGAATTTCCACTTCCAGCGAGCTTGGGGCCCATTTATATAGAGTGCTAGAAAGGAAATGATCTTCTTTACTGTCTGAGTGAGTTCTACTGATTACCAAAGTAAGCCAACTTGTTCTTTAAAACCAACCCTCTTTTCCAGCTGATTGGCTGGAGGGATTGGCATAAGGTTTATAATGAGGGAGAGACAGAGAGAGAAGAGAGGGAAGGGAAGGGGAGAAGAAGAGATAGAGGGAGGATGAACATGTTATACCACGTAGAAACATTTATCTACATTTTATTTTATTTTTAAAGATTTTGTTCATTTATTTGACCAAGGGGGTGGGGGCGGAGAGTGAGCACAAGCGGCGGTAGCTGTGTGGCAGTGGGAGAGGGAGAAGCAGGCTGTGGGACTCGATCCCAGGACCCCGGAACCACGATCCGAGCTGAAGGCAGACGCTTAACCGGCTGAGCCACCCAAGCGCCCCACCAGATCATAATTAAAAAGCAAAGGGACAAGAAATGCAGAAGCAAAAGACCCTTCCCTAGAGGCTCTGAAATGACAGCCAATCAATCCTCATTATTTGCAGATTCCATACTCACTAAAATGTATGTGTAATTCCAAAATCTATACTCCCAGAGCCTCTACAGTCAGTCACTCACAGGCAGGCACACTTTCAGTTGCTCGACATGCGTGTTCCCAGGGAGGCAGAACACAGAGACCCTCTGCCTTGTTTCAGCTCTCCTGCTGTAACCAAGTGTCCTTTCCCAGTCCAGCTGGTGCCACGCTGTTTGCACTTTCGTGCTTTGTGCTGGGGAGTCAGCTGTCTGAAGCGGCCCCCAGGCCCAGGGCTGCAGTGCTGGCCAGCGCTCCAGAGCCCAGGAAGGCTGTGCTGGGCCTTGGGGGGAACGCACCGCAAGCTTCATTAGGGCCCGAGCCACGAGGCTGTTGCCGATGAGTGTAACAGTAATGAATCAACAATGTCTATGAAATAAACTGGCTTTAAACAGAAACGCACATAAAACAAGGTACTAGATTGCTCAGCAGATGAAGAGTGACCAGAGGCTCAGAGGAACACGTAATAAAAGGCCCAGGCAATGGTTCAGTATTCCCTAATTCAAAGATCACAGCGACTTTACAGAAAACTGTCACCATGAATAATGAGAGAACCAACTCTATATTAAAATGGCTGTTTCCTGTCCCACATCTTTTGGCACACTCCCCCCGCCACCCCCACGGCTTTTGTAGAGAGAAAAAGCATGTGTGCACAAGCAGGAGGGAGGGGCAGAGGGAGAGATAGAGAGAATCTCAAGCAGACTCCACGCTGAGTGGAGAGCCTTATCCAGGGCTTGATCTCACGACCCTGAGATCAAGACCTGGGCTGAAATTGAAAGTCCAATGATTAACTGATTGAGCCACCCAAGTGCCTCATCTGCATTTTAATCTTTTAAGTTGTATATGTCCTAGTGTAAGGTGACTAATGCCTTTACTACACACCGGACCAGTTCTGTGCTCACCCCCACATCTCCTCCCCCTGAAGCCAGCCATCCCCACCTCTTCGCTGATTCATTTCACGTTTACGTATATGTTTTTAAATAACATGTTTGCATTACTTCTTGAGTTTTCAATTTTAAGCATTATATTGACTTCTTACTATAGTAGAAAAAGCGTATTTCTTTTAACTCCTTCCCCCCTTCATGTCTCAATAGAGTTATACCTTAACATTGTTTAGTTTTGTGGAAATGCGATTCATAATTTAGCCATGTGACTCCTTTTCATTTTCTGTACAAAATTTAATTTTTTCCTGGCAGTAAAAATTAGCACCTTTTTATTTGCTTACTTGTTTTTCTAATATTTACCTGTTATTCAACTTCATATTTTGCTGATTCTCTAAAAATCTTTCAAGATATTCAGGTGTATCAGGCTTCCTAATGGTTTGCATTTTCCAGAAGGTGTCTCTCATGGATGCCCGACCTACTCCAGTGTGGACCGATGGCTCTTTATTCCAAGGTACCCAGACATCACTTTGCCACATCCATTCATGATTATCTTGGCATCCCCTTTGAACCTGTGGTTTCTTGGATCCCATGTCCTCTTTCACGGGTAACCCCCTCATTTTTGTGGAGCACATCATCTGGGGCTGAACTAATGGGAGGTGAATTATTTGAAGCCAAGCATGTCTGAAAATATCTCTACCTTTTCGCTTGATGGATAATTGGCTGGGGATAAAATTCTCAGTTGGATATGTTTTTTTTCCCCTGAATTTTGAAGTAATTTCTCTATTGCCTACCAGCTTCCAATGTTGCTGGTGAGAAGTTGGACACCAATCTGATTTCTTCTTCTTTGCATGTTTTCTTCTTCCCTGTGTGATTTCTGTTTCCTGAAAGTTGTGTTTCTTCTGTTTATTTTGGGCTCTAACTTCTACTTTTTCTGCTAATATTTAAGTATGTGGACTGAAAACTGCTAATACTCTTTAAGGATATGAGTTAGTTTTCTGATTGTGCAATTCTCTATAAGATGAGCTATTGAGGCCTTTTTTTTCTTTTTTTCTTTTAAGTTTTTATTTCAAATCCAGTTAACATGCCGTGTTGTATTAGTTTCAGGTGTACAATATAGCGATTCATCACTTACATACAACACCTGGTTCTCATCTTGACAAGTTCACTCCTTCATCCCCATCACCTATTTCCCCCATTCCCCTGACCTCTTTGCCTCTGGTAACCATCAGTGTGTTGTCTATGGCTAAGAGTCTGTTTCTTGGTTTTTCTCTCTTTCTCTTTGCTCATTTGTTTTGTTTCTTAAATCCCACATATGATTGAAATCATATGATTGAAATCAATCTTTCTGTGACTGACTTATTTCACTTAACATAATACTCTCTAGCTCCATCCATGCTGTTGCAAATGGCAATATTTAATTCCTTTTTATGGTTGAGTAATATTCCATTGTGTATATACACTACATCTTCTTTTTATTTTATTTTATTTTATTTTATTTTATTTTATTATTTTATTNATAGCTGAGTAATATTCCATTGTATATATGGACCACAGCTTCTTAATCCAGTCATCTGTTGAAGGGCATCTCGGCTCCTTCCATGATTTGGCTATTGTGGACAATGCAGCTATGAACATTGGGGTGCATATGGCCCTTCTCTTTACTACGTCTGTATCTTTGGGGTAAACACCCAGTAGTGCAATGGCTGGGTCATAGGGTAGTTCAATTTTTAACTTTTTAAGGGACCTCCACACTGTTTTCCAGAGTGGCTGTACCAACTTGCATTCCCACCAACAATGTAGGAGGGATCCCCTTTCTCCACATCCTCTCCAACAATTGTTGTTTCTTGCCTTGTCTATCTTTGCCATTCTAACTGGCGTAAGGTGGTATCTCAGTGTGGTTTTGATTTGAATTTCCCTGATGGCTAATGATTTTGAACATTTTTTCATGTGTCTGTTAGCCATTTGTATGTCTTCATTGGAAAAGTGTCTGTTCATATCTTCTGCCCATTTTATGATTTGTTTATTTGTTTCTCGTGTATTGAGTTTGAGAAGTTCTTTGTAGATCTTGGATACCAGTCCTTTATCTGTGGTGTCCTTTGCAAATATATTCTCCCATTCCGTGGGCTGTCTCTTAGTTTTTTTGACTGTTTCCTTGGCTGTGCAGAAGCTCTTTATCCTGATAAAGTCCCATAAGTTCATTTTATCTTTTATTTCTCTTGCCTTTGGAGATGTGTCGTGAAAAAGGTTGCTCTGGCCGATGTCATAGAAGTTGTTGCCTATGTTCTCCTCTAGAATTTTGATGGATTCCTGTCTCACATTGAGGTCTTTCATCCATTTGGAGTTTATTTTTGTGTATGGTGTGAGAGAGTGGTCAAGTTTCATTCTTTTGCATGTAGCTGTCCAATTTTCCCAGCACCATTTATTGAAGAGACTGTCTTTTTTCCACCGGATGTTTTTTCCTGCTTTATCAAAGATTAGTTGCCCAAAGAGCCGAGGGTCCATTTCTGGGTTCTCTATTCTGTTCCATTGGTCCATTACACTACATCTTCTTTACCCATTCATCAGTTGATGGACTGCTTCCATTTCTTGGCTCTTATAAATAATGCTGCTATAAATATAGGGGTGCATAAATCCCTTTTAATTAGTCTTTTTGTATTCAAAATACCCAGTAGTGAAATTGCTAGATCATAAGGTAGTTCTATTTTTAACTTTTTGAGGAACCTCCATGCTTTTTTCCACAATGGCTGCACCAGTTTGCATTCCCACCAACAGTGCACAAGGGTTCCTTTTTCTCCACATCCTCACCAACACCTGTTGTTTCTTGTGTTTTTGATTTTAGCCATTCTGACAGGTGTAAGGTGATATCTCACTGTAGTTTTGATTTGCATTTCCCTCCCACATCTTTTCATCTATCTGTTGGCTGTCTCTATGTCTTCTTTGAAAAAATGTCTGTTCATGTCTTCGGCCCATTTTTTAATTTTTTTTTAATTTTTGTTTTGGGGTGTTGAGTTTTGTAAGTTCTTTATAGATTTTGGATACTAACTCTTTACCAGATAAGTCATTTGCAAATGTCTTCTGCTGTTCTGTAGGTTGCTGTTTGGTTTTGTTGATTTTTTCTTTTGCTGTGCAGAAGCTTTTTATCTTGATGTAGTCCCAATAGTTCATTTTTGCTTTTGTTTCCTTTGCCTCAGGAGACATCCAGTGAGAAGCTGCTGCAGCCAGTCAGAGGAGTTACTACCTCTTCTAGGATTGTTATGGTTTCTTGTCCCACATTTAGGTATTTAAACCATTTTGAGTTTATTTTTGGGTATGGTGTAAGAAAGTGGTCCAGTATCATTCTTCTGCCTGTGGCTGTCCAGTTTTCCCAACATCATTTGTTGGAGAGACTGTCTCTTTCCCATTGAATATTCTTTTCTGCTTTGTCAAAAATTAATTGACCATATAGTCATGGGTTTATTTCTGGGTTTTCTATTCTGTTCCCCTGATACTGAGGCCTTTTCATTGGGGAATTCCAGTGTCAGTATCCTCTCCTCTAGGGCTGCTCAGATTCTGCAAAGAAGGTTCTTCTCATCTTTTGCCTGGAGCTTCATGTGAAGGCTTAGCTTCTACTCTTCCGGAACCTGAGCAGGGGAAGAGGGCTTAGCGGGAGATAGATTCACCATACAGATGTACATTCATTTGAATCTCCCCTGCCAATAGGATACTTCTTTCTTTAACTGTGCCTGTGGTTTCTCAGTCCAGAGACTCTCTCCAGGGAGTAAAACTCCAGGCCTCTGCCTACGTGGGGGAAGGGCAACTGTTGGCTGTAACAAGTTTGGAGGGAGGGAGAGATCTTGGCACCTAACAATTTCTTGAAAAACTCTCAACCAATTCTCATTCTCCTCATTTTAGACACCCCATTTTTTTCCCCCACTGCCACCAATCTGTAGAGTCTAAATCAGATTGGCTCTGGCTTTCTCTACTACCAGTTTAGGACTCAGTTTTCTTAGCTTTGCTAAATTGGTTACACCCGTCCTTTTGCTTTACAGCTTCTAAAATTTATTTGCTGCTTTTTCCTTGATTTTCCTTGTCCTTATGGCTTTATGTCTTTGAAAAAAATCTTTCTACTGTTATTTTAGTAGGGTTTGGAGCGGGAGCAAAATCAGATGCATATGTTCAATCTGCTATCTTCACCCAGAAGCCCAGAAAACTTTTAAATTGAGAGTAAAGAGATAGTATTCCTATTACTGAATCTTGAACATCAACTGAAGCCAGGAAATTAGCAACCAGATAGCATAAGGATTCAACGCTTAGACCCTGGAATTAAACCTGGGATTGAGCCCTGTGTCTGCCACTTGTTGGGTTTCTGACCTTTTGACATTTACCTAACTTCTCCTAGCCTCAGTATTTTTTTTTATCTCTACAATAGAGATGATAATAATGCAGCTCCTTTTTGAGATTAAAGTACATATCCATCTATGATACGCTTCTTACATTGTCTAAATTCTAGAACATTGCTCAATAAATTGAGGGAACTCCGGTGCCCATGACAGGACAGTCAGTAGAGAGAAACCATGGTAAATCACTTAAGACCTTCTGGGTGCATGTTATTGAGTGCCCATGAGAGACCAGGCACTGTACTGGACACTAGGTATATCATGGAGAACAGAACACGTGTAAGGTTAGCTTTTGAGGAGTTTAGAACAATAAGTAAGCAGAGTAAATTTACAGTTAAAATTTGTGGTAAGAGCTATAAAGAAAAAGAACAGAATGCTGTAAAGGAGAATAACCAGGGAGAATTACTTTGGGTCAGTCTGTTGGGAAAGGCTTTTACTAACTGAGAATATTGCTTATGTTGAATCCAGATGAATGTTAAAATGGATCAGTAAAATGCACATGCCTTTTAGCTATTCAAAGTAAATAAATATTAACCTGTGACACGTAGGTCAAAGGATTAGAGACGTGATCTTTCTGTCAAGTCATTTAGCTTCTCTTGGCCTTGATTTCCTCATCTATAAAACAGAGATTGGACAGAATAATCTCTCAACTCACAGCTTCTACAATTCCATACAATTTTAGGGTGGTAAGAATATTATAAATGAGGTTGATTATAAAGAAGAGAGAACAAAATTTCCCCCCATTTTCCCCCATTACATAGTTTTATTACTGAATTTAATTTTTTTTTTAGTAAAACATAAAAAGTATTTGGACATGATTAAAGGAAGAAGTAAAAAAATCCTTCCCCTCCCTCTTCCCCCTCTACTGGGACCCCTTCCCACCACAGGGACACCACCAATATGACCCTTGCCCTGTAGTATGCCTCCATCCATTCTGAGCACACAAATATGTTCTTCCCAAACATAAATAGAAGACCAGAATGTAAGTGACAAAATGTTAATAGTGTTTAACGTTGCTATTTTCTACTTAATTTTTTTCTCCTAACATTTCTCTTTTTCTGCAATTTGCTTATATTATTTCTATAATCAGGAAAATTAATTTTATTTACACAAATAATGCTAATTATAATGAATAATAACAAATATACTTTATCTCTTGTTTTATTCTTAAAGAGAAAAGAGAGCTATTCATTTGATTAAAAAGTTTGTGTGTAGATAAATCTGACTGGTAATCATATTTTGCTGCAACCAAATTATGAAGGTTTATTCTACAAGTGGTTTTTAAAAATATGACAGCCAGACCATATTTCAATCTTTGATAATCATTTAATGTATTCATAAAAGAAAGTACTGGCCTATATCAGCAAGATCTTCCTTTCTATAATGAGTACAGGGACAGATGTCATGGAAAAGAAAAATTTCTCTGTCATCTTTCAATAATTAGTAGATTTGCAGATTTATCATCCTTAGAAAAAGATGGTAGATTGAATATTCTGTCTTATCTCCTCGTCTGATATTTTTCTTATTTTTCTCTTAGTTTTATTTAGGTTTTACTACTTTCTAGGAATGATAAGAAGGCCAGTAGAATATATATATATGTATATATATATATATTACATATATATATATTCATTGAATGATCCATTTTGTATTCTTCCATATCAAATGATACCATGATCCTTCTAATTCTTTGAGAAGTTCAGGTAGAAATTTATTATATAATATTGTTCATGAAACTTTAAGGGACTGAGGATGTCCTGTGAATGATGTAGATTGGATCAGAACCTGGTGTTAATGGAGTTAGCACCAAAGTTAGTGAATTCTTATTTGTACCAAACATGGATACATGACACTTTTTACCATTTTTGTAATATTTGTTGATGCTACAGAGTTCATTGAAAGCTATTAAAACATTTTTCAGTATGCATTTTGTTGATAAATATTTTCAAAGAGTTTAGAAATCATTCATCTAGTGAAATGAGTACTTGATCTGGAATATGTATCTTTGAATGATTTCAAATATTGCTTTCACTTATAAAGGGTAAGACTCCATCCTGGGTTGACCGTTCAACTACTTGTGTGACTCATTTAATTTTCCTCATTTGAAAAACTTAGAATACAATACAACCTATATTTATTCCTCCAGGAATTTTGTGAGTCTTGAGTACTTTGAAGAAACCACATACTTTGAGGGGCGCCTGGGTGGGTCAGTCTGGCTTTGGCTCAGGTCATGATTCTAGGGTCCTGGGATCGAGCCCCATGTCAGGATCCCTGCTCAGCGAGGAGACTCCTTCTCCCTCTCCCTTTGCCCTCTCCCCAGCTTATGCTCTTTCTCTCAAATAAATAAGCAAAATCTTTAAAAAAAAAAAGTAACCACATACTTTGAAAGTACCAGATGTCACTGTGATGATGGTTATTATCACAATTGTCCACATAATAATTAGAAGCATAATGAGAGAGTTGAAAAAAAAATTCACCTGCCTTCCTACCTCAGGGTTAGGGAATGAGGTTCAAGTTTCTTGATTTTTAAGTGCATGAAAGTTTTAGTTTTTGTTGTTTACCTCAGTAATAATTTTTTAAAAAACTAGAAGCAAAATTTCTGGGTCAGCATGACAGAATGAGTACATGCAGAAATCTCCACTTTCTGTTCTAAATGCATAAGAATAAGAGATGAGATAAAGTATTAAATAATATATACAATCACATTAAAAAACAACTGGAAAAAATGCTATGGACAAACACAGAGAGGGAAACTATGTAGGTAGGCAGGGCCTGAAGGTTCCTGGTACTTTGGAAGCTGGGACTGAAGGCAGGGCAATGGCTTCATTGCCTTCATGAGATCAAGCACTAAATCCATCCTGCTCATGAGAGGATGGAGATGCAGTTCTCTTCTTCAATATGGGGGTTGAGGGCTATTTCCTTTGCTCCCAAAATCACCTGTGTTGTACAAACATGAAGATACTCAGCGTCATGAGAAATAGTCGTAAATCCATAAGAAAATTTGTAACTAAAGAAAGAACAGTAACAGAATAATTTGGAAAGGACTTAAAGTTTAGAACTGTCAAAAAATATTCCCAAAAGGTAGAATTATCATCCATAAAACAAGATTAGGAGTTTTTGAGAGCAGAAGAGTCAAACATGAAAATTAACCTCTGGGAAATCTTGGAAATAAAATATAGTCACAAAATTTAAAAATATAAAGGATGGGCTAAATAGTAATTTTGAAAGAGCCAAAGAGAGGGATACTGAATTGAAAACTAGAACAAAAGGAATCTTCCAGGATGCAAAGAAAAAGGATGTGAGAAATGAAGGACAATTTGAGAAATATGGTAGGGATACAGGACATTAAAAAATAACTAAAAATCTTAGAAATCACTATAGAGAAAGAATGATATATCATCCAGACCAGTAGCAGACTCCTCAGTCATAGCAATAGAAGCCAGAAGGCAATGCAGTTATTGCTTCAAAGTACTGAGAGAAAATAAATGAAAACATAAAATTTGATACTTCGAAAAGTTACACAAATATTAAATGGACAGTTTTCTAGTAATATAGTAAACTTCCAGAATCGACTTGAGAATAAAAAGAAAACCTAGTAAGTGGGACCTATAAACATAAAAAATGGTGAAGTCAGTAGTCAAAAATTTCCTCTCATACTCCAAAAAGGTCACCAGGACCATATAGTTTAGGAACCAATAGTTACAAATCTTAAAAAGAAAAAAAGATAATGCCTGTTTTACACAAACTGTTTCAGAGAGGAAAGAAAAGAGGGAAACCTACTTATCAGGCCAGCATAATCTAGATGCTGGATCTAAGAGGTTTAATTATAGAACTCGGACTGTGCCCCAAACTCATAGCAGCTGTTTTATCTAGGGAGATGGGACGGAGCATAGCATTAATGGTTCAATGAGACCTCAGCTTTATCAATCATATTGTAATTCCCTTATTTAGAAAAGACATGAAACAATATGACAAAGATATTAAGAATTGTGAATTTCATGTGGTAGGCACATTTGAATTATTTTTTATATTTCTCAATTTTAAAATCTCCTTCTAAAAAATCTACAACAAATTACGTTGCCGCTCAGCTTCAATAGAGAGAAAAATCATTCTTTAAAGCATATTAAGTACCAACCTAAAAAACAGCTGTCAGACCTGGTCAGTGGTAAGAAGCCTAGAATGTACTATTTTTAGATCAAGAAATCCTGAGTAGTTCAAATTACTCCAGGTCCTGTGAACATCATCTTTTCTCACGTAGATTGTTGAAAGGTTAGAGAGTTTTATTTATTTATTTTTGTTATTTTATTTTTTAAAAAGATTTATTTATTTTGGAGAGAGAGAATGTGTGTGAGCAGGAGGAGGGGCAGAGGGAGAGGGAGAGAGTCTTAAGGAGACGCCGGGCTGAGCAGGGAGCCCCACTCGGGACTTGATCTCACGACCTGAGGGTATGAGCAAGCATCCCACACTTAACAGCTGTACCACCTGGGCGCCTGAGACTTTTTTTTAAACCATTCATTGGCCCGTGAGTCTCCAGAGTTGAACAGCTATTAACCAAGCAATCGTTTTTGCATTCAGACATATTTTTATTGAGCAAACTTCTATGGGGTGGCCCGTTACATTCTTTATACTACCTGACTTGGCACTGTGTCTACAGGGTGAGACCTGATCCCTGTCCTTAAGTCGGGGAGATGGACAAGAGGGTCCGCGGTGACAATAGGGTGGAGTTAGTAGTGTGCAGGGCTACGTGGATCCCAGCCTTAAAGACCAGGGAATGTGACGTGTGATTCGATTCCGGTACCGTTGTTCATCATCAGCAGTGAGGCATGTGGAGGGGTGGGAGAAAGGCTGTTCAGTCAGAGGGAATGGCATTCGCACATGCAGAGAGAGCGTGCGAAGGCCCATGAGTTTGGGATTGCTGCACGGGAGGGCAGGGAGCTTAGAAGCGAGATCATGGTAGGCTCCTATGTCTGCAGCTGACGATTTTGAACTTCATCCGGGAGTTACCGGAAAGCAGTGACACACAAAATAGTGTGCTTTCTGTCTGGAGCGCGAGAAGCCAATTTCTGCCCTGGCCTCCATGGAGGGGTATTTGGTGGGGAAGTGCTGTGAGCTGTGCGGTCTGTGCAGGGCTGCTGGTGTGCTGGGGCCCGAGCGGGAGCCTGAGCGGCGTCGGGGGCTGCATTCCAACACCTGTCCGCGCGCGTCGTGCGCTCTGATAGAGCAGACCCGGCAGAGGTTGGTTTGCTCTGGGAGCTAACTTAGCCGCCTGCCGAGAGACCACCCGTGCTAAGAAAGGGAAAGTTGAGTATCAAGTGTTAGCGGTGGAAGGGGAGGTCTGAGATAAGAAGATGCCTGTGACTTCTACATAGACCCTGCTGGGCTTCCCCATGAACTCGTGTCTGGGAAGACATGGGCGCGAGAGCAAGGGGGTCTTCCTTCGGTGTTCCTCAACGGGCGTCACACACGGAAGGCGCACTGCCCCACCGCCCCTCCTCATCTTGCTCCAAAGTGAGCGCACCTCTGGGACTACGGTGGTCAAAATCTATGGTACGCAGCAGAGGAAGCTGCAGAGGACAGGTGTCTTGTAGGCACAAGACAAGGCAAGCCGCGGTGGCGCTTGGGAGGCGCCGTTGTCCAGAGCCGAAGCGTCAGGGATGTCTCTGCTTGTGTTGGTCCTCAGTGGGCATGGTGGACAGGTAAGGGCCTGGCGAGTGCAGTAGCGTCTAGCAAAAGAGGGGGGAACAGGAGAAGATGAAGAAGTTAGCTGGCTGGATTGTTGTTAGTGCCAAAGGGGTACCCCCATGAGGACACAGGTATAATTGGCCTGAAGTGTGCGGGCCCCCTTTCCTCTTCTACGCCGGCCCCTGAGGGCAAGAATGAGCAAAATGCAAGCCAAAGAGGAGGCCTGAACCACTTCTCCCAGAGAAGCTGCCCAAATTCCCAGAATATGAGCCCCTGGCAACTTCACATCACTTACTGTAAAAGTGTAAAAGGTTAGGTTACTCCCCAGACTCTAGAACAAGTGCCCAATTGCTCTCAGAGAGAGTACGTCCCTCATCCAAAAGGAAACCTAGCCTGTAGCTTGCATCCAGCTAATCTCCTTCCACATTGCTGCAACGAGGAGCCTTGGTTTTATCATTGCCTTCCCGGAGAGCAGAGCTAGATTTTCATGAATCTTCACGACTCCGTTCTCTTGGCTTTCAGAGCCACAGCCAAAAGCCAAATGAACTCATTCACAGAAAGCAAGCAATTTTGCCTGAGTCTCATTATTCGTGTTGAAATTGCAATTGTGTTATTCTGACTGACAGGTTCTCAAAAGAGATTCAGTGAAATCCTCGATCAAATTCACCAGGAAACAGATGGTTTCAAGTAGGCGTGCCTGGCTCCTCTCCCCGAACGGCTCAGTAACAGCACATCAAAAGACTGCTGAATTCTTAGTTCCCATCAGAAAAATAACAAAGCCAGTCTGAAATCTGGGAGTGTTTTGAGGGCAGATGGTATTAGCCTAGTAGTAAACACATTTTTGGCTGCTTCTTTTTTCTCCCTGGTTGCTATGTTTAATGTGCTGCAAGAAAGCTGTTTGCTTGCAGAATCTTATTATAGAGCAGAAATACACTTGTTCCAGAGAACAGGAATTTAATCGGTTCCAAGTCAAATGACATGAACAGGTGTCATCTCCCCAACCCAGGATCTGAAATGGGTTATTATGAAAAGGACTAATACACCTTTTTTTTCTGGCTATTGCTCCCCCCTGCTATGCAAGACTGCATGTGCCCGTCGTGTTCCTCCTGATTATTTCCAGCACCTAGATGGACCCATGCCTGAGTGCGGCTGGCCTCCACGCAGAGCTTGCCGTTTTCTTACTCTAGCTTAAGCTACCGTCTGCTGTTATTTGCTACTGGGGCCTGCACAGCTTAACACGAACTGCAAGTTGGTCTTGATGGGTACTGCTGCTTCTGCCAGGCTCCGTGACCCTTCGCCAGAAGGAAGTCACATTGCTGGTTCCCTGGCTGCCCCGAGGTCCGCGAGATCGCACAGGTAGAGGGAGAATCTCTCTCCTGCTTAGTGTTACACGCTGCTGAGAGTTTTTATCCATACCTCTCTCTCCTCTAGGACCCAGACTCCAAGCTATGGTGAAGCCGGATGGGTAGCGTGTGGGTACAGGGGCCACGAGATTGTGCCTGTCACCGACAGCAAGGTCATCGGGGTGGATCCCAGCTGAAATCAGAATCACGACTGCACAGAAGCCAGGAGCCCCATGGGCTGCTCCCAGTCAACGATCAAGCATGGGAGGAATACGAAGGCCGTCTCATCCCTGGGAGATGCGGGATGTCTCCGACATGCGACTGTGACTTGAGGCTTCCTTAGAGCCTGGTCAGACTTTCCTTACAACCGACTTGCAGTCTGAGATGCTTCTAGCCAACCTCCCTTCCTTTTTCCCCGGTCTCTTTCTCTTGCCATTTGATGACTCTGTCAGTTTCTCTCTCCCTCCATGTTTTCTCTCTCAGGCATTTCCCCTAATATATTTTCCTTTTGCACATCTAGTCCCACCTTTGCATCTACTTCTCATGGGACCTGCTTAACCAGTTGTGTTGTGTGCAGTGGAATGACTCTATTCTCTCTGTGCTGAACCACATGCATCTTTTTCATCACTTCCCTTCAAAGCAGTTTTCTCTCCCAGGTGGTATCTAGATCCTTTTATGGATAAATTCAATGTCGACCTCAACTCCCCCCACTCATGTTTGCTGGGCATGCTCAGACGTGTCTGGATCTCAGTAGGAGATGTGATATGATGGAGGTGCAGACTGAGCCCCTTGCTATACATTCTGGAGCATCTATTATCATCCTTTGTTGATTCGATGCATGGCTGGAGAACAAAAGAAATACAAGAAACTATCCCTGCCTTTGAAGTTAAATCAGTTAGTGAGACAAAAATCACACATATGCCATAAACAGTTGAGAATACAGATAGTAATCATTACTTTTTCAAGGACATGGAAAGAGCTTCAAGAAATAGGGCTTCCTCTTTCTCTGGTCTTGTACTTATGTGTTTGGGATAATGAAAAAGCATAGCAGAAAGTTGTTTCTTTCCTTCTGAGCAGCTCCATGAGCAGCTGAATGTGAAGATGTGAAGATGAGAAAGACCTCGTCCTTATCATCATATTCATTACCGTGATGTGCTAAGAGCGTATCGCCTTTCATCAGGTCTTGCTGATTTCTTCCATCGTGTCATAGACTTGACACAGAAGTCATGGACTGATTTGAGGTGTTCACTTTTTGCAAAGTGAAACAGTGGATGAAAATGGGGAATAACCAGGTACAAGAGCTCAGCATTGATTCTCAAAGGGTATGCTATACTGCAGAATGTATGCTGGTGAAGGGGGGAGGGTACATATGCCAGGTATTGACATCGATGTGAACGTCATTTACTTGAGATTTTTAAAGAAGATATTATTTATTTATTTATTTGGCAGAGAGAGAGAGAGAGAACAAGCAGTGGGAGCAGCAGAGGGTGAGGGAGAAGCAGGCTCGCCACTGAGCGGGGAGCCCAATGCAGGACTCAATTCCAGGACCCTGGGATCATGACCTGAGCTGAAGGCAGTCGTTTAACTGACTGAGCCACCTCTTTACTTGACATTTTTGGCCTTTGTCTGAATTCTACATTAATAGGCATAGAAATAAAGTCAAAGGTTTTTTAGTACGTCTTCTTGTTGATGGGCAGAACAGCACCTTGAAAAAAAGTTGATAGGGAGTGAATGCTGTTAAGTCATGGGAATTGCTCAGTGAAAGGAAAATGTCAGCAGACTGTAAGAAAGGTTAATTGAAAGGGATGCATTTGCTTTGGCACTGAGGTTTGAAATCTTGTTATTCTCAGTTTCTTAAATGAGAGACAGTAATGTTGATTTTTTTTTTTTTTTAAGAGCCCTGCAAATCCTCAGGGCTAAACTATCCCGTAGGCCTTTGAAGAGTTGTCAGGTGACTTTGGGCGGCTTGCATATTTTTCTGGAGAGGGTTAGGTCAAACTGATAACAAGCTAAATTCTCAATGTAATCCCACTCTCTCATGACATCACAGAATAAGCTGCTACTATGCAGAAGCTTCTGAGCCTCCGTCCGGGAATTTGTCAATGTACTGGGCATAGTTGTCCCTGGTATAAAGTGGACAGACTTAAATGGGACAACCAAGTAGGCAAATTGAACTGACTCATGAATAAGCAGTAGGATTTTCCCTCCCAGTTGCATTGAAATTGACCAATTCGACCAAATTGACGGTGTTGGCGAGCAGTTTTGGAATACGTTAACATTTCCCCATTATATTTAATGTTTTAAATATTGTACAGCTAATCCTGTTTTGAACATGTACAAAATAAATGCTTGTCCCCTACACACAATACCAAACACATGGCATAGTACGAATTTGAGTCTACGTGCATCAAAAAAGAAAACGGCTTTCCAAGTATCAGATACCTTTACCAAATATATCTTGGGAATTTGAGATTGTATCTGTGCAGCCTGAACACGAATAAAAAGTAGTAGAAAGGATTTTCCCCCCATTGGGTGATGAGATTAATAGCTAATAGAAATTTTCTTTAGGATTTAATGTTTTCAAATGTTCTATAATAAATATATAACTTTTTGATTGTCCCCAACATAATTTTGAGTGGTTAAAAAAAGGTACGGGTGTGGCTTGGTGACTAGGAAAACACTCCCAGCTTTTGAAACAATCTGGCAAGGGCTGGGAAGCAAAAGACAGAAATCTGACTGCATTCAAAGGGGTTTGCCAGATGGCAACACATCAGCGCCAATGTTCGACTGAGCTATAATTATTATATACTATCTGTCACTTCACCAAGCTATCTTCTCACAAGGCATGTGGTGACAGAATGTTGTCTTAACATTATCTATCATTGGGTTTATGTTGAAAAATGAAAAAATAGGTGGAAAGTCTCTTAGTAACGTCTCTGGAGTATGAGGCACGGTGGGGAGAAGTGTGACAATGAACACAAATCTATGGAGAGTTTTGCTTGCTGATGCCTTCTGGGAGTGCATTATTTTGATTGACCCTAATCGGGAATGCAGAGGGGGATTTGCTCTATTATCTGTAAGGAAGGGATTTGCTGAGCAAACACATTTGCTGGGGTCCTGGGGAAAGTGCTTCGCTGATGTGCTTTCAAGTCCTGTTAAGTAGTCCAGGGGCTCCATTTACCTCCAGACATCTGGAATGTTGATTGTACACTCATCTTAACAGCCCAGTTTTAGTTAGCATTTATAATAGAAAGTTCTACGCTTGTATTTCTTGCAGATAGGTTCTGTAACTCACGAGTGCACTAGTGTGAATCATGTCTCCTTTTACCCCCGAGGTCTCTCCGAAGGACTGAGTTTTGTGGTATGAGTTTGCTGCGGGATTAGTTTACTGACAGAGAGATATAAACCATGCCTTCCACAGCTGTCTCAGATGAAACTGTATATTAATGTGTAAACTTCCAAAATACAGCTTAGCTGGAATGTTACGCAGAGCAGGTGACTGAGGAGATAGCTTTCACTGCTTGGATTAAGGTCAGTTCTGAAGGAGCTGGAGATGTCTGTTGAATTCTGGTGCCCGTGGGGTTTGGGGTGTGCGTGTGCAGGGCCGAGGACTCTTCATATTTCTGATAGTTAAGGATATGGGTGGTAAAACGAAGTCATATTTTTTACATCCTCATGTGATAAGTAGGGGGAACGGCCAATTTCAGCATCGATCTGTAAATATTAGTCTATCGCTCTGGGTTTATGATGTTCGAAACACATGTTAGAGCTATTCATGAATATGTGAAAGACAAATTTAAAATCCACATCAATTGTGCCTAAAGTCAACGGGAAGGGAAGACGTTAAGTCCGTGTGGTGTTAGTACAAATAGGCCACCAAAGGACTAAAGTCTTAGTCAACAGACGTCTATATTCCCCCTACACACAAATAGCCTCAAACCTTTGGAGGTTGTTCCTTTGAGATGTTTCATCAGTGACATCACAGTGATTGCCACCTCCCTGAGACTACTTTAGGCCCTGCCCAGAGTCCAGGAGTCCAGAGAGCCTGGGAGACAAGCCGGAGTGGGAGCCCGAGGTGGAGAGAGAGAGAAGAAGCCTCCTGCAGCCAGGTGTGTTCCTTGACCCTCTTCAGGTGACAGCAGGATTTTTATACTTAGCAGAGAGAGAGAGAGAGAGAGAGAGAGAGTATGTGTGTGTACAAGTTGCGAATGAGAAACACAGAATCATATTTACATTTCTTAATGAAACAGGCAATACCTAGTGTATCCAGTATTTTTTAAGATGCAAAGAGTATTATTTATTCCTATTTCCCTTTTTTCTTTCATCTTGTGGTATGCATTTCTCCCTTCCTAATTCTCAAAGCCTCCATTCAAAGAAGGTCAATGTCAATGTATTCAGAGCTTTTCTGGTTTTTATTTCACCCATCTGGCAATCACTCTGGATCATATGGTGTGATCTTGACTCTGGGGTAGATTTACAAGGAAGCCAGAATTGTCTTTGTGGGGTAACAGCAGGCAAATGGAAGTTGCTGAACTGAATATCTGCCTAACTTTGGTATAAATGTGTGTGATAAGAAAGTCCATTTCTTACTGTTAGCATGTGCGTTGATTCAGTTGGATTCATTAGAAATTCTCACCTTAACTCTTCGTGTTTTATTTATTTAAAAAATGTATTTTTTAACAAATATTCAAGTTCACCATCAAAGTGCAAGAAATAGTAAGAGGTAAACTGTAGGAAATAAGTGTATGAGGTAGCCTGTCAATTCAGAGAGTACTGGAAAAAAATGTAAAGAATCATAAAACAGTTTGGACAATAATTATTAAGCAACACCTGTATACTATCACCCAGGTCAAGAAAGAGATCATGGACGGCACCTCAGAAGTCCATTCTTGGTCATCCTCCCTTCTGCCCCACCATAGGCGATCACCATCTTGATTGCTGAGATCATCTTGTTTATTCTCTTCTTTATGATTTTACCACCCATGTCAACATTCCTAAACGACATGACTAAGTTCCCTGTTTTGGGTTTTGTATAAATGGAATCACATTCTGTGTGTCTTTCGTAAATTCTTCTTTGGCCCAACAGTTCTATTCATGAGATCCATCCTTCTTGTTGTGTGTTGCTATGGTTCATATATTTGCTTTGCTCTGTAGCATTCAAATGTATGAATGTGCTAAAATTCATCATCCATCCCACTGCTGATGAACATCTGAGTTGTTTCCAGCATGGGGATATTATGAAAATGTGGCAGTGAACATTCTGTATATGGATCCTGGTGCACACGTGCTTGAGTTTCTAGAGCAGAAGTGAAATGGCTGGATAATAGCGAGTTAGCATTATCAGCCTTAATAAAAAATGTCAAATTGTTTTCCCAAAGTGTTGAAATTTTGCACACACTTTGTGTAGTCAGGGCAGTTAATTACAGTGATAACTCATTCTTATAATCACTACTGTGTGGTAACCACAATTCTAAAAACCAGTTCCAGTCTGCCAATTCTAGTTCTGCCTCTAACCTGCTATGTGCCTTATACAAACAATGTACCTTCTCTCTCAGTTTCTCAGCTACAGTCATGGGAGAGAGAAAAATCGTGGTAGTATTGCCTGAGTTGTGAAGGTCGCGGAGTTGTGAAGGTCACACAAACAGAGCTGTGGACGGCTTTCAATAACATTTTCTGAGTATGTTCTTGTTGGACATGATCCATGGATCCCTTTATCTAAGGGCTTAATCTAATAGGCAGATTTGGTGGGATAGTGATTTTGCCTTCCCTGAATTGGGTTGTTTTGATCATTATAAATAGAGTCTCTCTCTTTTTGCATATCTCTGTATTTCTTCAAAATGCACCCAAATAAATTGGTGTTTGGACCAGGACCAGATTTTATTAAGAGAGAAGAGTCTGCCTGTGATTCTCATTCCTTCGCCTCCAGCTCCTGGCCTGGATTCATCACCTTCCCGCTCCTCTCTGCTCTTGTATACCTTCTAACACATTCTCTCTACTTCCTTTACCCATTTATTTTCTTCTGTTTACTTTCTCCTTCAAGCAAATCTTTGTAAAGGGTTTCACTGGAATTTACTGTATCCTGAATGTGGAGGGCCAAATGATGGATAACAATTAAAAGGGAAATGATACAGAAATCAGTCATTATCAGCTGTCTTTTAAAGCAAGATTCAATAAGCTACTGGTTGACACCATCTCATTTGAACCTGCGTGTTAATTACACCAACCATTCCATTATATGAAGAATGATTATTTAGTTGGTGTGGACAGCTAATAATTTCGTCCGTTACTAACGTGATAAACATGGTAATTACAATTAATAATTCAGTCCGGTTAGATGGTTAAAATTGCCATTCAGGCCCAAAGTATGCCAACAACCGTTCCTACCCCCTGAACTCCCACGCTTAACAAATAAACAAAACGCTCCTTCCCCCTAAACTTTTTCACTTCACGGTACCTAAAATTTTAGCATCTAAATAAGTATCTAAAATTTTATCTTTAATCTTTAATTTTGTTTGGTTTGCAAGCACAAAGTACCAATAATGCCACATCACTGAAGGCAATAATCTCATTGAGTGCATTGCATATGTTCTCAAAGTACGATTTCCTGCATGTAGTCTCTGTCCACACTCTAAAGATACCATCCCTGCTCTTTGAAGTGTTTACAATATAGGCACATCCTGCACTTGTCTAAAAATAGCTGGCAAAAGCCCTTTTTGAAATAGAAGCACCCATGAGGTTAACACTTGCTCTGTTGACTGAGTGCCTGTTATGCGAGGGACTTTTGGTTGACCCCAGTGGGCTCTGTGCCCAATGCAGGGCTTGTAAGAGGCCAAGCAGCTGCTGCAAGAACTCCATGCGTTCACGGGCTTAGAGGAAGACTTATGGCAGCCCCACGCTTGATAAATTACGGGCTCCTACTTCTACACGCAATTCCAAGCAAGAACAAACACTAAACCGTATCAGTTTTGGTTTTTATTTTGTTTCGGTGACCTTGGTTGCTGGTACCCTACATTAGAAAGGCAAGCACATACATCCTGGAAGAGAAAATACAATATTTTGTGTTTTAGCCAAAGCATCTATACATTCATCACAGGAAAAAAATCAGGACTTTGTTGGTCTTTTTGGCATTAGGCAGGAAAACCAGGTTCTTCTTATTAGTTAGGGTTCTTCAGGGAACAGAACCAATAGCGTGTGTGTGTGTGTGTGTGTGTGTGTGTGTGTGACCTACGTCTATATGTTTTGTTTTGTTTTTAAAGATTTTTATTTATTTGACAGAGAGACAGCCAGCGAGAGAGGGAACACAAGCAGGGGGAGTGGGAGAGGAAGAAGCAGGCTCCCAGCGGAGCAGGGAGCCTGATGCGGGGCTCGATCCAGGACCCTGGGATCACGCCCTGAGCCAAAGGCAGACACTTAATGACTGAGCCACCCAGGCGCCCCTATATGTTAATATCAAGTCAGATGTAGGTAGATATATGGATAAAATTGGCTTAGGTGATTGTGGAGGCTGACAAGTCCAAAATCTACAGGGGAGGTCAGCAGGCTGAAGACCCAGGAAGAGTTGCAGCTCTAGTCCAAAGATAGTCTGGAGGCTAGAAATTTAAGATGAAGGCGTTGGCAGGGTTGATTTCTTCTGAGGCTTCTCTACTTGGCTGGTAGATGACTGCCTTCCCCTGCCTTCACACAGACTTCCTTCCACACATGTCTGTGTCCTCGTCTACTTTTCTTATAAGAACACCAGTCATAGTGGATTAGGGCGCATCTTAATGGCCTCATTTAAATTAAATTACCTTTTGAAAGACCCTATCTCCAAATACAGTCATATACTGAGACACTGGGGGTTATGATTTCAACATATAAGTTTTGTTGGGGCCACCGTTCAGCCTATTACATTCTCCTCTTCCACATTGAGGACAGAATGCTCACGAATCTCCCCACGTTTTCTTTGTTGCTTTTTGTTAGGTGAGGACAAGCAGGAGGTCTTTCACGTGCCCTCTGAAGTCCGCCGTCCGTTCTCACTGAGCCAACTCGGAGAATGGGGATATCCACCCGGGAGCTGTTTCTCAACTTCACTATTGTCCTGATCACCGTAATTCTTATGTGGCTCCTCGTGAGGTCCTATCAGTACTGAGAAGCCATGCCACGCTCCTGGGATTGACTGCAGCTCTCTAGAGCTCCCACAGCTGTCATGGGTTGCCTATCTCAGCACCCCAAGGCACTTCTGACCCACACGCACACTCTCTGAGGTGCCTCCAGTGTTAGGATCGATTGTGCGTCCTCTAAAGATGCTACTCACAAGGGTTGCCAAGTATTTGCCAGTGAGCATTAGATTGATTCCTCAACTCTTACTGCAAATGTGTTAGACAAGCCACAAGGTTAAAATTAAATGATTCATGATGAAGTAGAATTGTAACGAGCCCCTGATCTGTCTTCCCACACATCCCTTCTACCCACACTCTCTGCAACCAAACTGTACATCAACTCACCAGAAGAAAGAAATGTTAGAGGAAGTCATTGTCAACCCCTATAGCTATCATGTGAATAAAGTGAAATCAACCACAAAATGACTTCTGGAATTTATTTCAGCTTCTATATGCGATACTGCATTTGACCCTTGGCTGGGATTGAAGTGACAAATGTTACAGTATTTCTAGCATTTGAGATAAGCCAAGACGCTCCAACTGCTGAGGATTTGAAACCAAGTCGATTAAGATTTGTCACATTTCAAATAATTCTGTTGGTTCAGTGCTCCTCAAACTTTCCCTCTAAACTAGTCCCAACGGTGAGGGATTCCGCTAGGAGGTCTGGAACATAACCTGAAGTGTCCCCTTAAAGCACAAAGTTTCTTTGAAGTCTTGCGTTTTATCTTTAAAATTCACAAGAAATGTGTATTGTACCCTATAACATCCCCTTGTTTGTTTTAATATAAATATTGAAAATTATTTGCCACCAAGCGAAAGTAGGACATGAGTCACATCACTAAGCGTGGCATATTCCAGGTTGCTTATTATGTATCATTATGCACATAGATCTAGTCATTAATAAACTACAGTTATAACAAGAGAGAAAATAGAAAACACAAATTTACACGTGTGTATGAAATAGACGTTTCTTAAACAAGTTGCTAGGAGGCCCCATACTAGAGAGATCACACTCGTTCTTTGTGCCGCTTCTGAGCTGACCATCCAGCAAAGGAATGTTGGTAAAGCTCGACTTTCAGAGCTCCCTCTGAAGGCGCTCCTGGCTGGAATTAGCCTGTCTCCGAGGCTGTGCCTGCCTGCCATAGTCGTTTTCAGCCCTGGCCGCACAGTGTATGTACTCAGGGGTGACTTTTCAAAATATTTTTGCAAGGTCCTCTTCAGACCAATGAAGTAAAAGCCTCAGGGGGTAGAGCCCAAGCATCTGCATTTTTCAAAATTCCTCTAGATGATTCTATTGTGTAGCCAGAGTTGGGAATCCCTGATCCCCACATCAAGCTTTGATGTGATTATGGATCATGGGAAGTGAGGATTCCGATTTGTTCTGATTCTAATTCAGTCTGGACTGGGGCCCAAGATCCTGCATTTTAAAGAGCTTCTAAGTGGTGCTGGTGCTGTGGCCCAGGCTCGACACGTGAATCAGCACATGAGAACCACCTGGGATCTTTGGAAAACCATCCAAGCTTGGGCCCTCTTCCCGGGAGTTTCTAATCTGATTGGTGTGGGGTGAACCCGAGCATTACTCTTTTTCAGAAGGATTCCAGGTGCTTCTTCTGTGTAACCAATTAAGAACCCGGATATAATTAAGGGAAAAATTGTTTCTTTGAGGGGTTTCCAGCAAAAGTTAGGAAATAGCAGTGTGTGGTCCTCAGTGTCCTGTTCCTAATTTTATTTTATTTTTTAAAGATTTATTTATTTTGGAGGGGAGGGGCAGAGGGAAAGGGAGAGGGAAAAAGGCAGACACTACCCTGCCCCCAATCCCCGAGCTCGGAGCCTGCCGAGTCTGCCGCAGGGCTCCATCCTAGGACCCTGAGACCAGGACGTGAGCGGAAATCAAGAGTCGGATGCTCGAGACTGAGCAGCCAGGCGCCCCTCCTGTTCCTGTTCTAGGGTTGGACTACCCCCACGGAGGTGCATTTGTTAATGATTTAGTGCGCAATGTGCCTCCTCCTAGACACATGGCTCTGGGGCCCTTGGTAGAGGGTTATTAGTCTCTCCCTTACCCTGAGAAGACCTCAGAGAATCTGCTGTTTGTGTTTGTGTTTGAGAAGGTGAGTGTATGGTGGTGGAGGGGGGAGTGGACAAAATAAGTGACCACAGTCCCTTTGCCTGAGTCAGTATGGTGCCAGCATTTACAACAGCTGCCATTTACTGTCTGCTGGATATGCTGTCCCGTACTAGGCATGTTCCATGGATTATGCCATTTAGTAGATGTGGGAGCGGAGGGTCACAGACACACTAACCAGATGTAAGTGGTCAAGCTCGGGTGACAAAAGGATCTTGTTCATCTCCGGACTGCACACAAATCAGGCTTTATTGCTGATCTCCAAACCATTCGATTATAAGTTTTTACCCTCACATTCTTTAGCATTCTAAAACATCAAGCTAATGAGATAAGGGAACAGCTGTAATTCTGTATGTAATTTTTCTGCTCGTCACTCCTCACCTGCTTTTCTCCTGCCTTTCTCTTTCTTTCTTTTTTTTTTNTAAGTGGTGCTGGTGCTGTGGCCCAGGCTCGACACGTGAATCAGCACATGAGAACCACCTGGGATCTTTGGAAAACCATCCAAGCTTGGGCCCTCTTCCCGGGAGTTTCTAATCTGATTGGTGTGGGGTGAACCCGAGCATTACTCTTTTTCAGAAGGATTCCAGGTGCTTCTTCTGTGTAACCAATTAAGAACCCGGATATAATTAAGGGAAAAATTGTTTCTTTGAGGGGTTTCCAGCAAAAGTTAGGAAATAGCAGTGTGTGGTCCTCAGTGTCCTGTTCCTAATTTTATTTTATTTTTTAAAGATTTATTTATTTTGGAGGGGAGGGGCAGAGGGAAAGGGAGAGGGAAAAAGGCAGACACTACCCTGCCCCCAATCCCCGAGCTCGGAGCCTGCCGAGTCTGCCGCAGGGCTCCATCCTAGGACCCTGAGACCAGGACGTGAGCGGAAATCAAGAGTCGGATGCTCGAGACTGAGCAGCCAGGCGCCCCTCCTGTTCCTGTTCTAGGGTTGGACTACCCCCACGGAGGTGCATTTGTTAATGATTTAGTGCGCAATGTGCCTCCTCCTAGACACATGGCTCTGGGGCCCTTGGTAGAGGGTTATTAGTCTCTCCCTTACCCTGAGAAGACCTCAGAGAATCTGCTGTTTGTGTTTGTGTTTGAGAAGGTGAGTGTATGGTGGTGGAGGGGGGAGTGGACAAAATAAGTGACCACAGTCCCTTTGCCTGAGTCAGTATGGTGCCAGCATTTACAACAGCTGCCATTTACTGTCTGCTGGATATGCTGTCCCGTACTAGGCATGTTCCATGGATTATGCCATTTAGTAGATGTGGGAGCGGAGGGTCACAGACACACTAACCAGATGTAAGTGGTCAAGCTCGGGTGACAAAAGGATCTTGTTCATCTCCGGACTGCACACAAATCAGGCTTTATTGCTGATCTCCAAACCATTCGATTATAAGTTTTTACCCTCACATTCTTTAGCATTCTAAAACATCAAGCTAATGAGATAAGGGAACAGCTGTAATTCTGTATGTAATTTTTCTGCTCGTCACTCCTCACCTGCTTTTCTCCTGCCTTTCTCTTTCTTTCTTTTTTTTTT
>NC_048225.1:4937406-5029382 GCF_002007445.2 Ailuropoda melanoleuca | reverse complement strand
TCCTAGTTCTTATGTTCCATAGATGAGAGAAATCATATGATAATTGTCTTTCTCTGCTTGACTTATTTCACTTAGCATTATCTCCTCCAGTGCCGTCCATGTTGCAGCAAATGTTGAGAATTCGTTCTTTCTGATAGCTGAGTAATATTCCATTGTATATATGGACCACAACTTCTTAATCCAGTCATCTGTTGAAGGGCATCTCGGCTCCTTCCACGATTTAGCTATTGTGGACATTGCTGCTATGAACATTGGGGTGCATATCTGCCTTTCTCTTTCTAACTTGCTGTGGTTGGAGCTACTGATAGGACCCATTTGCAGACCACATTAAGCATCACCTTTGCAGGGGTAGGATATCCATTTGCAAATGTGTCTGATTTCCTCCGTGTTCAGGAGTCCTAGTCATTAATGGCTAAATTCCTGTTTGACTTGTCTTTCTCTTTCTTTCTTTCTTTCTTTCTTTCTTTCTTTCTTTCTTTCTTTCTTTCTTTCTCTCAAGATTTTATTTATTTATTTATTTGAGAGAGAGTGAGCGAGAGAGCATGAGTAGAGGGGAGGAGCAGAGGGAGAGGGAGAAGCACACTGCCCACTGAGCAGGGAGCCCAACGAGGGGCTCGATCCCAGGACCCCGGGATCATGACCTGAGCTACCCAGGCGCCCTGTAAGTCTCCTTTCATGTATAACCTTCCCTGAGTCCTCAGGTACCTAAATCATCACAGTACCCTCAGTGTTGGTCCCACCCACTCAAACAAGATGCTAGTTCTCTGCAACCAGAACGCTAGATCCTACTTGTTAGCTAAAGTTCCAGCTCATGGGCTTGATCCATCGCTAGGTTCTTTCTCTTTAGTTCATTCATTCGACAAGTACCTATGAGGAACTATGATGTGTTGGGCATTATACTAGCCACTGGGGATAAAATGGCTAATAAAACAGGCAAGACCCCTTCTCAAAGAGTGTATCATTTAGTGGGGGAGACAGATATATCACTGGGTGGTTATAATGGCATACATTCTTCAATGAAAGAAGGATAGGGTGGATGTTGTTGGAAGAGATTCCAGGCAGAGGGAACAGCAAGAATAGAAATTCAAAGTCAGACAGCATGGGAATTCCAGGAGATTGAAAGTGTCAGCACAGCTGAAGCATAAAGTGCCTCTCCGACCACACGAGGTCAGGTCTCAAGGTTCTGACTGTATCTGGCTTCCAAGCTGGACCATCTCGTTTTCCTCACTGTCATGCCTCCTCATTCACTGGAAGGGACCTCCTGCCACCAACAATCATCCGAACGATGTCTGTGCTTACACAGGAATTAGACACTGGGCCTGGGAACACCTGGCCACCTGTACCCCCAGCAGTGAGGAGAGTTCTCCCCACTTACCATTTCACACTTGGAGTAGCTCTCCATTGGGTGATGGTCTCTTTTTGCCATAAACCCCAGACTGCCCATTCAAGCGCCTCTTAAAGTTGAGCTGCTTATATTACAGTGGCAACCAGTCATATGAATTTTAAAAAGAAGGTATTTTGGAGTGTTGGCTTAGGCTTTTCTTCCAGTCTTCCTTAAACTCACTACTAAATTGGGCATCTTTTAGAACATGCACCTCCCCTTCTTTTTTAAAAGATTTTATTTTTACATGATCTCTACACCCAACGTGGGGCTCGAACTCATGGTCGAGAGCAAGAATTGCATGCTCTACTGACTGAGCCAGCCAGGCGCCCCTGGGACATCCCCTTTTCACCTAACGATTTTCTTACACTGAGGAAATACGCATGCTTTTATCGGTTATTTGACAGTCCCACACCATACCTGGTTGGCAACTCCTTTCCCTAGGATTGCCAGGTAGTTGGCCTTATAGGCATAAGAAATTATCCATATAACTCGTGTCCCAAGGCATGGCTCTTAGACAAGAGCCCCAGTGTACTCCAACCTGATCAGCTTTTCCAATCACATTTCCATCTTTGCTCCATTGATCCCGACAGGGAAGTGTGAAAATCATCATAAAATGATGGTGCTGCCACTGTTGTCTTTTTTTTTTTAAGATTTATTTATTAATTTTAGAGAGAGAGAGAGAGAGAGAGCATGTGAGCAGGAGGAGGGGCGGGGGGGGGAAATCCTCAAGCAGACTCCCTGTGAGCTGGGAGCCCAATGCAGGGTGTGATATCATGATTCTGAGGTCATGACCTGAGCTGAAATCAAGAGTCGGCTGCTCAACCAACTGAGCCACCCAGGCGTCCTGCCACTGTTATCTTTTAATGTGGGCTCTCAATCATTCTAGAAGAGAATTCAGGGGAACAGCACCCATCTCACTTTTACTATTTTTGGGGGGCAGGGACTAACCATGGACTTTATTCTCTCACTGAATAACAAATTGGGGAATCCTTGTTTAGAAGGCAGTCTCACATGAAAAGGTAAAGGTCAGATTTGCAATTTTATTTTCCTCCACCTTCATCCTACTCCTATTTGTTTAGAATCGAAGAGTAAGAGTCACAGAAAAAAGTCATCTCTTGTTCTGCAAGCCTGTCCCTTGGGTGGTATCCTGCCACATCAATAGATATTTTCAAACAAAGTATGGATATTCTGGTCTCTTCCACGCCCTCTATCCATTCATTTCTGATTGACCATCAGGTGTACTGGAGAAATAATTGTCAAACTGTATTGGAAAGGCTTGGATCTTGTGGAATGGTCTTGCTCTCACTTTCCTTTTAGCTCATGGGTAAGGGGACTGATAACCTTTAAGATTTTCTCTTTGCTTAGCTGTCCCTTTCATAACCCTGGGACACAATTCTTCTTCTTTTTTTTTTTTTTAAGATTTTATTTATTTATTTGAGAGAGAGAGGGAAAGAGAGAGAGAGAGCACAAGAGGTGGAGAGGGAGAAGCAGACACCCTGCTGAGCAGAGAGCCTGATGCGGGGCTCGATTCCAGGACCCTGAGATCATGACCTGAGCTGAAGGCAGACGCTTAACCAACTGAGCTCCCCAGGCCCCTCCCTGGGACACAATTTTTTGTGCCATTCCACCCACGCACAGCCATTTGGGTGAGTGATCCCTGTCATTCCTGTATGGGATCCCAGAGCCTCCCACAGCAGGCGGGTATGTGTGTTACCTCCTTGAGACCTCACTACCCAGAATCCTGTCCTGAATGCCTAGAGCGCCCCCAGTAGGTAGGGATCAAATAAACTGGTTCTGTGCCTCTTTCCTCCAGATATGTTACCCATCATCATTCTCCTAGATATGTTTTATCATTTTCTTGCTTTTAGAATGTCTTTAAATTTTTTTTTTGGTACAGAAGACCTTTCTTGGGTGACCTATGTCTACCTGTAGCTACTCTTCTGTTGACCTGTCCCACGTGCCCCACTCCACCCTTCATTTCCTACCATTTCTTACTATTTGTAGTTTTCAAGTATGCCAGGCTCTCTTACACTGCTGTGACCTTGCACATCTCTTCCCTTTGTCTGGACTTTCTTCTCTTTCCTTTCCTGGATAATTCATTTGTTAAGACTGCCCTTATTTGTTATTACCTCTTGGAGGTTATCCCCAGAGGATTCCCTTCCGTGAGCCTCATGCCTCACATGTCTTAGTCCTTATCCCATTGTTTGTTGTTTGTCTCTCTCATTTCTTTTTGGTCCATGGGGGGGGGGCGGTGTGTGTGTGTGTCTCATTTCAAAGCTAAACTTTAGTTTCTAGCTGGTGGACCATCATCACTAGATAAGTATCCACTGAATCCATCAAGAAATGCTTGGCTGGATATAATATTCTTGGGAATAGACAGGTACCCGTTTCTATGATTAGGTGCATGATCGGTGCTCACCACAGTGTAAGCAAAGAGGGGGCATGAAATCTGTGTTCTGGAAGTTCTATTACAGAATGAGCAAAGCAAACTTCTTTTAAACTTCAGGCGGTTGAAACAGCTTTTCCAAAGGCAGTTTGCTTCTTCATGAAATATTCATGGTGCTTGCTTCTTCTGATCTAGCTCTGTCACCACCCTGAACAGTTTGACCGTGTTTATGAATGACTCAGCAGAGCCAATGTGTTGAGCACATATCTGAGTTCATCTACAAACAGGGTGATACTGGAAATATTTCCATTTTCAGGCTACATAAAGTTAGGGTTAAACTTCATTTATAAACAGTATAGTTAAACAAAACTTATGGTACACCCACTGTTTGTAAATAAGAGAAACTTATTTCTCTTTTATCTTGTTAAGTATTCATTTTTATTCATACCTTAGAAGGGAGAAGGCTGGACAGAAAGGACAGAAAAACTGGGAAAGGACAGATGACCAGCCCTAAGACAGAGCTAATGAGAGGCAGAGCCGAGAGGCATATCCAGTTATTTCTAGCACAGATCAGAGAGTTCTTTCCAATCACAGGGCTGCCCCTCTGCATTATCAGATGAGTGACTCTGAGGCAGAAGGTACATTCCCTTAATCTGAGCTGAAAGGCAAAGTCTAGTGTATATCGGAGGCCTCCAAGCAAACAACGTAACTGCTGTACAGCTCAGTCATGCAGGGTGTGCAATGTACACAATTCTGTTTCCCAAGAGTTTGATACAAAGTCCTGGAATCATCTTTTGTCAGTCAACTGAGCAACAGACAAGAAAGGACAAGAATATTGATGGCTGATTAAAGCTATTTTCAAAGTGTCAGTGTTATCTATGGGGCCGAGTAGGCGTGACAGCTCTGTCTCCAGCATTAGCCACTTATACACACTTGCAGGAACTTGTCACATGGAGATGTTTTCATCTCCCGCTCATTAGATAATTTTAAAATAAAGCACTGGAAAAGGTACAGTCTTTGGATTCAGAGACCATATTTTGCATACTAACGTGGCCTCACACAAGTTACTGAACTTTTATGAGCCACAATTTTCTTCGCTGTCACAATAGAGAATAGTATTTTCTTTGTAGGAAGGTTAGACATTATTTAGATATCCTGTGTTTAATTAGAGTGCCTGGAAATTAGTAAATACTTAATAAATAATAGTTAATATTGTAACGTAAGTAAAGTGTGTACAATGTTTGGAACATTGCAGCCCTAAAAAAGTGGTAAAGATTTGTGGTGAGTAATCCAGCTCAACTCAGGGGACCGGCTGAAAAAGGTGTCCCCTACTCCTCCGCCATCTTAACCTCCCCCCGGGGATTTTTTTTTTTAAAGCAGAGGAAGGGATGGGAGAATGGCCAATTCCTTTACTCCGGAAGAGTACATTATTTTTCTCAAAATGCAAGGACCATTTGAATGATATCTGAATTCCTGCACCAACCCCGAATCCACTGATGGAATCTCTAGGAGTAGGGTCTGGCTAGCTACACTTTAATCCTGCTCCCTAGATGATTCTTATTTCCCTGAAGCTTGAGAACCACGAATCTACAACGCCCACACAGGCCAACCCACAGGATTTGCATATCTAATACTATTAAGGATTTGGGTGCTGGCTGGACTCGTTGAGTTCTCCCAGTTTCACTTCCTCAGAGGGATCACAGAATTCTCACCCCATCCCCTTGAACTGCAAATTTATGTTCTTGTTCCTTCCCATCTTTCCAGGGAAAGCTCTTCTTGCACCCTCCAGCCCCTATTCTTAGTTGTTCCCATGCTGAATCAATAGAGTCTCTCTCGAAAGTATTTGCTTCTTTGTACCTGCAGATTCAGTTGCTCTCTACACTCCACTAATACTAATACTAATACTAATACTAATACTAATACTAATACTAATACTAATAATAATACTAAAAGTATTTCTAAACCTGAGGTTATGTAGTGTGTTAGCTTGTATGCAAGAATTCTATTTTGATAACATTTTCAAAGAAATTGTTGGAGCTGTCACTCAAATTTTGATAGCTTTAGAAACACAAACATCAATAGACCTTTTCAAATTATGTTCCCACTTGATCCTCACCTTGTTCCTGGCAATGAGACTGCACCCAAGGCTAGAACATCAGCAGAAAGCAGTCTTCCCATTAGACCTCAGATTTTAAAAATGCAGAAATTCGTTACTTTCTCCCTGGGTGGGTAAAGTGAGAATGACTTTTCTCAGCAGCAGCTGTTCCATCCAGGGTCTGCCTGATGTGAGACCGGTCTGGTGGCAGCGTTCACAGGCTCCAGCCAATACTGTCTGACCTAGATCCACCTGTGAATTGCTTCTCTTCCAACGACTTACCCGGTTTAGATTCCTCTGACACAGCCTCAAAAAGAGCACGGAGGAGAAAAAGTCTATTTTCAACACATGCTGGGTCTACGGTGACATATAAAGTGATACCCAGCAGCCACACACACGTCCTGCCAAGTCCTAAGATGTTTTGTCTTCACAGTGCAACCTTTTCAGGTATTCAGAGATTTCATCGTGATTATCTGATAATCCAACCTGAAAACTGCCCCTGTCTTTTGCTGCATTCCCCAATGAACTTTGCATTTCGCCCAGAATGACAAGACACTCAGTGTCTTAAAATCACTTTTGAGATTTCTCTGTGAGCGGAAGAGCAACACTTGCAATCCAGTGGTACTAGAAGGCCGTTTGTGTGAATCACCACTGTCCTCCCCACCCTGTCAGAATGAGTCTGATCACCTTCAGATTGCAGACTCCCAGAATAAGTGGGAAACTACACTTGTAAGATTTGATTTTGTCTCATGCGATAATGCCATCAAACCTTGATTTTGGAAATGAGAGACTGTCATAAGCAATTGGGGAGACTGCCAACCTGAGATACATTTTGCATTATACCATATGTCACTGACTTTAATGATGGTTCTGGACCAGTTCATTTTGAATACCACTTATGAAAGATCATATCATTGACATTTAATATTATTGATGATTTGCCTCCGAGCCATAAAGCGTTCTCTTCCTGAGAAAGATAGGTATCGTGAAATATATGTTCCTTGAAGATGTCTGTACTTGGTCCCATATTTTCCATCTTCTCCTGGTATTTTCCCGGAGCTTATTCAGATACAATAATGATTACTATGACTATTGGCTCGGGCTGTATTTAATCTGCAAATTAATTCCCCAAATAAAAGCACCTTTTTTTTTTTTTTCTATTTACAGTGCAAAGGCAATACAAGCCTCATCTTTAGTCCTGGCTGTATAAACCACATGACCCCTCATCTTTGGAGATGAGAATGAAGGAATATCTTTTATGGGAGAAAAGGATGCGGTCATACCCAATAACAAGGCGTGTATTTTTTTTTGCAATTTTTATTTGCAATTCAGAAATGTTCTTCTGAATATTAGATATGATGACTTAAAAAAAAAAGGTTTCAGAAGTCTTTTTCTACCTGGGTACCAATCAAAAAAGAACTCAGTCTTTTTTTTAAAATTTTATCTAAATTATGGTTAGTTAACAGTGCAATATTGGCTTCAGGAGTAGAATTCAGGGATTCATCACTTACATGTAATACCCAGTGCTCATCACAACAAGTGAAGAACTCAGTCCTGAAATATGAATGGTTATATCTTACTATACTATTTTAATTAGAAATGGTCGTAACACTTTATTATGATGTCTTATATTTTCTGGAAAGAGAGAAATTTATTCAAATTTTGTTTGGCTGGAGTTTCCCTGAGGCTGTTGGAACTCTTTAAAGTGGGCGGTCTTAAGCTACTCTTGCACTAAGGCAAACAAAATGGAAATAATGTTGACAGAAAATAAAGTTTCTAAAAAAGAAAGAAAGAGAGAAGTTAGAAACCTTTCAAATGAAGGCTTCACGTTGGGACGCATCCAGTGACGATACTTAAACTAGACCATGTGATGTAGGCACAAGCTTCAATGGAGAGGAAGGAGAGGTTCCCCCACAATAATTTGGGGCTAATTTCAAACATAGGGAGTAACTTTCTCTTCACTACTGGACCTCCAATAAATTTTCTGGAATGTTTCAGCTAGAGAGAATTTCAAAGATACTTGGTTCAACCGTGAAATTTTACGGTGGGAAGCCAAGCTTAGAAAAGTTAGGCAACTACTCCTGATTTGTTAGTTGTTGGTTGTTATCTCTCCTGATAATTTGGGGCAAGAAGCCAGACACCCTGATGTTCAGGCCACCATTTTTCAACTGGCAGCTCCGAATACTTGGGTTTCTTTAGGAATCTATCTTCATAGCTAGCTCTCAGATGGGGAAAAAGGGGCAAAATCTGATTCCTTTAGGCTGTGGCCTAAAGAGTGGATCTCATTCTCTATGTATACAACTGAAAGTATGTGACTGTGTGGTTCCCCGTGGCCAAGTTTGTCTTGCTGTAGGCCAGAAAATAGGCTGGCACTTCATCCTAGCTAGGTGTCCAGGCCCTTCTGTTCAAAATTCAACTTTCTAATAGTGCAGTCACCCTAAAAGTGTGGGCTCAGGGGTGCTGGAATCAGAAACCTGCAGAATCTCTCAGAATTTTTATTTATGATGATTTAGCCTTCATTATTATGGCTGGAAGGAGGAAATTTTCAGCAAGGGTTAAAATTTTAGCCACAGGGAGGAACAAACAGCTCCTATGACCTCTGAGATTTCCTACAATATCATTGGATGGTTTCCCTGAGAACTTTCTTTACAACTCAGATGCTAAAACCGGCTGCTTTCAGATATCTTTCCCTACTCTCAAGGAACATGATCTAAATATGAATCATCACAGGCACCAAGACCTTGGCTTGAAAATCTTCCTAGTGACACAGTATCCTATTCTCTGAGAGAAGCCAGAGGAATTCTTTCCACAGCTTCTTCCTCAGTAGAGAGGCAATAGGGCATAGTGGAAAAAGCTCTGGCTTTTGCTACAGTCGAAGTATTCATCCTGACTCAGCCATTCATGGGCTGTTTGACCTCTGATAAGTAAAATAATTTCCCAGAGCCACAGTGTCTAATCTAAAAATGGTGATAATGTTATGTACCTCAGAAGGTAGTGAAAAAGTAGGAATAGTGCACATAAAGTACTCTAATATAGTAGATTCTAGATAAACTATAACTTGTAACTATGATGCACAGGTTGAGTGTGATTCCGGGAATGTAGCACCATCTCTGTACAAGGCAAGCTTGTGAGTTTAATGCCCCACCAAGTCCCACACATGGATCAGTGCAGGTGTGTGCTGGGGGTGGGAGTTTGTATGAGAGAAGGCAAGAATAAGAAATAAGATGTGGGGCGCCTTATTGGCTCAGTCGGTTAAGCGTCCGACTCTTGATTTTGGCTCTGGTCGTGATCTCAGGGTGGTGGGATCCAGCTCGCGGGCTCTGTGCCCGGCAGGAGAGGAGGGTCTGCTTTACTTCCTCTCTCTCTGCGCCCCACCCCACTCACACACACACTTTCTCTCTCTCAAATAATCTTTAAAAAAAAAAACAAAACAAATATGACCTAATTTTCACCTTTTTTACTAAAGTGTTAATATTCTCTTTTCCCCTTTCCCTTTCTTGTTCCTTACTCATTTACTTTTTTAAAAACAATATTTGATTTTCAAATCAAAAGTAATACATCAGTACATTCTCGCTAAAAAATGTGAACAGAAGCATCCTTGTTATTCCTTTTTTCTGACTTTATGTCCTTTGTATTCATGTTGCATTGGCTAGGTTCTCCAATAGTATGTCGATTAACAGTAATAATAGAGGGCATCCTTTAATTTTTTCTTACTTTACCGAGAATGCTTCTATAGTTTCCCCATTAGATATGATATTTGATGTAAATTTCTGGTAGATAACTTTCACCTGGCAAGGAAATTTTCTTTTCTATTTTGAATTTGTTAATTAAAAGAATCAGGGTATGGTTTTAGCTTTACCAAATACTATTCCTTTGAAATTATCATACTTTTTTTTTTCTCATTTGATCTGGTAATTAATTAACCTACTTACATTCCTGGGATATATCCTACTTGATCACAATGTATTATTTTTTCCTATACTACCTGTTAGGGTGGCCAGTGATACTGGTGGCAAAGATTTGCACAAAGAATAGAGCAATAAGCAGGACAGAGTTTATTCACTGTCCAAGGGAGGAGCAGGGCCAGACACGGAGAGAGATGTAGTCCCGGAGTTTCTGTGTGGTTGGGCCTTTCAAGGCATTTTAAGGATGTGAGAGGTTGCAGCTGCATGGGGGAGGGTCTGTGAGGAGGGGGTCGACTCTTGGCCAGGTAGCGCAGGAGTAACAAGTTTCAGAAGCAGGGGGAGGGCTCTGTCCTGGGCTCCTCTGGAATGTGGGCTGTGGTCCGGCTAGAGAAGAATATGTTTTGTCATTGTAGTTTCTGAGAATGAGGGGCACTATGATCCGGAAAAACAAAACAGACACCTGTGAGTTTTATCTGTAAGCTTGGCTGGGGAGGGGGATTTGAATAGAACCCTTTCACTACCAGAGTCAGAGTCATAGCCATCCATGAAGAGCTCAGAAGTGGATTCATACACAGATTTAGGGCATCCTTTTCTCCAGCTGTCTCTCTTCTAGGTTTTTCCGATATCCGCTAGCTCTCAGGAGCACCTTTCATGGTCCTTAGAAAGCTGGAGTTAGAAAGCAGTACTGTTGTTGTTGTTTTTTTTTTCCATGCAGTTGCATACTTTCCATAGCTGGGTCTGGCTCAGGAGCAAAGGGTAGAAACAAAGGAGAGAGAAAACAATTAATAATAGAGATTCCTTCAACACTGTTCATATCACAGGGACTCCTTTTCTCAGTTCTTACGTAATAAAGAAGGATTTTTCTCTGGGTTTTAGGTGCCTGCAAGCTCACCACTGTTGCTTTGTTGCAAGAGTTGCAGCTTTATGACTTTACACGGGGCATGGTCAGGAGATTAATACAAGAAAAAAGTGGGAGGTTTCCTTCAAATTCACAGCCCCCTACCTGGTCCTCTGACTAGAAAATACAGGTTTCTCTTGGAGCTATTCTGTTGACACACGCTGTGTAGTTCCAGGATTTGGGCTTGCCCTGGAGTCTAAATTAGAAGACCTGAGTAGAAAAATAAAAACCAGAAAACTCAACATTTTAATAGTTGTTAAATGATTTTATAGAAAGATAGAGTGAGGTTTATTCATTTTAGGCAAAAGCAGAAGTTCCTGAAGTCTAAATTTGAACCACTAACCCCCTGACTGGATTAAGATGATACAAGATTGTTAGTGGGACAATGGTCTGGCGGAGCAAATGAAAACTCTCTTGGGAGAGACTCTCTCATAATCCTAGAGCTACATTTATTTTTGTAATTTTTGATATGCAATATCTGGCAGTCAATAAAAAAAGAGGGACACGAAGAGACAAGAGAAGGTAATCAAAAACGAGAAACAACAGACAATAAAGAAGACCCACAGTACAGACATGGACTTTGAAATAACCCTGCTAAAATGGTCAAGGAAAAAATATATGGTTATAAAGTTGTCCCTTGTATTCTCTTATAGCTTTTAATATTCTGTGTATCTACAATTTGGCCTTCTTTTAGAAGGCCGGCCAGCTGCTGCTGCTTTTTTTCCCCCTGCAAAAACATTTATTGTTTCCATTTGGGCCGTGGTGTGGGAGAGGTCTCGCAGGCGGCTGGAAGGCTGTCTAGTGGCTGCATGGAGAGGCTCAGGCAGATGCCCTGACACCAGGGGGACACGAGTGGATGCCATAGCGGCCCCTCAAAGCCTGCTGGGCTCCAGAGGCTCTAGCTGTGCCTGAGAGCGAGCCCTTCTAAGAGCTACTGGTACAGCCCAGCCTGCCCGCAGGCCTGCAGAGCTGCGTCAGGGCGTCGCCATCTTCCTGACGGGGTCACGTCCTCACGTAGGAAGTGGTTCTCGGGGAGGTCACAGAGATGCGGGCCTGCGCGGGCACAGCCAGCGGCTCTGGCTCTGGGCGGGCGCACCCCAGGTTCTTCTCCCAGAACCACGGCGGCTTCCACGGCGGCCAGGGGGCTGTCCCACTCGTCCGCGGAGGCCTTGTGCCGGTCCTGGCAGAGGGCGCAGCCCTGCGCTGGCTGGGAGCCTTCGGCGACGCCGGCGCCCTCGCACTTCCCCGCAGGTGATCCTGAAGAAGGAGCCAGAGCCACGTGGAGGCCGAGGACCCGGAGCCCGGGGAGAGGTAGGGAAAGAGGCCCGCCGGTGCGCGGCGGCAAGAGGGTGCTCGCGGCCTCCACCTGGGCCGACTAGTTCTGACCAGTCCGGGCGTGTGAGCTTGGTGGGCTCGAGGGAGGGTGTTGGCGGGTGCGGAGGCGGAGGCTGGCTGGGGACGTGCTTCTCAAGGTCGTGGCTGGGAAAGAGGGCGGAGGGCGATGGGCGGCCGGAGGAAGGGGCGTCCTGGGCCTGTGCCGTCCACACCCTGCAGAAGCCAGGGGCAGACGGGCCTCACCTTTGGGCGCACTGCCCTTATTTCTACTAAATAGGTTGAGTTCGTTGTATGGGAGTGTGAGGGACTCCCTTTAGAAGAAAAGAATGTTACAAAGTCAGCGACCTTCCCAGAATAAACAGTACTGTTGCCTATATGCAGTTCAAAGAACTAGTTCGAGTCACTTTTGCTTAGCCCATACTTGGATTTTTAAAAATTTTATTTACCGACGTATTTTGAGATTTTACTTTTAAATAATCTCTACACCCAAGGTGGGGCTGGAACTCCCAACCCGCGGATAAACAGTCGCATGCTCTACCCGCTGAGTCGGGCGCCCCAATTTTTAATATGCACAAATACATGCAGCGGTATTTTTTTTACTCAGCTCACCCATTGGACTATAGTCTCCAGGTTATTCAGGTGCCCTCTTTATTTGACAGTAAGTTTTCTTCAGGGAATGTTACCTTTTTTTGGTGATTTGCTTTGTCTTAATCTTCCTGTCTGTTCTGCCTCACCTTAATTTTGTAAATTTTCTTCTCCTATCCGTTGAAAAGGCTTAGGATTCCCCTAGAGGTGGCCCTCTTACTTGCCTCTTTAGTTAACACTAAAACAAGGAGAAGGTTTTTAAATTTACCCAAATTTGTTGCTGCAGTTACAAATCTATGATACATCCTGCTGAGTGTCAACTGTCGATGTCAGTCAAAATTAATTCAAAGGAACTGATACTCCAGCTGCAAATTCTGCAGTAGCAGAATTAGGGAATAAAGGAGTTCTGTACGGGGGCACCTGGGTGGCACAGCGGTTAAGCATGCCTTCGGCTCAGGGCGTGATCCCAGCGTTATGGGATCGAGCCCCACATCAGGCTCCCCCGCTCTGAGCCTGCTTCTTCCTCTCCCACTCCCCCTGCTTGTGTTCCCTCTCTCGCTGGCTGTCTCTATCTCTGTCGAATACATAAATAAAATCTTTAAAAAAAAAAAAAAGGAGTTCTGTACGTGTAAAAAGCGCGGTACTCTACTTGGCTCATCGTGCTCCCTGGCTTTCAGTCTGAAGGGCGTGAAGTGTTGGTGTAAGCACATAGCACTGCCGTGTCATGGAACTTTGCTGTTAATAGAGGTGACTAAGAAGAGGCCAGCGTCTGTGGAGCACTGAACATTGAGTTATTCAGAGCAACTTTCTTTGAATATGGTTTCTCTTAAGTAAAAACAGGTATATAACTGGAAATGCATCTCCCCACTCACATTTCCTTTCTCACCACAACGTCCAAACAGTATCTGCTGATATATAAATTATATACTCTTTTCAGGCAAATACAGTATTTTAAATAATTTGCTGCAAGATTGTCATTTTTTTTTTAAAGATTTTACTTATTTATTTGACAGAGATAGAGACAGCCAGCGAGAGAGGGAACACAAGCAGGGGGAGTGGGAGAGGAAGAAGCAGGCTCATAGCAGAGGAGCCTGACGTGGGGCTCGATCCCATAACGCCGGGATCACGCCCTGAGCCGAAGGCAGACGCTTAACCGCTGTGCCACCCAGGCACCCCAAGATTGTCATTTTTTAAATTCTCTTCTGTTTAAACATTTTCTTTACACTACGTGGTTAATCATGGCATAGGATATGATTTATTAAAAGTGTGCTTTACATGGGCATTCCTCAGAATTTGTCAATTGTCTCAGTTGAGATGCTTCTACAGTCAGGTGTCTTTAGCTAAAATCTCAAGTGATGGACATATCCCAGGTACATAGTTGCTTTCTTGCTCTCTTTTCAGAGGATTTTCAAACATGGTAGGGTGTGGAGTCCTGTGAGCTGTCCTTCCATCTATCCCACCACCTCTCTTTATTTTATTATTCCGTTATTACTAATGAGGGGCTTATTTATGATCTAAACAAGATATAAAACCTGAGCCAGGGATGCCTGGGTGGCAGAGTCAAGTGTCTGGCTCTTGGTTTCAGCTCAGGTCGTGATCTCAGGATTGTGAGATCGAGCCCTGAGTCCAGCTGCATGCTCAGTGCAGAGTTGGCTTGGGAATCTCTCTCCCTCTCCCTCTGCCCCTCCTACTCGTGCTCTCTCTCTCTTTCACTCTCTCTACAGTAAATAAATCTTTTTAAAAAAAGAAACAAACCCTGAGCTAAACATTTTGTTTTTTCAAAAAACAAATGACATGGGTGATTGCAGCTGTAAAATGAATGACGCCAGGTATAGCACTGGGGAGGGAAAGCAGTACTACTTAGCTAAGGAGACGAACCCTTTGCCTGGAATGAGCCTTTCTGGAAATTTCCAACTTTACTTGAATTCCCTCAGGAGTTTTGCTTCTTATCCAGATGTGTGAACAGATCCATACACAGCAGAGGGCGCCCCAGTATAACACTAAAGCCCCAGGGCCACTGAACAGCTCTGCGGTTAACTGAGTTTGTGCTCAATTCTTACAGATCTGGTGATAGCTGTTCAACAAACATCTGGTGAGTGTTTATTATGTGCCAGGCACATATACACTTTAGGCCCTTCAGACACAAAGATGAATTTGGCTCAGTTCCTGCTCTCAAGAAACTTACATGCAGTCAGGTAGGGGAGATGAGAGTATGTGTTAACTAAAAATAACAACAGCTAACATTTATTTTCCACTTACTATGTTTCACACACCATGCTGAGGGTTTTGCCTTCATAATCTCTTCTATTATTCATGAGATCTCTATAAGTCAGGTACTGTTATTATGGCTGGCACCACACTGTGAGCAGTGCTGTAACTAAGGAATAAGGATGCTTGGGAAGAATAAGAAAAACTTAAGTCCGCTGAAGGGAGTCAGGGAGGGGAAAGAAATAAGATGGTGACATTAGCCTTTCCTCAACTGTGAGCGGGTTTAGTGGGCAGACTATGTTTTGTTTAGTTTTGAAACCTTTGTGCTTAGCCTCGATAAATATGTTCTGAAGAATAGTGTTTGAGGTTGATCTTGAACGATGAGATGTTCGCAACATAGGAGAGAGAAAAGGACCTTCTGAGCAGTGGGTGCAGCATAACAAAGGCAGTGTGATATGAGTGGGAGATGGGGAATTTCAAGCGCTTTGGTATGAAGGAGTATCAGAGTACAAGGTAGGGATTAGGAGGAGAAGCTGGAAAGTAGGTCGGTGTCTCAACTATGCTGTGTAATAAGTCACCATAGGCTATTGTTACGTAGCAAATGACCATAAATGTAGTAGTTGAAGCAATCAGTATTTATTGTTTATGAGGGTACAGGGCAGTTGGGGGGTTTTGCCGATCTCGCCAGACTTGGCTGATTTCAAGTGGGGTTGGTCAGAAGTCTGTGGTGACCTAATGGGTAGACTAGCGGCTGCTTTGCCTAGCATGGCCTCATCCTCATGTGTGGTGGTTGTCTGGATGTTGGCTGATGGATCAAGGTGATTGGGCCTGTTATCATTTAGTAGGCTAGCCTGGGTTTGTTCACTTGGCAGTGGTAGGGTTCTGAGGTGAGTGGAAGTGGGCAAGGCCTCTTGAGACCTTGGCTTGGTATTGGTACTCTGCCATTTCTGCCATTTTCTATTGGCCAGAGTTAGTCACAGACCAGCCTAAATTCAAAGGGTGGGGAAATTGACTGCACCCCTAGATGGAGGAGCTTCAAAGTCAAGTTGCAAAGGGTGGGAATATAGAGCGGGGTGAAGACTTGTGGACATGTTTGCACTCAGTCTTTGCAGTAATATCAGATACCAGAGATTATCTCCATCCGAATACCAAGTATGGACATTATTTTGTAAAAACGGGAAGCTCTCGAAGGCATGACATAGATTTGGGTTTTTGAAAGATATCTCTGGTAGTGGTATGATACAAAGTTTGGAGGGAGGAGAGATTGAAGGCAAGATGACTCTGAGATGGGTAATGCAATAGTTCAAGTCTATGGGTTTAAACAGAACCCACAACCTTAGTTCACTCCTAGTGATCAAGACTACCTATTCTCTTCTCTGTACTCACCAATTCATTTTTCATAGAGATTTAAGGGTTTGAGTTTAAATATGTAGGCCTATGAATTAACTTAGGTGGCCTCTGAATTTCTTGTCTATATAAAATTTCCATCATTTTAAGAAGAGCCTTCTCTGTGGTTGTTCCAAATGCCCATTTAATCCAAATGGATTAAATACTGTCTCAAAGTTATTTTCTTACATAAAAGAAATGTAGGTTGTGAGGGATCAAGGAAGGTTTTTGATGATGGAGGAATGTTGTAGTAAGGGAATCATTTGGAACCCATAGAGATAATTCATGTAGGAGTTCATAAGACCTGATTTAGACAGGGGGTGGAGTGTGGTGGATGGGAACTGGGAGTGGGAAGGGAGGGATGATCTGGAGGGTGCTTCTGTTCAGATGGGGAGAACTTCCTGCAAATAGAGAACAAAGTGACAGTTGTCAGTGGGAAGGGGGTGAGGGGTGGGCAAAATGGGTGAAGGGCAGCGGGATATACAGGCTTCCAATTATGGAATGAATAAGTCATGGGGTTGAAAGGCACAGCATAGAGAATATAGTCAGTGGTATTGCTTTTTTTTTTTCCCCCAGAGATTTTTATTTATTTATTTGACAGGGAGTGAGAGCAAGCACAAGCAGGGGGAGCACCAGGCAGAGGGAGAAGCAGGCTCCCGGCTGAGCTGGGAGCCTGACGTGGGACTCGATTCCAGGAGCCCGGGATCACGACCCGAGCTGAAGGCAGATACTTAACTGAGCCACCCACACGCCCCTAGTCAGTGGTGTTGTAATAGCATTTTATGGTGACAGATGGTAGCTACGCTTGTGGTGAGCATTGCATAAGGTACAGAGATGTTGAATCGCTGTGTCATACACCCGAAACTAATGTAACGTTGTTTATTAACTGTGCTTCAACAACAAAAAAATAGTATCAAGTGTAAATAAAAAGGTTGATAAATTGGACCTCATTACAATGTAAAACATATTTTCTCAAAAGTTATCATTAGGAGAGTAAGAAGATAAACCACTGAGTGAAAGATGTTTTCAATATGTGTATTTGAGATAACATTCACAGAATATCTAAAGATATTATGTCCATCAATAGGAGAAATTGGGCAGGCTATTTTTTTTTTTTTTATTGGCCATCTGAATATTTTTTTGTGAAATTCCTGTTTCATACTTCTATTTTTTTAGAAGTATGAAACAGGAATTTCACAAAAAAATATTCAGATGGCCAATAAACAAATATAAAAATAGTTAATTTCATTAGTTATCAGGGAAATCTAAATTAAAGCAAAAAAATATGTGCACCTGCCAAAAAGTTGAAAATAAAACAAACAAATATAATAATACCAAGTGTTTGTGAGGTTATAGAGAAACAACAATTCTTATATACTGCTGTTACGATTTAAAATTAATATAACTACTTTGAAATTAATAGAATCACTTTGGAAAATTCAGAAAGCTGTATGTTAGTCTTAGGAGCCAGTAGTTTCACTCCTAGATACGTACCCTATTTCAGTGAATATAAATGTACAACAAAAGACTTGCACAGGAATGTTTATTATAGTACTTGTCCTAATGGACCAAAATAGAAAGCAATCAAAATGTTCATGAATTATAGCATCGGTAAATTTTAAAATTCAAGCGATGGATTATTATTGGGCACCGAAACAGAACAAAGTATTGGAGTATGAAAGAACAGGTATAAATCTCACAAATATAAACTTGAATTAAAGAGGCCAAATACAATGGAGTCCATTTCCTATAATTCCATTTATATTAAGTTCAAAAACAGGCAAACTAATAATTTGTATCGATAGAAGTCTGCAGAATAGTGGTTCCGTTTATGGGGGTTATTGACTGGAGGGAACATAAAGGAACCTTCGGGAGAGCTGGTGATACTTACTTCCTTTTTTGGATATGAGTGATTACATTGGTTATACATATGTGAAAACCTATGTTTTATACATTATTGTATTATACTTCAATTAAAACTTATACTAGAAAAAAGTATAAATCATCTCAAAGGCCAGATGCATAATGACTAAAGCACCACCTTGTTTTGGAGTTTTTGGCAAATTTTTCCACAATGGAATAAGTAAATACTAAATGGCCCAAACAGAGGTTACTCTTGTGCTAGACAATTGCACCTTAAGCTTAGAAAATTATTAAATTCATTTTTCATACAGTCACAAAAAGACTAGAGGGTACTTGGAGCCTTATTGGTTGTAGGGGTTCGACCAGGGAGAGGAAGAGATGGAGGTAAGTTCATTGATTAATGTCGGTCTTCAATCCCCATTGTATCTCCAAGGTCACCATTTTATAAAAATTAAATTTTATTGCTTATGAAAGTAATAGCTAGTCATCATGGAAAATGCATGGGGTTTTCAAGGCTTTCTGGAGGAGATAAACTTGAGTTGAGGCAGACAGTAGAAGTTAGATATAGATACGAAACTGACTCTGCCATTGGTACTAAGTGTGGGACCCAAGGCAAGTTTTATTTTTTTTATTTTTATTTTTTTTTTAAAGATTTTATTTATTTATTTGACAGAGAGAGACAGCCAGTGAGAGAGGGAACACAAGCAGGGGGAGTGGGAGAGGAAGAAGCAGGCTCATAGCGGAGGAGCCTGATGTGGGGCTCTATCCCATAACGCCGGGATCACGCCCTGAGCCGAAGGCAGACGCTTAACCGCTGTGCCACCCAGGCGCCCCCCCAAGGCAAGTTTTAACCTTCTCTGAGCCTCAGTTTCCTTACATATAAAAAGATGATTGTGCCTACTTAATACATTGGGAAAGGCATAGAGATTGTACAGTACTCAGTATATATGACAATAGCAGGTAATTACATAGCATTTGCCAGGTGCCAGACATTATTCTCATTTACTTTATTACTTAATTTCTTAGGTAATATAACTCATTGAATCCTCATAACAATTCTATGATGTGGATGTTTCTATTATACTAATTTTGCATATGAAGAAATTGAAGCCATAGGTGTTAAACAGCTAGCTTGCTACGTAGTACATAAGTGAATAAACTGAAATTTATTTTTTTTATTCAATCTTAAAAAATTTTTTTTATTTGGGTATAGTTGCATATATCTTTTTGAGTTAGTGTTTTTGTTTTCTTTGGATAAATACTCAGTAGAGGGATTGTTGGATCATAACGGTATTTATATTTTTAATTTTTGAGGAACCTCCATACTGTTTTCCATGGTGGCTGTACCAACTGATACTCCCATCAGCAGTATACAGGGGTTCCTTTTTTTCTTGATGGTCCCTTCACTGTGCAAAAGCTTTTTATTTTAATGTTCTAATAGGGTTTTTGTTTTGTTTTGTTTTTGTTTTTGCTTTTGTTTCCCTTGCCTTAGAAGATACATCTAAAAAAATATTGCTATGGATAGTGTCAGAGAAATTACTGCCTGTGCTCTCTTCTAGGATTTTTATGGTTTCAGGTCTCACATTTAGGACCTAATCTAGAATTTTAACCTGTGCTTTTAACTGCTACCCTATCATCTCCATAAAAAGTAAAATAAATAAATAAATAAGTTAAATATTATTAAAGGAGGATGAGCGCCTGATGCACAGGAAATAGTGTGTAAAAGGACAGGAAGTAAGAGATAGCCTAACACTGAGTTATTCCTAAGACTGGTTCTGGTGGAATATTATTGTAACAGTCAAGCTTTTCAGTCTCCTCTACTAGAAACTGACTCAGAATAGCTTGAGCTAAAGGAATTTTCGGTAGGATGTCAGGGGGCTCCACAAGAGATAGGAGGCTGAAGGAGCAGGCCTGGAGATGTAGAACCCATAAAAACCCATGGAAATCTCAGTCGGCCTTGTGGGGAAGGAACAGTGTGGTGAGTAACATTTGGAAAGAATAACGCCCAACCCTAACTCAGCTGAAGCTGGCTCAAATTCCGAGTCCTAGGATGTGTCTTATTGGTCAGTCTTAGTTACTTGCATCACTCCTGCCCCTATTCCCAGGGAGGATCTGAGCCCTTCATCTTCTATTATGGGAAGTGGTTTCTAAGAATTTTCTTCTAATATTACACAGTGGAGGAGAATTATTTCCCCACAAGAAAATTGAGGTACTATTAGAATGGGGGTGCATGTTGGAAGCTAAATAATGACCTAGTTTACTACGTGTATTAAGAGAGCAATGACAGTTGATATTGAGCTACCACTCCCTCTTCACAGGGTCAAAAAAGAGTCCTTATTACTGTTGGAAGATCTGAAACATTTCTGGAAAACGGTAGTAGCCAGGAGATTATTCTTTTTCATCATGTGTTTGGAGACAAATATATATACATCTCCCTCATCCTCAGCTTTGACCAGACAGTTGACTCGGTTTTTGGCTCCTCTTCCAGCTCTCTGGAGAAGAGCTGATTCTTGGACCACAGGTAAGGTAGATGAAACATTGCAGAAATTATATTTTTTGCTATATAAAGGGGAGGGGAGAGAGAGAAGGAAGAAAAGGAGGAGGAGGAGAGAGAGAAAGAAATGGAGAATTTTTAGACATGGAGGAAAGGTTAGAGATTATTGAATTTCTTTATTTTATAGATGAGAAAACTAAGATCCAAAGATGTTCTGGGGTGCTTGGCTGGCTCAGTTGTTGGAGGGTGCAACTCTTGATCTTGCGGTTGTGGGTTTGAGCTCTGGGTTGGGTGTAGAGATACTTAAAAATAAATAAATAAATAAATCTTAAAACAAACAAACACCAAAACCCAAAAAGACCCAAAGACATTCTGTGGCTTACCCAAGGTAAAGCAGAAACAAAACTTGCATCTCCTGATGTCAACTCTGCTTTTTCTATTCTAGCACAAAAACAATGAAATAAATTTTTCCGGATTTTTTTGTGGTTTGATGATTCAGATCCTTTAGTAAACTATTAGAGCTTCCAAATTTCCAGGGATCATATTCTTCCCATATTCATCCTGCTTGGTTTCTTTCCTTCAAGTTTCCTGCACCCCAGGGCTGGCCTTCTCCCTTCTCCAGTTTCTATTTCACTCTGCTCCTGCATCTTGCCTTTGTGCACTTGGTCATATCACAAGGATCTTTGTGCTCTAATTTCATGAGCTGGCGTCTCCTCTCCCCATCTCCTTTATCTTTGCCTCAAGGCCTAGACCTCTGCATCACTTAATAGTATACCAAAAAATGCATGAATTGAAACTTGCATGTTGATTGGTTTGCTTTGCAAATTACCTTTGTTAACAACTTACTTCTGCCTTTCAGTACTCTTGGCCCTGATCTCCAGGATCTCAGGCTGCTAGTGTAGCAACCTGCTCAGGCTGCAGCCATGTGTCTGTCTCTTTCCTGCTATCTTCCCAAGCACCAGAACTAGCCCGTTAGTATATTGGGTTTTGTTGTCTTTGTTAACTTTGATAGTCACATTATTAGGCATAAATGGAGAATGTCTTTTTCAGATGCCTGTTGCTGCATTATAAATCACTGTATAACGTAGTGGCTTAAAACAACGACCATTTTTTATTTCTCATGAGTCTGTGGTGGGGTGGTTCTGCTGATCTGGGCTGAACTTGGCTAGTCTTGGCTGGGCTTGCTCATGCATCTGTAGTCAGCTGGCAGGTCAGCTGGGGCTGGTTGGGTCTCCAACAGCTTTACCTAGGATATCTTGACTTTACTCCACTTGGGTTTTGATACTCTAGCAGGCTAGCCCAAGCTTGTCTTCTTGGTGGTGGCCAAGTTCAAAGAGAGGAGGAGGAAACCTAAAGTTTTTTTTTCAGGCCTGTTTGTATCAGGTTTGAGATTGTCCCATTGGTAAAAGAGAGGCACCAGGTTGAGCCCAGAGTCAGTGGGGAGAGCAGAGAGATCAGATTCAGGGAAGTGTGAAGACTGGGGCTACAAGTACATTCGATCTAGTAAAACACCCAAATAAAGCAACCTTGAAATTATCCAGGCTGGTTGTTTGTTATGTGTATGTTACACATGTAATATTTAGGCATGTGTATATGTGTGTATGTAGTTTTAATCCAAAGCAATAATAGTAATTGATGGAGTAGTAACCAATGGAATGGACACTGGTTATTTTTTTGCCATCTCCCCCCATGTCCCTACTTCTTGTGAAGGATTTAAGACTGAGTGACTCCTCACCTACTCTCAGTGTATACAGTTTTGGGAGAGTGGCACATGACCACATCTAGTCAATCAAAGCCCCACTTCCCTGTAGTAGCAGTGATGGGCACGCGTCTCCAGTTGGGCTAGTGAGAGACGCAGTGTGAGGTCTTTATCTGGAGCAGTCTCCTCCACCTAAATCCTTGCCAGGCCTGCACCTAAAATTAGACAGTGTGGAAGCTGCTTCAGTCACTGCCCCTGCGGTGCCAAGAGATGGAGACACACTCAGTCCTGGTGTGGGTTTTTGAGCTTCTGGATCCATCTGTATTTGAAGACAGACATGACTCATTTTTTTCATTTAAATCTTCTCCTTTTATTTAACTGAGTTAGAAGATTAATACATATAAAGTGCTTGGATCAATATTCAGCAATAATAAGCACTCAATATGTGTTACTATTATTTGTTTATATCAATTTGAGTTGGATTTTCTGTCATTTGTAACCAACTGAATCTTAACTGATGCAACTAATGAGAAAATATGATGAAAAGAGAGCCCATTTAAAATAGCAACCGGGAAATAAAAAATCCATACGTATTTTCTAGAAAGAAAGAAGTGACCTAAAGTGAAGAAAATGATGAAATGTTATTGAGGGACTAGAAGAATATTTGAATATTTGAAGAGACAATAAGAACCTGGATTGGAAGATACCATGTTTTAAACAGATGAAATTTCCATAAAATAATCTGCACATTTTCCAAGTATTGTTTCCTTCTCCCTCTCCTACACTGACACTCCTCTCTCAACTCGTCCAAATGCATACCGTCCTATTCCTTTAATCAGGGACCAATGTTTTCTGATTTAATCTTTCCAGTAGTTTCTGAATCTGTTTCCTCTTCCATATACCCACCCCCACAGTTTCAGTTTGGGCCCCCATAATTTTGTTTCCTAGACTGTACTACCAAGCTCCCATTATTCTTGCCGCCTTGCTTTTGATCCCTTAAATTCAGCCTTAAGTCCCAGCTCTATCTTGAAGCCTTTGAGGCCATTCTTATCCCATCTCCCTGCTCTCTGACAACACTGAACGACTTGTCATGCTCTGCCCTGACTGCTCTTTTTAGGTTGGTGCCTTTGTTCATGTTTCCCCATTAGTGGTATCTGCTACAGCACCTGTGACCTACTGCCAGCCATTCATTGCACTCACCTCACTGTAGGGTAACAGGCTGTTGATGTGTCTGTCTCCTGACCCAACTTGCAGGCAAAGAACATATCAGCTTTGTGTTCTGGAGCCCAGCACAGGGCCCTTAGTGAGTATTTGCTGGTGGATAGATGGACGAATGCATGGTTCCCTAGTTCTCTGGTTGCACAGGAAAGGAAAACTGAACATTTCTTCCAGGAGCATTCCACCTGTGTAACAGGACCATATGCAAGTCCGCAGCGGGGTATATGATGCTGCTGAGTGGGAGAAATAAAGAATATTCAGGGTCAAACAGTGAGATGAAAACGAATATGGTCACTTGTGCTGAAACTGTCATTTCTTGTAGCCGTGATACTAACAAGACATAAATATTCATGGTGCCATTATTCAGAGACTTACGAAGTGTTGGCAGAGGATGTGCTGTCTGGAATTTTTGCTTCAGTGCCTGAAATTATTACTGACAAAAATTTTTTTTAAAGAGGAAAAACCAACAAACTAGTGGTCTCAGAGCCAATGAGATAATGAGAATCTCTCAAGGTAATGGCTTTGTGAAAGGAGGGTCCTTCCTGGCTGGCACCAGGGGCTGCCATCTGACAAGGCTTTTACTGGGAGTATTTATTAGGCTTGGCTCTCACTTCTGCTGCAACCTGGGCCTGTGATTTAAGACCCTCCCCGTTTCCTACCAAAACTATGTGCATATGTTTAGATTTCCAAAGCTATTCTTTCTCAGAGTGTTATATTATTATTTAAATAGAAACATTGCTTCCTTTAGGTTATAGATTCCATGTGAATGCATGGAAGAAAATCTGGAAAACATAGATGTGTATAAAATAAAAACAGCTTCTACCATCCAAAGGTAACCATTTTGTTATATTTTCTTTCAGTTCCTTTTCTGAAAAACATAGAATCTGAGTGCTGAACTGGGGGACATAGCAGAGGGTTGTGTCATAGAGACCTGCACTGAGCCAGAGAATGGGGCTTGAGGCATATCCTTGTTGGTTTCTACCTGGGAAGTTCTGAGTAGGATACTCAAGTTTTCCTTTTCTCAGTTTCCTTATTTGTAAAGTGTGGATGAAAACTATCCCGCGGAGTGAGTCTGAGAATTAAGAGGTGATGAATATGAAGCACTAGATTCAGGGAGCAGCGTGAGCTGGTGGCCAGTGATTGGCGGCTGTTTCCAGTAGCTTTAGTGTTAACAACTTAAGTTATCCCAGACCAGAAGTCTCCCCATGCTCCTCCCTATCCTCATCTCTACATCTACCAGTCACCAGATGCTGTTGATTTTACTTTTACATGCTACTCAAATATGTCTCCTCCTCTCTGCAGAGAGGAGATCCTCAAATGCATCCCCCCAGTTTCTGCTTTGGTTCAGGCCCTCTGAATTTTTTGCTTGGGATCGCAGTTTTATTTGCTTCTTTTCCTGCTGCCTTTGAAACCATTGTTCCATGCAGCAAGTAGAGAGAAGTTCTTAAGTGTAAATCTGACCATATCACAGCCCTGTGATAGTCATGGGGTTGCTATGTGTACCTCCATGAATGTGTGTGTGTGGATTCATGCAGGAGAGTGAGAAAGTGTGTGAATGTGTGTGTATGCTGTGTGTGTGTGTGTGTGTGTGTGTGTGTATTCTGAGGGTGAGGGAAGGAATTTTGTACTTTAGCTCCAGAAGTAGTGTGGAGAGAGTAGAAAGGTGTCTGAAATCCCACCTGGTCTTGAGAACCCCCCCATGGGGGAGGGGAGTTTGGGCCTGAGTCTGAAGGCATTATCTTCTTCTTCTTCTTCTTCTTTTTTTTTTTTTTAAAGATTTTATTTATTTATTCGACAGAGATAGAGACAGCCAGCAAGAGAGGGAACACAAGCAGGGGGCGTGGGAGAGGAAGATGCAGGCTCCCAGCAGAGGAGCCTGATGTGGGGCTCGATCCCAGACCGCTGGGATCATGCCCTGAGCCAAAGGCAGACACTTAACAACCGAGCCACCCAGGTGTCCTGAAGGCACTGTCTTCTTAAGCATTTTTGGTGATGTATAATACAAGCAGTGCTGCTGGAGAGATCTGGTGACCAGGAGACTCTGAATTATTTGTCATAATATCTGCACCACAGCTGCAGTGTCAGCTGCCAAAGCAGCAGTGAAGCCAGGAGGCTGAGCGGCCCAGCAGATCCTTGGGAGGCAGTGGCTCAAGGAGGGCTCCAGCCTACTACCAGCGCCAAGCTTCCCTCTCAGTGGTTAGTGGGAAAACCCATCTGGATGCATGGGTATTCCTAGACCTTTTAGGCAAGCTTTTGAACGAGAGCTCTTTGTTGCTGTAAATGAGCAGACCTGGTATACCATACCCTTCATGACTGGGCCTTGCTTTTGTCTTTGGCTCCTGTTTCATTTCTAGTAACAAGTTAGGTAACTCCACGTTCACACTGTTCTGAGCTAATGGTGTTTCCTGGATGGATTATTTATGTCTCTGTGCTTTGGTACCTGGTCAGGATTCAGTCCTGCTATGAATAACAGGGAATTAAATAAAGAACAGCCTAAATCACATAGTTTATTTTACTTTCACATAAAAGTCTGGGGGCGCCTGGGTGGCACAGCGGTTAAGTGTCTGCCTTCAGCTCAGGGCGTGATCCCAGCGTTATGGGGTCGAGCCCCACATCAGGCTCTTCTGCTATGAGCCTGCTTCTTCCTCTCCCACTCCCCCTGCTTGTTCCCTCTCTCGCTGGCTGTCTCTATCTCTGTCGAATAAATAAATAAAATAAAATCTTAAAAAAAAAAAGAATGGGACTTTTGGTTTGGAGATTTTAAAGTCACATAAAGGCAGTCTTCTTTTGATTACCACAGTGAGAATGTTAAAGAAAAAGATAGGAAGGGGCGCCTGGGTGGCACAGTGGTTAAGCGTCTGCCTTCCGCTCAGGGCGTGATCCCAGGCTCCTGGGATTGAGCCCCACATCAGGCTCCTCCGCTATGAGCCTGCTTCTTCCTCTCCCACTCCCCCTGCTTGTGTTCCCTCTCTCGCTGGCTGTCTCTATCTCTGTCGAATAAATAAATAAAATAAAATCTTAAAAAAAAAAAGAATGGGACTTTTGGTTTGGAGATTTTAAAGTCACATAAAGGCAGTCTTCTTTTGATTACCACAGTGAGAATGTTAAAGAAAAAGATAGGAAGGGGCGCCTGGGTGGCACAGTGGTTAAGCGTCTGCCTTCCGCTCAGGGCGTGATCCCAGGCNCCCGGCGTTATGGGATCGAGCCCCACATCAGGCTCCTCCGCTATGAGCCTGCTTCTTCCTCTCCCACTCCCCCTGCTTGTGTTCCCTCTCTCGCTGGCTGTCTCTATCTCTGTCGAATAAATAAATAAAATCTTAAAAAAAAAAAAAGTCTGAGCAGTACAGTCTAGGGCTAGTAGGTCTGCTGGGGTCCTCAGGGACTTAGGCTACTTCCAGCTTACCACTCTGACATCCTGAGGATTCAGCTCTTGTATTTATAGTCCAAGATGGCAAATATCACATCTAGTTTATAGCAGCAGGACGAACCAAGAAATACATAAAGGGGCAGAGGGTATATCCTGCATTTCTTTAATGAAATATTCTTAGAAGCTTCCCACAAAACTCCTACTTACAAGATACTAGCCAGAATTAGTCAAGTGATCATACCTAGCTGCAAGGGAAGACAGGGAATGTAAATCTTTACTTTGGGGTAGCCAAAATTAGGGGTTTCAATCACTATGAGAGATGGGTCAGTCAGATATTGGGGAATTACTGGCAGTCTCTGCTGTATCTAGAAATTCCTGTTCATCTTTTGTGTACAGTGGTTCAGCTCCTCTGGAAAATAATTTGGCTGTTTCTTATGAAATTAAATGTGCATTGCAGCCCATGTGTACACTGATAGATGAATGGATAAGGAAGGTATGGTGTGCATAGATATATAATGGAATATTAACCATAAAAAGGAATGAAATCTTATCATTTGCAACGACATGGATGGAGAGTATAATGCTAAATGAGATAAGTTAGTCAGTAAAAGACAAGTACTATATGATTTCACTTATATGCAGAATTTGAGAAACAAAACAAATGAGCGAAGGAAAAGAGAGAGATATATACACACAAACCAAGAAACATACTCTTAAACTATAGAGAACTGACTGATGGTTACCAGAGGGGAGGTTGGTGGGAGGATGGGTGAAATAAGTGATGGGGCTTTTTTTCACATAAAAATATGCACACTAATATTCAGAGCAACTTTTATTTGTTTAGCTAAAAACTAGAAACATTTCACATATGCTTCAACAAATGAATGGTTAAAGAAACTGTATGGTTAGTCGATGGAATGCTATTCAGCAATAAAAAGGAATAAACTATTGCTACATGGAAAGATTGGATGGATCTTAAGAGAATTACGCTGAGGGAAAAAGCTAATCAAAAAAGGTTACATACTGTATGGTTCCATTTATAAAACATTATTGAAATGACCAGATGATAAAGAAGGAAAACAAATTAGTGGTTGTCAGGGCTTACAGACAGGGGTGGGAGAGGAAGGTGGGCATGCTTATAAAAGGGCTGTCTAAAGCATCCTTATGGTGATTGCAGTGTTCTGAGCATTGATTGTGGTGTCAGTTACACAAGTGTACACACAGGATAAAACTGCACAGAACAGAGCTCATACAAATTAGTACATGTAACACTGATGAAATCTGAGATGGATTATATCAGTATCAGTTTCCTGGTTGTGATATTGTGCTATGGTTATGCAAGAGGCTACCATTGGGGGGAAATGGATGATGGGTGTATGGGATCTTCCCATATCATTCCTCACAACTGCATGTGGTAAGATGTACAGTTATCTTAACAACTTTGATTAAAAAATGCTTTCAGAAGCTGGGAAAGTAAACAAAATTAATGTAATTAAAACATATTAACCCATAAAAAAAATAAACCCACAGCAAGTTAATGGCATTTTAGTTGAATCCTATTTAGATGATCCATGTATCCTTCCTCAAATAGTAATAATTTTTAAAAAAGATAAACTGTCACATTTGTGTAGCACATTCATACATGTTAATTCATTTTATATTTAAATAGAGTCAGGAACACAAGTATAAACAAGGAGAAGACCTAAAGCTAGGAAATTAGCTTTGCGGCTTATTGTGAGGATAAGCATAACCCCAAAAGTAACAGTTTCATAAGGACATTTAAATAGCTTTCTTGTAATTGACTAGTATTTTAAATTGGTTTAAATTTGCCATTTTTATTCTAGATCATGAGAAAAGATTCAGATTTTTATAAGTCAGGTGAAATTCTTTGGTTTACTTAAAACTGGCTCTACCTTGTTCTGCAAATGTTTGGTTCTTTCTCTTTTTAAAAAATTCCTTGAAGTTTTTGTTTGTTTACAGAGAGAGAGGAGTGGGAATGGGCAGTGGGAGAGAGCGAGAGAGAACCTTAAGCAGGCTGCACGCCCAGTGCAAAGCCCAAGGCAGGGCTCTGTCTCATGACCCTGAGATCAGGACCTAAGCTGAAATCAAGAGTTGGACACTTAACTGATTGAGCTACCCAGGCACCCCTTTTTAAAAAAAATTTTAAATTTATTTTTATTTTTACTTACAAATTTTTTTAATTTCAGTTGACATACAAGGTAATACTAGTTTCAGGTGTACAAGATAGTGATTCAGCACTCTGTACAATATCTGGTGCTCATCACAGCAGGTGCCCTCCTTGGTCTTCTCTCAAAATAGAGTCAGAGCACTTGGGTGGCAGAGTTGCCTTGTTCTGTTTCTTACTCTCTTGCTGCTTCCAAGCTTCTGGGTTTGCTCTAGGAAGCACATGCCTCAGACTTCAAATGGCTTCTCTGGATAGTTGCTAAGTTGCAACTGGATGATTTCTGTTTGGCAAGGGGAAGACTTTGGCTAATATGTGAAGACTCTCTTTGTCTTCTCCAGCATGTAAGAGGCTGGCCACTCTGATAGATAACTTTGAGAACAAAACTCTTGAGAATGGCCTTCAATGAGAGTATGCATCTGGGGCAGCACCAGCTTTGGCTTCTCAAGAAGCATTTGGGGTGGAAGGGCAGGCCATCCTCCTGTGTCCACGTTGATGTCTTAGTCAGTTTTGGCCACCCACCCATAGGCTGGGTGGCTTAAACAACAATTTATTTCTCATAGTTCTGGAAGCTGGAAAGTCCATGATCGAGGTGCCAGCAGATCCACTGCCTGGTGAGGGCACTCATCTTAGTCTGTTGATGGCCATCCTGTCATTGTATATTCAGGGAGAGAGAGGAAGAGAGAGAGAAAGAGAAAAGAGATTCTTACGTCTCTCCTTATAAGGGACCTCTCCTATCCAGGAAGCCTTATGACCTAATCACCCCCAAAGGCCCTACCTCCTAAGACCATCACAGTGGGGGTTAGGATTTCAGCGTATGAAGGGGACACAGTGCATTGAGGGGACACAGACATCCAGTCTGTCACAGCCCTCCTCCTTTTCCACGTTGACTCCTGTCTGCACTTGTGAGCGGATGACAACAGAACATGTAGTCCTTCTTTGCTTTCCAGAGCAAGTTGTGGGAAAACAAAGGGAATGTTTGATTTATTTCTAAACCATTAACAGTTGAGGCTTAGGCTTCGTCAGGTTTCAGTGGAGGGGGACTGGATCAATACCCTCTAGAGCAGTGCTTGTCAAACTTAAAAGTGCACGTGAACCAGCTCAGGAGAGTGTTACATGATTCTTGTTCAGTAGGTCTGGAGAGGGGTTGCAGTGATTCATTTCTAACAGTGCTCATGCCGCTGGCCGAAGACCGCATTTGACAAGCAAGGCGTTATTTAGACAATGAGGTCTGTGAGACCAAGGACACTGTCTTGTTTCCCATTTTATCCCCAGTCTTGGCATGATGCCTGGCACGAAGTGAGTTCTCAATAAATACTTGCTGAATTGAATTAATGGGGAACACTGTCTACAAGGACAAATTTTATAGCTTAATTTTCTGTTAGAGTAAGCGCATAGCCAAAAACCAAATGGATAAATACCAGCCGTAATTAAACATGCGTTTACCCAGTACTTTGGAGTTTCCCAAGTACTTTAATTAATGAGAGCTTATTTGATTTTTACTCTTAACAATGATCCTCTGAAGAGGAGCTGTCATTATTATTTTTCTATTACGGATGATAAAAGCAAAGTCACAGAGGGCAAGTCACTGGCCTCGTGAAGGCTAGCAGCAGGTACGCTGCAGTGTCGGTCTTCTGACTGCCAGTTTTTTCCTGCTGTACTTTGCAGATATAGTAAAAACTTGACCAAAAGCAGATTATGTAACTTTTACATACACCTAGAGGCTGCTGATGTCCCTATTCCTTGTTAATTGCTACACACTTGGCATAGAAGAGCTATTATATCTAAAATATAAGTGTATGGGAGTGATATGATGAGATTTGTCAAAAAAAAAATTCACAAGCTGTCTTTCGGCTGCTTGACCAAACTATCTGTGCCTGAAGGCTCTTTTCTCTCCCTTCAGTAGGGGTTGCATATATGCTTACTTTCCATTAGGACCAGAGATTTCCTTCCCCAGGGCAACATCCTGCACACGCCACAGTCTGCAGGCGCGGGGCAGCTGGCAGCCAGATCCAGACTGCCTGGGTACAAAGTGATCCTGTCAGATCACCACCTCCCCCATGGTTGCTTTCAGGCTTGCCCTAAAAGAAGGGAGGACAACAGGGGGCTGGGAGTTCTTCACCCGAACTCACCTACAGTGTGTCTAGCACAGCACACAGACCCTGGTATGCCTTGGAGCATGGGACGCACTCATATCGTCTTTCCTCTTACTAATCCTTGATTTAGAAATGTCCCTAATAAAGTCTATTCTGATTCCCATGCCTTGTGATGCTGTGTAATGCATCTGAGCTATTGTTATGGTAGGTGGCAGTCTTGAAGGGACCTCCCTTAACCCACCTTGCATGATGGAGGGGGGTTCAACTGTTGCTTTACAAGCTGAATCTCAGCTTTCTCTTCTCTTTGCCACACTTACCTCATTGCCATAAACATTTATTTATTTAAGAGAGAGAGAGTGCGGGCGCTTACATGAGTAGAGGGAGTGGCAGAGGGAGAGAGAGAATCTCAAGTGGACTCCACGCTGAGCGCAGAGCCTGACACGGGGCTCAGTCTCATGACCCTGAGATCATGACCTGAGCTGAAACCAAGAGTTGGGTGCTTACCCGAATGAGCCAGCTAGGTGCCCCACCATAAACTTTCATCTATAGCCTCCTTTGCAAAGCAGGCCACAGTGTACATAATAGATAAATAATGGGAAGGCACTGAGTCAACATTTTACTCTTTGTAACCCTGCCCTAACCTCTCTCCTAAGCATCTTTGTGAGCATATTGCAGCCCAGGCCCTGCAGGCCCACAGAGGAACCTCACTGAAGTTTCCCACAGGGGGACCTGGAGGTGGTGTGCAGGCTTCCAGGGCTCTTGGGTGGGGGGGTTAGAGATCAGGAGAGGGAGCTTACAATCCTGACAAAATTGTTCCTTTTGTATCAAGGAAAAAAATCTAACCAAAAATGGGGGAAGTCCTGAGGGACAATATGGAGCATTTGTGATCTCTAATGTATGAATTCATCCTGAAGAGACCTGAGCAAGAACTGTTATTTACATATATATTATCCCTTGGGGGCTAGGTTGCGTACTTAGGTTTAGAATCTACTCTGGGCAATAGTGAATAATTCCAGTTAGGGAGACAACATGATGATTAAAAGTCAGAGCTTAAAGCCCTTGTTTCAAGGTCTAGCTGTGCCATTTACTACTTCTTTTTTGTACGTCTTGACCACCGTTACCCATTTCACCCAGCCTCTGCCACCTGCTCCGGCAACCACAGTGTGTATCTGTGTCTGTGAGTTCAGGTTTTATTTGTTTTTTAGATTCCACATATAAATGAGATCATAAGGTATTTTCCTTTCTCTCTTTGACTTATTTCACTTAGCATAGTGCCCTCAAGTTCCATCCATGTTGTCACAAATATCAGAATTTCCTTCTTTTTTATGGCTGAATAGTATTCCATTGTGTGTGCGTGCGTGTGTGTGTGTGTGTGTAAAATATGTGAATAAAGAAAACATGGCATACATATAGATACAGATATATTTATATCTATACATTTTTCATCATTTGATGGATACTTAAGTTGTTTTCATGTCTTGGCTATTTCAAGTAATGCTCTAGTGAACTTGGGGTTGCAGATATCTTTTTGAGTTAGTGCTTTCATTTCCTTTGAATAAATACCCAGAAATGGAATTGCTGGATCATAGAGTTCTATTTTTAACTTTTTGAGGATCCTCCACACTGTTTTCCAGAGCAGCTGCACCAGTTTGCATCCCCACCCACAGTGCACCCGGGTTCCCTTTTCTGCACATCCTCACCAACATTTTGCTGTGTGAGGTGATATCTCGCTCTCTTGAGACCTGTGGCAATATATCTGATCCTCTAAGCCTGTTTGTCTAGAAAAAGAAGGAAGCAGTTTCACTTTGTATGTCGTTGAGGAGATGAACTAATGCAAATAAAGGCTGGCATGGTCCTGGCACAGAGCATCAGCACTCAGTAAATGTTCGCTCTTGAAATGGAACGTGTACTAGAATCTCTGCCATTCTAGGACTTGATGTTATATTTGATTCTGTTTTTCTGCCATTTTGTTTCCAGATTGGAGCAGTTACTTCCAGCTTCCGGAGGAGTTAGAGGCATTGCTTTGATAGAGTATGTCACTGTGGCTCAGAGTTTCCTAGGTATGGCTGTGGACCTAGCTGACACTTTTTTTCCCCCTGTCCCCTTTGCCTTCTATTTCTCATGCCTGATCCTGACACTTCACCAACTCTGGTCTGCTCCTGATACTTCTTCAGTTTGGATCTGGACCCATCTGTTTACAGATCAAGATAATTTAGGGCCATGGAGTTTGATTGCTGGGTTTTGTTTCCCTACTGCTGACTTTCTATAAATAAGCCTAGCCTATTCATGTGAGCTTCTCAGATGAAGCTTGTGCATCTGATGGGTCTTTAAGATGTTGGGTAATATCCCAGATATCAAAATGTCTGTATCCCTATGGTGTACTTCTGCCAGAAGCATGAATGTGAAGAAATCAGTTTGCATTTGTCTGAGTTGTGGGTAGACAGTCCCTACTTAAGTCTGTCTCTTGGTCTCTCTCAGGCACCTAACATCTGTTTCCTTATACTGTCCCAGTTCACACTGTTGCCCTAGAGAAATTATTAATAGCATCTTCTTTTTCTCTCAAAAGTGTCTTGAGCTTTGGAACATACATTGTAAGGTCATCCTCCCTTTTGGGATAGGTATATATTTAGTTTTGTTTCAAGTGGAAAAGATGGTTGGTTATCAAGCAAAAACTATTTTTTCAGTTACAATAATAAGAACTGTGATAAGGAAAGTCAGATGGAAGTCATAATTTAAAAAAATGGTGCTTCAAAGGGTTTTTTTTTTTTTTCTGTAGTGCAAACCGGAATGTGTTTTTATCATAGCAAGCAGTGTTTTGGAAAACTTGTAAGAGGCTTGCTACGTAATTTACATTTTAAGTGGTCAACCCTTGTTCATTGCATTAAGGATAAGCAAGCTAAGAATGCTCAAGGGGAAAACACATACACATCACACATTTTTTTTTATGCTTTTGAAACCCTCTCCTCTTCTTTTTCTCACCTCACTTCATGTTACTGGGTAGAACGCATCTTTCACAAAGAGGTGTGAACAAGAAGTCTAATAATACTCAGAACTAGAAGGAGCTGGCAGTTGGTTCATCCTCAAATTGTGCAGCCATGTTAAGATAGAACAGAGAGAGATGCAAGGAATGGGGAGGGAAAACTCCCAGCTTTGTTACCATCAACTGTCTCTACCTGAGCAGAAGAGACATGAGCTGGTGTAAATGCCACATACTATCAAGCTGCGTCAGTGACACGCGGCCGTGGTGGATAGAAAGAGACAGGGCACACATGAGGCTGACAAAGGCTGTACTGAGCCGAGCGCTGTCTGCACGCTTGGCAGCGGCAGCTGTGGTGCACACTCACGGCTCCCAGGACAGGCCAGTTAGCAGGCTCACACATTCTCATCCTGGAGAGGAATCTATATTCTTGTCATTCCTCATGACACACATCACGCGTTCAACAACTCCTTCCTTTCTCCATTCTTTTGAAGGGCACAGGGCTGTAATAGATGCAATGCAAAATGCTGCCACCCGGTAAGCAGCTGAGAGAGAAAGTATAGCACAGTCCCCGAGGAGCTAGAAGGGACAAGGAAACAAAAGGCAGCTTAATGTTGCCTTTATCAGTTGTCTAGCAGTAGACAAACCAGGCTTTATAGGAAGTTACAAAGAAGAAGCTGGATCTTATTCTTTCATTAAAGCACCATCAGGCCTCAAGATTAAATAAAAGAAGTCTCTCAGACATGACACTCTAATTTACAGCTGGTTACTCTGAATGATGGCGTGATTTATATTCAGCTCTTGGTTGTCTGTCTTTGACATTCTGCCCACTCACATATTTGCATATTCAGAAGCTGTACAAGCACAAAAATATTAAAATGAAATCCACTATACGTTACAGTAGAATGACATGTAATTTATTCATATAACTGACAGGCAGTACTCAGACTTCATTTAAATAAGCAAGTGATTACACAAATGTCTAATAATACTAAAATTGATCGTCAGAAGGTATAAAATACCATGGGTATGAAATGCCATGGTAAATACTATTCAACAGACTACAATCATAATTCCAAACTAAATCATGGTTTTTAAAATGATTTTTAGCAGTTTTGGAATGGTTTGATGTTTTCCCCTTCCAAGCAATTTACTTTTTTCACTGATACAAGACAAGGTCATTATTTTCAAGAAGTATTACAGAAGGACACAGCGTAGGTCCCTCTCTTGCAACACATTTCCTTGCAAATTGTTTTTTGATAAAACCTCTTGACATTGAAAACAAACCAGTCAGCACTCAGTTCCCCAAGCAAAGATGCTTGGATCAGAACAGTGCCAGGGTATAACTCTGAGTTCAGCAAGAGGCAGGCAGTGAAAAACCTTTTGCAGCTTTTGAAGTATGCATACTTCTTTTCTGAGGCTCCAAGCATCATAAACATATTTAGGCATCCAAGCCAGTAAAATTATGGGAATAAAATAATTTGGTATCCATATGACTATGACACAGTTGCAGCTGGGGGAAGTTACAATATAATTCTGCGGTTCTTCAAACAGAAACAACACCTACCTAAATCTGCTTCTTGTAAGCCTCGTTACATTTTCACGAAGCGCGGCTGTGTTTGCAGGAATGGTTTGGCTTATCATGTGTCTGTCTGTATTATTTGAAAGTCATATACTTTAGTGGAATGAGATCCAAGCATGAACCTGGCCCGAAGATCTAGCAGCGTAGTCATGAAACATATGAATAAATTAAAAGGCTTTCACATAACTAGATTTAGCTAAATCTCTTACATACAAAATACAGCTAGAGAAATACAGTTCTTCAATGCTGAATTACAAGGGGGAGGAAAACAATCTAAAAAAATAGAAAACTCTCTCCATACCTGGGTGTCAAGGCAAATGTAACACCGCATAATGCCACAATATGAACAGTCACTGGATGACAGATACTCCAGAAATAGTAGTATCTGGGGATCTGGTAATTATGACTGAGAGATGAAAATACTGTACCAAAAGGCATGCATACAATCACTGTGCATTCAGTGTGTGAGCTGGGACCTAAGCAGGGATCTAACGTAACAATGAGGCAGTGTTCCGGGGTATCCGTTAAAACCAGCGTGGGTGACTACATGTTGATTAAACCTTCTGAGGCAGCAAAGTGCGGGCACAGCGCCATGTCTGGGTTCTGCAGCTGTCTTATGATCCTCTTGCGGAATTTCTCCCGCACACGATTGAATTCCATTATGTCCATGGGGTCCTCTTCAATCCAAAACTTATGAAATTCATGCATCAAATAGCCTGTTAGAGATAAGACAGTGATAAGAATGCAGGAGGAAAAAAAGTCATTAATTACGTTCATAATCACTGAATGCTGAAAGAGATGTCAGACCAAATGACAGCAACCATGGAGCTCAAAGAAGAGATCAAAATGCAGCAGATATTACTGTTAAAGATTATTCTTTAAAACTAGTGCAGTAGAATCTGCAAGATTTTTGCAACTGGTCCTGGAATTATTCTCACTCTTCCCAAGGAGGAAGACAAATCAGTTCCACCATCTCTTGAATGTGAATCACATCTGGAACATAATCCGAAAGGCCGACAGTGATTACTTCATCCTTCCCTCCTGATTAAATTAACATAATGGTCTGGTTTTCCAAAATTACTCCACTCAGCTTTGTTTTCTCTTGATATTTGATTTGAGTAAAGTTTTAAATTACTCTGACAAATCAAACAAATGCATTCTGACAGTCTATTATGAGACAATAAAAATTTAAATCAACTCTGAACAACACAGACTGGTCATTAAACTACATGAAATTGTTAATAAGACCTTGCTCTGAAGCATAATGTCATATTCCAAAACTTCTGTGTCTCAAAAGTGTTATCTATGAGTGATCTGAATAGTGTTATCTATGAGTTTTCTATTCAACATTTTTGGGTAAATGTTAAATATTTGAGTCTATTCACTGTGTTCTGTTTCCCCACTGTGCACCCTCCCCCCACCACATTCAAAATTGAAATCTGAATAGCTTTTTAAAAAGACAATAATAGATATTTGTAGGTAGTAAACTACAAGATCAAGTGTCTCATTATATATTAGAAAAAAGCATTTAAGGAAATAATCCTAGTTTAAAAACCCAAACATGACAGAAGCTTTTCTTGGTTTTAGCATTAGAAGCTGCAGCATACAGGAGCAAGGATTCTGAAGCTAGAAACCGGGTTTGAACCCTAGCTCTTCCACCTCCACAGGAAGGAGTGAGCAGCAGAAATGATGGGGCATGGGGAGAGAATTTGGGAACAAACATTCTCAATGCTAAGAGTAAACAAAAAAAAAAAGAAAAGAAAAAGAAATTAATACCATTTGTTTTTCTATGAACTAGCTACTTATGAGAAAACCTTTAACATAGGTCCATAAACGTATTTTTAAAAATCTTTACCATATTTCACTGTAATACAAAATTAGAAGTGACCTTCTTTCCCACCCCCAACACACTCCAGATTCTGGTCCACTTCCACAAACAACTTGGTGTCTCATTCATTACACTGCTAAGTATGCTTATACATCTTTAAGTATATGGTCTCTCTACAACTACAGGAAGAAAGGTAGTAAGGAGAGAGAAAACTTATTTTGGGGGTTTAACCATTGCATTTTTTTAGGATTGGATTATCTTTGGGCCCTCCACACATATTAACTGATGTGACTGTTTTTAATATCTCTTGATGGGGACACACACCAACCCTCACTCATATGCCTCTGGGCCACACCCCAGGGCCCATTGCCACTGTTATGGGCACCTAATGACATCAGGGAAGCCCCAGATCACAGGTATCAGCAATCCCAGGGGCTGTCCAGTCCATCTCTGCTCTGTCTGGGGCTCGGAGTCTCGGAGGCAGCATCTAGCCTTGAGCTCTTGGTGACAACACTGACATTAGCCTGTCGCGTGGATGAAGAACCTGATTCTTACAGGGTTTTTCCTCACACTGGGCCAAAATCTGTTACTCTGTATTCCTTGGAACAAATTCAGTCCTTCTCCAGCTCATGTAATTGAAGTGTCTTTTATGCTCTGAGCTGCTCCCTTTTCCAGGTTAAGCATTCCCGTTCCTCCTCACCATTTCTCACACGCCGCAACTGGGAGTCTGTTTACTATTATGCTGGGTTTAGTGCACACCCAGAGGGAGTGGTTTCCTCAAATCTCAGTAATTTATTTAACCAAAAGAATTCAGTCATCTGTCCATTTCAGTGACCGGGCAAACTCCAGAAATATCCCACGAATGCTATGGGGTACTTTTAAAAAGTGCAGTCCTCCCATTCCAGATTCACTGCAGTGCAGGAAGATGAATCTCAGGTCACTAAAATTTAACTCCACTCATTTTTATAACATTATAGAGTGTTCCTTTATCCACTTGGTCAATTGATCAGTTGGCTCATCTGCCAATTGTAACAACTATGCAGCAGATACACGGAAAAGGTTGAGTTCCTCTGCTCCCCAATTCTCTGTCTCTTGGGGAGAGACACCCAGGTAGACAATTTCAGCTGATGATGTATTAGCTAAGGAAGCTAACAAAATGGCATGGAGAGTAGAGGGAGGAACTAGAGGCCAGGTCATTGCTTACAGTCTCTTAATTCTTACAACAGCTTTGTGGAGTGCGTAGTGCAGATACATCTTCATTTAACAGATGAGAACATTGGGCTTAGAAAAGATATTTGAATAGTGTACAGTTACACAATAGAGCTGGGAGCTGGAAGCAAGAACTCGAAATCAGCCGACTTTCCACCAATGTCTTTCCTAGTGTATTCTCTTCCTCTGGTTCTAATTCTTACTGAATAGTCCCTTCTTCTGAAGGTCAAAGGAAAGATAATTCTTTTTCCTCTTCTGATCATTACACTTTCCTTGTGCTCACTACATCTAGCCTTACTTCATTTCAGTGGAACTGTATATTCAGTGGGGCTTTAGATTGAATGCAATTTTTGTAGCATACTGCCTTGGCAGTGCAGTATTCACTGAAATACTATAAAGTCAGAATGATAGAGCTATTATTTTCTTATATTTTTTCCACCTAGATGAGATACCTGTTTAGAATACTAATTTGGCTTTCCAACCCAAGCCTGCAGTGTATTTGTCGTTGCTTGAATGTATCTTGGTTTTGCTTCACTGCATTCAGTTAGTAGACAGCAGAGACATAAGCAAGGACACAGGTAATTGCAAGAATATTACAGAGGAAACGTGCAGAACTGATCACGTCTGATGGAGGAACAATGAATCCAGGGCACGGTTTGCTTCTTCTGGGGAGGCATGAGTTCCTCTGTATACATCCCAATTCATAGGGGGATTGCTATTCTTTCTGAAATCTGGTGAGGGCCTTGGGAAATAAGTAACCCTATTGCATGCTACTCACCTAGGCTAAGGTTGTCTTGAAAGCCTATTAGTTCAGGCCAAGGCTAAATTTTCCACGAGGAACTAGAATTCCTTTCTTCCACAAAAGACATTATCCAGTATTTTAGCTTCCCTTCCATCCATCTCATCCATCCATCCAACCATCCACCCATCCATTCAAAAATATTTACTGAGTACCTATTCTGTACCAGGCTCTATGCTGAGGATACAGTAGTGAATACTAACAACAAAATGCCTGTCTTTAAAAGTCAGTTCCTATGGTTCTAATTTTGATTTTCCTCTGTTAGAGCTCCCCCACTATGTGGCTCTGATTTTCTCCTTAATGCTCATGAATCTCAAATCTGCCCTTATAATTCCTCAGAGCTCCAGGGCCTTACATTGGAATGTCCCCTATTCAGCTCCATGTGGATTTCCCAAAAGGAACTCACCCCCAGTATGCCTGAAACTAAAACTCATTCTATTTTCCCTCAAAACTGCTTTCCTAAAAAGCATGGTAAATATAGAATAGGGTACGTATAAGGGGTACTTATAAGGGGACTTATTTATCTTTAAAAGTCATGAGATTCATTCAAAAAGTCATTTGAGATTCATGAGCATTAAGGAGAAAATCAGGGCCACATAGTGGGGGAGCTCTAACAGAGGAAAATCAAAATTAGAACCATAGGAACTGACTTTTAAAGATAAATAAGTACGTATAAGGGGACTTATTTATCTACCGTTGATGTTCTTTCAGATGGTTTACAAAGCTCTTCAAGATATGTGCTCCCCACCGCCCATCCCTGCTCTTCAGCTCTGTCACCTGCCTCCTCAAACCCTATGCTCTGTTCCTTGAGCCCACCATGTTCTTTGTCTTGTGGCCTCTGCCTGTGCCGCCCCCTGTAGCTGGACCCCTCAGCCACCATTTCTTGATTTCCTGCCACTCATCCCTCAGGTCTCATGGAAAGTGTCATTTGCTTTGGGAAGTTTTCCTCAACTCCCAGACTAAGTGAACTGTGCCAGTCATAAGCCTTTTAAATTTTTTTTTTAAAAGATTTTATTTATTTGACAGAGAGACAGCCAGTGAAGAGAGGGAACACAAGCAGAGGGAGTGGGAGAGGAAGAAGCAGGCTCATAGCGGAGGAGCCTGATGTGGGGCTCGATCCCATAATGCCGGAATCACGCCCTGAGCCGAAGGCAGATGCTTAACCGCTGAGCCACCCAGGCGCCCCAAACCTTTTCAGTTTTTAAAAACATTATCTTTACTTCCCAATCACAAAATTCTTCCACTATGTTTTAATTATTTTTTTAGATGCACAAAACCTGATCTGTAGTAAAACTTCAATATCTGTCAGAAATGGTCAGAGTGAATAGAATCATCTAGTTGTCAAAGTAGGAGCTATAATCACATATGTAAGGGACTTTAGTTTTCCATTATTAACAAGTCACAAAGTATATGTATTCTTAAATTTGCTCTTCATTTTTATCTAAGTTATACATGCACATAGTTATATAGTTTAACAAGTCTTGTTGCAAAAAACAAACACATAACCAGCAACACCTCCTGCCTTAATTATTGCTTCTCTTAAGGAACATAACAATTCTTGTGCTGATGCTTTTGATTATCGACCTCCATAGCTCTATACAACATGAGTGCCATTGCTTGATTTTTTGGACTTCCTTTATAAGATGACGAAGATTTAGCTCCCTTTCACCCATTCCAACCACATTATCACGTATTTTCAAACAATTTTCCTTGTGTAGTATTGCCAACTCCCCTCTCTGTTTATTTGCTTCATTTTCACCCACTGAACTCTAAACTATGTCAGCATCTTTGCAGTGTATTCAAACATGGTAGATATTCCATCAATTTCATATTCTTCAAAGAGTCTCTGAGAGCCTTCCAACCTGCTAAATCTAGATTTATTATTCTCGTCCTGCTGCACAGATAGCACCTTGGGCTTTCCCTTCACCTTCATCCTTGAAGATTCTCTTCACTTGGTGATAGATTTCCTGCTCTCTGGACCCCATTTATTCCTTTCAGGATTACTCTCTCTGTGAAAACCTATCCTTCAGGAGCTTCCTCATAAAGGTACAAGGAGGTAAAATGTTTAAGACTTTGCATTAAAAAAAAATGTCTTTATTCTCTCAAACTTAATTTGGAAGTTAGCCTGGGTATAGAAATCTAAATTGAAATCATATGCTTTTCGATTTTAAAAAACATTCTCTTAAATTTTTGAAGACATTATTCCACTGTCTTCTAGAATACAGTGTTGCTATTGAGAATGCCAGTGTCATCTTGATTCCCAATTCTTCATGTGGCAGCTTTGGAAATTTTTAGAATCATCTCTTTCTGGTGTCATAAAATTTCACAGTGATAGGGACCTTGGTGTGACTCTGTTTTAATCTATTGTGCTGGTGCTTACTAGTTTAAATATGAAAACTCATCCTTTAGTTCTGGAAATTTTTCTTGATTTATTTCTTTGATTCCCTCCCTTTAGTGTCATAGTTCTTTTTCTGGAAATTCCATTATTCATATATAAGACTTCTGAAATGGTTCTTTAAATATCTTGACTTTTATTTTCTATTTTTCATCTATACTTTCTGTTCTACTTTCTGGGAGTGTTTTCAGCTTTATCTTCTAATCCTTTTTGGTGATTTCATTTTTGCTATCTGATTTTTAATTTCTAAGGGCAGTCTTTTGTCTTCTGAATGTTCTTTCTGTAGCACCTTGTTCTTGTTTCGTAATTACAATTTCTCTTCTTAATTCCTTGGGGGATACTAATGATACATAGTTTTGAAGTTTTCCTCTCCCTGTATAGTTTCCTTTTCCTTCTATGGCTTTATTTCAGCTTGTTTTGGACTCTCTTTCATGGTGGCTCATGCCTTCAAAAATAGCTCAGTCCCTGAGAACCAGGCAAAAACTTTTTCTAACATAGTTTGGGAAGTCACATAGTGTTAACTCTGCTATATTCTACTGGCCAACCAACTGGTCAGCCCAGATTCAAGGGGTAAGAGGAACCAATAAACCCAACCTCTTAATGGGAGGAGTGTCGAAGAATTTGAGGACATGTTTTTAACACTAAGACATCTGATAATCCTTGGGTGTCTGAATATTTTTTTACTACATAAAAAGTCAGGGACTAAAAGCTTATTGGAAGCTTTGTGCATGTAGGTAGGGCTTTTTGAGTGTAAGCATGACTACAGAGTGATATGGCTGGGTTGTTTCACAGGGGAGACCCAGAGGTCAGCATCTTCAGCTCTTTAATGTTGGGCTGCTCCGATAACCCAGAGAAGGCCCTGTGAATCTTGTGACTGGCTGCCACAGTTAGAGGAAAGGGGAAGGAGAAGGCGCCTGCATGATTCAGTCCCCATCATCACTTCCAGTATGGCTGGCCAGCAGCTATATCTGATCCTCATCAGACCAGAGACCCTTTATTTTTAACTCTCTAGAATAATCCACCAGCCTTTTCTGGGGGGCAGGAAAGGATAGAAGCTGTGTCCTAGGGAGGGGAATTTGGGCCTCTAAGAGTTTCTTAACATATTTTCAAGCAGTCTTGTGGTTTTTGATCCTGCCTTCACCCCTATTTCCAGAGACACCAATGCTGCCAATTCCTGAACCTTTTGGGAGGTCCCATGGAATAAATCAGGTTGCTTCTTTCTTTTCCATGCTACCTATTTGGGATTTGCTTTCTCAGGACTACTAAATCAGTTATCATTTCATCTGTTTTCCAGCTTCCAAAATGAAGTTTTTCCTGCCTTGTTCCTGATCTTTCCTGTTCTTGTGGGTTTAGGCTTTCTTGGAAAAATCCTTTTACATTAACTTTAGTGAAGTTTCAAAAGGAGCATAATGCATGCATTAATTATGCCATCTCTAACCAGAAGTCCTGATTTTTTTTTTAGAAGATTTTATTTATTTATTTGACACAGAGACAGCCAGTGAGAGAGGGAACACAAGCAGGGGGAGTGGGAGAGGAAGAAGCAGGCTCATAGCGGAGGAGCCTGATGTGGGGCCCGATACCATAACGCCGGGATCACGCCCTGAGCCAAAGACAGACACTTAACCGCTGTGCCACCCAGGCGCCCCTAACCAGAAGTCCTGATTAAGCAGACACTAAAAAAGACAAAATCCTATATAACATAATCACTGTTAATTTAGGAGTTTAGATAAAAGAAATTGCTGTTAACTCTGTCACATTGTAAAAAATAAAGTGGGGACGAGTGTTTCCCTCCAGTGGATTTGGGATGAACAACTGTGTCTTAATCATACTTAGAGTGGCAGACCTGCTCAGCAAATTAACAGACTAGAAGAGCTGAAAAAATTTAAAGAAGAAAAACATTGAAATTTTCTTAGAAAATTTCTAAGAAATCCTGGGTATAAGGCCCTTAGAGTAGTAAGCATGGTTTAAATGACATTTTTCCTTCAAATTGCCTGGGTTGTTTAGTGACTTGGAACATCTTTCCATGTTCCTCCAAACCAGGTTGTGTCTGGACCCACAAGGGTCACAGTGACATTCAGATTTTAGGATTCTGTCTCTAAGAATAGAAAATACCATCCCAGGGCTCTGTCATACAATGTCGGTTTTTATTTTCTGAAACCTCAGTATAACTGCAACCCCAAAGGATGCCCCTCATTAATAACTTCCTTCTGTAGCGGTACTAGGGGTGGTAGGAAAAGTAAGGCTGTTGACAGCTCCACCGTCATCAGTATTACCACTAAACCAACACCTCCTCTTTCTTATGTTCACTGAGCACTAACTATGTAGTGAGCTAATAGAAACTTTTTATCCATGATCTCACTTTATCTTCATAGCAACTCTTTGAGGAAAGGACTCTTTATACCTGGCATAACCAAGGCTTGGTTGGTAAACATAGATCTCAGAGTCAACTCAGGCTGTCTTCCGAACCTGCACTCTTATGTGCTATGCCATGCTGGGTCAGAGGGAGAGAGATACCCAGATCAGAAGTTAATACAGTGGATATTATGCAAGAACTGGGAAGGAGAAACATCCACGATGCCTGAAAATATTACTCTACATTTTTAAATGAGAAAACAACAACAAAATTAATACCAAAGGGTAAGTTCAAAGATCCCAAAGCAGCCAAATTACAAAGATCTCTCAGCTTTGCTCCTTGCGTAGAATGTTCCACAGAAACTATATTGATAATTTAGCAACAGGACACTTACAGAATGTTTGCTGGAAATGAGACAGTGTTGGAGCTTCTGGGGCGATGTTGTAGAAGTGAGTTTTTAGAGCTCCGCTCACCAGTAGATTATATGCCAGATCAGTTATATTGATGCCCACAATTGCAAATGAGTACCTGCAAAGTGCAAACCACAAAACCAACTGTGTGTCACGTATGCATTTAAAAATGACCTAATTTTTAAATTACTGCTAAATTACCAGTGGCAGATTGCCATTCCCTTTCTTCCCAATCTTTACCCTGAATGTTGTAACTTACTAGAAAATGCCAGTAAGGTAACCAAGGGAATTAAGAGTCATATTCTTTGATTTGGTAATTTCATTTCCAAATATATGAGAGAAAAAATCAGAAACGAAGAGCTTTATACTCAAGGATACTCATTATAGCATTATTTATAATGGCAAAGACATGGAAACTATTCAGATATTCTAAAAAAAAGATGACTGGTGAAATAAATTTTGGTAATCTCATATATTACAGCCAATAAATACTGTATTCCTAAAGACTGTTTAAGTTGGAAACATTATGTATGAAACTATCTAGGTTTTATTATATGCTCACAGGTGTGCACAAAAAGAGGGCGAGAATGAAGTGCCACCAAATATTACTATGCTATGTTGGAGGAATGAGGGGTGATTTTTTTGTTTGCTTCCCTGTATTTTCTTTATTTTTCATAAGAAGTCATATATTACTTTTAAAATGAGGCAAAATTTAAGTATCTCGACACTCAGGGTATATTTCCTAGTTCCTTTTCTACATGGCTACCAAAAATTGAATGGAATTGAGGTCTTAAGTCTCTGGGTAATATAAATCCAGCACATAAAAAATAGGACTTCTCCATTCAGAAATATTTTTGAATGAAATGGGGCATTAAAAAAAACCCTAATAAAGTAAATTTATAATCTAATAGCCTGATACTTGATCAAAATCCTTAAAAAAAAAGAACTACCAGATACAGTTTGGTTTTTTTTTTTTAAAGATTTTATTTATTTATTTGACAGAGAGAGAGAGATGGAGCAGAAGCAGGGGGAGTGGCAGGCAGAGGGAGAGGGAGAAGCAGGCTACCTGCTGAGCAGGGTGCCTGATGTGGGGCTCCATCCGAGGATCCCGGGATCATGACCTGAGCTGAAGGCAGCTGTTTAACCTACTGAGCCACCCAGGCACCCCCAGTTCTTTTTTTTTAAAGTAGGCTCCACACCCAGCATGGAGCACAACTCAGGGCCTGAACTCATAACCCTGAGATCAAGACCAGAGCGGAGATCAAGAGTCAGGTGCTTAACCAACTGAGCCGCCCTACCCTACCAAATATAATTCTGAGTGGTGACTTCTGAAAATCATTTCCATACATTTATAACTTTGTAAAGATTGTCAGTTGGTCAAAGGCAAAGTAGTACCATAGAATCACACAAATAAATCCCAAAACATATGAACAGGTTCTTTTAAAAGTTCAGCTGGATTATATATTTCCATCAGGACATTTTTCATCTTTGTCATCTTTTACAGTGTTCTTAGGACATTTTTTTTCTGGTTCTGGTTCTGACTGACAACCTTTATATATGAAATCCCACACTCACCCAATTGCTTTATCCATCCTTTTCTTCTCCCATTCTGCTTTGCTGAATTTGCTGAGTGAATGAATAAAGAAATAAGATTTAATCTGTAATCGGTACTTTTCTCTTTTAATGTTTATATTAAAACTGTTGACTAGATGCAGAGATGTCTGTAACTCAGTTCTCAAATACTAATCAATTTAAATTTTATCAGTTAAAAATCCACAGTAAAATTTATGTGGAGTTCAGAAATGGGATTATTTAAAGCCCTGCTACTTATGCTCTGTTCCCTTTAGTGTAGCAGTGGGAGACAGTCCTTAAGGTGAAACACTAAAGTGCTTTTTTATGAGATCATTGATTATCAAACAATACTTTCTCCGAGAACCTTTGCATGGTATGTCTCTTCTAACCAGATGCTCCCTTGCTCTCTCATAATTCCCGACTACATTTCTTTTGGTTTTATTTCATGGCATTTATCCTATTCAGTCTTACTTGTGATGTCTGGTTTACTGTAGATGCCAAATAAATGTTTATTGATGAATAAAGTAGTGAACTAGTGAAAGGAAGGAGGGCGGGGAGAGAGGAATGAAAGATATATAGGTCTTAAAAACTCTGTTCTGACAAGTGCTATGGCATTTCCTCTGTCTAAGCTAAGATCGCTAAACCATAGCAGTTCATTTTAATCCATGTTATAATTTGAGCTTCTGAATAAGACTTTGTAGAAAGGGCTCTATCATAGAAGTATTGAAGTATTCTGAAAATATTGCCTTGCATTCTTTTTCTTTGCGGACTTGCAAGTCCTTCCCATTCTCCCCCACTCCATACTGCCAGTGTTTTGTAAACAGGAACCATGTTCCACTCCTCTTTGTGGCTAATGTAATCCTCATTTTACACTAAAAAAAATGTTGTTAGCATTTAACTAAGTAACACTTTAAAACTAGAGTTATGAACATTTAGCTTCCATATAAGTAGGGCTCTTTATAATAACTTGCAAACACTATATTAAAAGACACACATGTGATACACGCAGAAAAAGACCACAAAAACATGATGCAAAATTGATATTTAACTATATGTACTTTCTACTCTGTAAATGACTGGTTGTAATTCAAATTAACTGCCTTTCATTCATTTTAAAATATGCCACTTCTTTTTAAAGTGTAACTGCCTACAAGCCAGCCAACCAACCAGCCAGCCAAAAAGGCATGAGGAGATTTTTCCTTAAAAGACTCATATCTGAACTAAACTGAGTTAGGAGTGAAATTTAAGAAACTTTAAATAGACAAATTTATAAGTACCTATTTTCTCTTAACAAAGCTTTATAAATACATAGTGTCTTTGCATTTGTTAAATAAAGTCTCTTTCTGCATTGGAAATAAAAGAAAAGGCCAAATGACCTCCACTCATTTAATCACTTACAGGATATCCTGTACCAAATAGAATGAATCCCTTTCTTCAGGAAACACACAACAATAGCAACAACAACAAACAATCCAACAGGCAAAATTCTCCTCTTAATCTTGAATGTACTTAGGTCCCTCAAGCTACTTTAGGACTTAACAGATGGAAGTTTACAAGGGCAATAACAGCAATGTATATAATGCTTGTTGTTGGGTTGACTGGGGAGAGTTTCCTTAGCGTACATTGCTGCTCGACACCTGAAGTATTCAGGGCCTGACAGAACCTACGTTGCTATCACAAGTGGCCAACAGATACTTATTTTAGACGTTGGTGAAGGAGAAAGCATTTTCAAAACATTCTGATTTGTTTTTACTGACATTTACCATCAATATGAAGTGATTAACATTTGAAGTTCATCGACTCAATTTTATAGTGGCTTGAGGGACAAAGTGTGGTGGCTTTATCTATATGCCTACATACACACACACACACACACACGCACACACACATTGTAGTCTCTTCTTAAATAAGAGTATTCACACATAAACTCTCAAATATGTTGTCTCTGATGGTTGACACAAGAAATAAAACTACAAAGCCTAGCTTTAAGAATGGCTCACAGCTAAAATTTATCACCCTATAATGATTAATCAAAAAAATATTTCAAGCTTATTGTCACTTGCCAACGACCATGGAGGGTTCATGTGTTTTTCTGATGCTCTTCCAGGCATACCTGAGTTTAGACACAGACTCCCCAAGACAATTTTAATTAGAGTAAGTTCAGAGTCTCTACATTACAGAAATATGCAATTCAGAAAATAGAGTTAAAAAATTTAAAATAGCTTGATTTCAACCACGTAATATATATATCAAAAAAGAGCTAAGTGATTTTACTGTTTTTCTCAAATAAATAAAAGGTAAAGAAAATGGAAATCTTATAAATACAAATTTAGAAAGTATAGTGTAATTTAATGAACCTAAGCCAAATGAAGCTTGAATAAATATAATAGTAAGGTGGTGGGGACAAAGTTAACCAGTGTCTGATTTTTGAGAATGGTATGATATAATTTTGGGTTGATTTATTAAATATGAACACTAGCAAGGAACTTGGCATGCTGAGGAGAAAAAAGTGATATAAAAGCATGACTGCAAAATGGCAGAACTCCTTATATACAGTAACTACTATTTATAATAATGAAATTAGAAATATAGAAGAACAAAATTGCTCTATGCAACAAAACTTCCAAATAAAATGTCCCTCTCTGGGGAGTAGATGAGGTCACAGCATGTGTGGTGATGTGTTCAGCCATTAGGTGCAGTGCTCAACATGGTTCTCCGATTAGGTACAGCCATGACGGTAGAACGGTTCTTTGATATTTTCTGTTAGGTTGGTCTAATGTGGTTTTCCTTCACTAAAACACAACCTAAATATAATGAAGTGTATTAGATAAAAAGTTGGAAAATGTTTGTTTTTTGAAAAATTTTCATGAATTTATATTTCTGTAAAAATTCTTACCCATACTTATTCTAAAATGAAATAAAAGCAACAAAACACAAAAGCAAACAAAAAATACCTTATTTCCTCTTTAGTGATATCCCTTCATGTAATCAGTTAAAGAGAGAAAAATTTAGGAAGGTAAATGAAAATGAAAAATATTTAGAATCTAGATTTTTACCAAGGAAGATAAAAAAAGCCTCAGCATTCTGGATTTTCTCAGTTGGCCCCTGACTTTGTGGCTCCCAGTCTCCCCTCTGTTCCCCCATTGTGCTCCCTTGTCTCTGAAATCTTTCTTTAAGACTCTTTCTCCTCTCCTGCCCAACTCCTTAATCCTCTGGACTCCAGCGATGTTGTCAGTCCCTTTAAATACTCATCTCACTTGAACGGTGCCACTTTACATCCTGAATCCTGTAGGAAGTTCCTGCAGTTTTAACCCTCCTATTCAGTATTTGTCCAAAGGGCTCTTTTGAAAGAGCTTTAAGCCTCCCTTCTGGCGGGTTGATGCTCCTGAGAATTCCACTGACATATCTGTGGAGGAGAAGTTCCTCTTACCTAATCCATAAACCTAACCCATCTTTATTTTCAGCAGTTACCTGCATTTTGGATGAAGAGAGTCAGAGAGGACTTGCTGAGCTGCTGCAGCATCCCTTTCTGCAAAATACCTGTAGTTGGAAGGAAAGAAAACCACAGCTCCATACCTGTCGGATGCATTCATTTTAATCCAGTTTCAGGCCATTTTGCATTCAGAGGTAGACACCAGCAGAAGATTCCCACTTGTTTCAGCTCTCCAGAGAACAGACAGCTTTTCGTACTAGACTTTTCCAAATATAATGACAGTATAATAGGGCAGTTATAAAACCTGCACAGACCTAGGAATGTATTGAGTGGGTTTGAAATTTTATTGAACCTTTTTATTTTTAAAGATTTTTATTTATTTACTTGACAGAGAAAGAGAGAGAAAGCACAAGCAGGGGGAGTGGCAGGCAGAGAGTGAAGGAGAAGCGGGCTCCCTGGGAGCCTGTTGCAGGGCTCCATCCCAGGACCCCGGGATCATGACCTGAGCTGAAGGCAGACATGTAACCGACTGAGCCACCCAGGCGCCACGGGTTTGAAATTTTAATTATGAACTTTGCCATTCCCCGGGGAGCTAAGGATATTTGTAGTAAGAAGGGTTATAGATGAGGGGGGAGGATGAGGCCCGTCAGAAGGCAGAGGCAGCCCGGATGAGAGGACATGTGGAGGGGCTGTGACAGCCAAGGGACAGAGAGAGGAAGAGAGTAGAGGAGGTGAGAGATGATGCACTTCAAGTGCATTTTTCTTGGACAATATTCATGGGTATTTGAATTCTGGATGAATGGAAAATACGGTGCTAAAAGCAAAATTCTATCCTGGGGAAAAAGGGCAATGAAATTTCTTAAAAATACAGTTACATACATTATAAAATATATCACAAAAAGTATTTCATAAAGACAGTAACAAAATAAAACACCAGCATGTGTTGTTGGATTTGACGTGTATATATTTCCCACATAAAGCTGAAGTATAAAACAAGCTCTTAAATTTTCTCTCAGAAAATTTCAAACCACAGTCAGCAGTTGTAATACACATGTCCATGATTATTAATGAAACTGAGTCTCTTTTCATACTTTCATTGACCATCTAGAAAACCTGGATGTCTTTTGTGTCTTATCTGTTTATTTTGGTCCAGCATATCTAAAAATGTCTTCAAACAAATAAGACAACCCTACAGAGAATAATATACTGGATGGGGATCCTTTATCATTTATGTGAGTGTTAGGCTTGGCTTGTCTTTTCATGTTGTTTATGGTGGCTTATCTTTTAATGTGTGAAATGTATTGATTTTTGTTTTATAGCTTGTGCTTTTTTGTGTGTGTGTCTTTAAGGGATCCCTCCCTACATATCTGAAAGATTTGCTCTTTCAGAGAAGTTGTAAAGTTGTAAAGTTTGTTTGGACTTTCAATTTATGAAACTGAGGTTGAGACAGAGGTGGAGATTTTATTTTATTTTTTTCCTCAGCTCTACTTATTCAAAAGCTCATCCTTTATCTACTTATTTGTCACAATACCTTTGTCCTCAAAATTTATTTTTTATTCATTCATGTTGTATAATAATGTGGTTTTAGAACATTTCATAAACGAATAGGTGATTATTAAACATCCCAAATTAAAAATAGAGGCAAAAATCTAGAAAAATGGGGTGCATCAAAAATGACTAAGGCTTCGTTTCTTTTATTTTTTATTATTTTAAAAAAGCTTTTATTTATCAGAGAGGGAGAGAGAGCACACAAGCAGGAGGAACGGCAGGCAGAGGGAGAAGCAGGCTCCTCGATGAGCAAGGAGCCCAGTGTGGGACTTGATCCCAGGACCCTGGGATCATGACCTGAACTGAAGGCAGACACTTAACAGATTGAGCCACCCAGGTGTCCCAGGCTTTGTTTCTTTTAAAAATACATAGCTATCCTAACTAATAGGATGGTGTCAAAGCGCAAAGAACCAACTGAAAAGGACTCCCTTTGGCTTAAAAAATAGTGACTCCATATGAATTAATTTAAACATGAGAAAAAAGAACGAGCACACAGTTATTTGAATCATGATGAACATATAAGAACCATGAATTAAAAATGGTATTTAAAAAATAGTTAAAATAAAAAAAAATTTTTTTCTTTTTTGGTCACTAACAAGGGAACTAGGGCACCAACTCCTCACTCTGATAATTAGCAACTAAATAGAAAAATCGAGCATCTGTTCTGCCTATATGTTAAAGAAAGTAAATAACTATAGTTGATGAAGGAAATCAAGTCTTTACAGAATTCCAGCCAACATTTGTGGGAGGAATCACAGCATTGGAAAAGCACTTTTTGTACAATTAATTAACTGGTCCAGTGAAGATCAATGAAGGATGAAATGGTTGGATAAAGGGCTGATGGGGGACTTTACAGTGGAGCTGCCAGGCTGTGATGCCTCCCATCCCTCTCAGCACAGGACTGAGAAGGGAACACTGCAGACTGCCCTTGGATGTCAACCTGAACCTACTCAGGCCTTTCTGAATACCTCCAGTTTTCAGAAAATCCAGACCATGGGATATTTAAAGGACAGCTGACCTGGGATCTTGCACAATTTATGACATTGGGGAGGGGGCAAAAGGAGAAGCAGACGGGGAGAGACATAATATCCAAGTGCTATGTGTTAATTTTGTTAGGTGTGATAATGGCACTGTGGTTAATATAAGGTAATATTGATTTTTTTTTAGAGCTACATATTGAAATGTGAGGGCAAAATGACAAACAATATAGGAATTTATTGCAGGTGTTTCAAAATCTTGATAATTACTGAACCTGGGCAGTATAAGGGGGTTCCTTACAGTCTTCCATTTGTTTTTGTATCTACTTAAATTTTTTCATAATACAAAATTAAAAATAAAAACATTTGAGATCCACTTGTAAAACACAATGAAGTTTCCCAAAGAAAAGGAAGAGCTTTTTAAATTTTAGGAACCTGAGTTATCTCTCGGGGACTTCAGTGTTTTCTTTGAGTTTTCTGCGAAGTGGCTTTTGGAACTAGTAACTCACCTTTGTCATTTCCACATGACCAGGACATCACTTTTTAATGTTCGACCCTTCTCCATTTTACTTACTGCAAATTGTATAGGCCCAGAAGTCCCATTCCTCGAAAATCTGTTTTAGGATCATCACCTTGGAAACCAATTTCACACCACTGCTTAGAAATCCGAGATTCCAGTGGAGTATTGGGCTTCAAGAACTTCCATAACTGGAAGACAAGACAGAAAGCCTGTTGATGTGAACACAAACACAAACACTCTTTCCTGTGGTGATTTTGTAAACTACAGTATTAGGAGAGCTTTACAAAACTGAATATAGAGTTGATCATATTTCCATGATCTATGACAGCAGTTCTCAGTATGGTCTGAAGACTCCCTGGAGGGACTCCAGGGCCTTTTCAGAGGGCCTGCGAGGTAAAAACTATTCCATAATAAAACTAGGAGGTTATTTGCCTTTTCCCTCTTATCTTCTCATGAGTATACAGTGGAATTTTCCAGAGGCTGCATGAGGTGACGATGTCATTACTCAGGAGGCTATGGAATGTGTACTTGTATGTTTAGGTGTTTTATATCTTTCTGTTTTAATTTCTAATAAAAACATATAACTGTATAATCTCCCACAAAAGAAGGTAAGGGGTGAACAGGGAAAAATTTGAGGCCATGTATTATTTTTACAGCATTATTAACAAAAAGAAAAGTGGATTGACTTGAGTTTCATTTCTCACCTGTAGCAGAGGTGAGAATAAACAAGCATCATAGAGCTAGATAAAGGAGGATCACTCGTGTTCATGAATAAATAAACCTCAAAATATATGATCATTTTTAAGAGTTACCTAAAAGAATTTTAATTCCAATCAGTATATGTTAATTGACAGATACAAAGTGTAAACACTATGGCGGATTCTATTTTCCCGAGTTTTCTAGAGAAAGATTCAGCACATACTATTACTTGAGAAAGAGTGAGACCCACAGCTGCATAAATATATAATGCTCAAATTATTCCTTCTAACAAACAGAGATGGGCATATAAGCAAATCTACTTTTTAGACTATTAATAATAAATCTTTTTTATAGACAGGGACAAATACAAATGTAAAATTTTCTTATTACTATTTCAGACATAATTCAACTTCTAAATTGTTTATTCTGTGTTGTATGGATTTTAAATCTTACAGAGAATAGTAATACAGAAATAGCTTGCTTTATAGTGAATTGTCACATCCGACACAGTATAGAAGAAAATATTCAGTGACAGGAAACACCAAAAAAAAAAGGTACAATTCAAAGGATACAATATGTTAGTGGCACAACAGGTAAATGAAATCTAAAGGGTGAGAGAAAAAATTCAGAGGGAAGAAAGTAAATCTATCCTGCTTGAAAGCAAAATAGCAAATGTGAGTATAAGAAATCTCTTTTTATATCATGCATATGAAAATTTGCCAGTGCTTTGCATTCATCAGGACAGAAAATGTTTGAGTTCGACAGAGGAGCACTAAAAAAATGAGAAAAGGCCTCTTTTAAAAAATTCTTTAGGAACTGATTTGGTTACTGCCACAATGAAAAAAAAAAAAAAAGAACGAAAGGAAAAACTTGGTAAAGCTCATTGCACTCATTTGGCCAATAATTTGAAGTAATCTCAGGGCCCTACACAGTGGAGTGAAATGGCAAAAGCAAACATTTCATTTCTATAGGTAGGTTATAAACCTCATTCATTAGGGGAATAATTTGGGGGGGGTAAAAAGTTTGAATGATGCTTAAAAAAGAAATTCCATTGTATTAATTTCACGTATCACGACAGACTAGACCAATGGCTAAAAAGCGTTCTTAATTCTTTTTTTTTTTTTAAAGATTTTATTTATTAATGTGACAGAGAGAGAGACAGCCAGCGAGAGAGGGAACACAAGCAGGGGGAGTGGGAGAGGAAGAAGCAGGCTTCCAGCGGAGGAGCTGATGTGGGGCTCAATCCCAGGAGCCTGGGATCACGCCCTGAGCGGAAGGCAGACGCTTAAGGACTAAGCCACCCAGGCGCCCCTGTTCTTAATTCTTAAGCCTATCTGCTTTAATAAGGGTTACTTTCTCAAAAAATGAAAGTCATTTACGCTTAAGTGCCTATCTGAAGTGCTACCACGTGTACATTTCCTGTAAGAATGAGCTACTGGATTCTCTTCTGATAGGCTTTTCCCTGCAAAACTAAGGGGAGGAGGCAGGGTGGCCCTGAATGGTGAGGTCCTTTCTTGCATATATGGAGCTGACCAGAAATCTGAACAAAGGTGGTGGGCCTCTGATGGGGGGCTCTGTGGAATTCAGCCATCTAAACTATGCTGTTGGGAGTGGAGTTATTCCAAAGTTACCTGCTACAGGCAGGAGACCAGAGACAGAAAGGGTGATTCTTGTGGCAGATGAAAAACTACAGATGTGGAAGCTGCACCCTGAGTCAGACTGTCATCCATCATGGCCTACGCTCTATTTGACTCTGTTCTCTTTGCACTGAGGCTTTACCACAAGCTTATTTCAACATTTCCCCTTGTCTCAGGTCTGCTGCAGAAGGGCAAGGGCAAGGCCATTTGTCTACCCATTCATTCAAGGAGAAACAGCCTCCCACCAAGGCCACCTTGGGATTATCTCTTCCCTCAGGAGAGGATCCTTTAATTTTGGGTTTTGTTTTGTTTTGTTTTAGATGGCGGGGAGCAGAGGGAGAGAGAGAATCTTAAGAAGGCTTCACACTTGAGTGCGGAGCACAACGTGGGGCTCCATCCCATGACCCTGAGATCAGGATGTGAGCTGACATCAAGAGTTGGATGCTCAAGTGACCGAGCCACCCAGGAACTCCTTTTTTTTTTTTTTTCTATTAAGTACATGACTCCAACCTAGAATTTTCACTTTATTATTAATGTGGTTAGCACATGTTTAATTGACTTGTCTATTTGAATAACTCCTATAGACAGTGCTATATGAACATAATGTTATTCAGTTTCATCTCACCCTATATTTGATCATAAAATCCAGGGTTTTTTTTTAATACTTTAACACTGTAAGCATTGATAATGGTCTCCTGTGTTTTTAAATCAATATGACAATATATTACCTAAGCCTTTAAATCAAGGGTTGGCAAACTTTGCCTGTAAAGGGCCAGAGAGTAAATATTTTAGGCTTTGGTGGCCAAATGGTCACTGCTGCAATTACTCAATTTTGCCACTGTAATACAAAAGCAGCCACAGATAGTACATACATCAATGAATGGACATATTCCAATAAAACTTTACTTACAAAAATGGATGGCAGGCCAGATTTGGCCCACAGGCTTTAGTTTGTGACTCTTGATCTAAACAATTTATGAAGTAGGTAACAAGGCTGTTACTACCCGTTTTAAAGATGAAGCAGCCTCAGATCAGGCAGTTAAACACAAACCACGGGCCAGCCTCTCAAGATACAAATGGGGACAGACACGGTCTCTCCCTCGGGAGGTAGTGCAGTGCGGTAGTGTGGAGCCTTTCTGACTGTGAGCTTGGGCAGCACGTAACTGCCTGCTCTCATCCTCCTCCCTGAAAATGGGGATAATACCAATATCTTACCACAAGGTTATTGTGACCGTTAAATGAAATAATGCTGTAAAACATTTACTGTAATGATTAACGTGTGCTAAATGTTCACTTAATGCTCTGTTATTACTGATTTCATTATCATACTTGGAATTTGAATAAACTAAAGAAGAGAATAAAGATCCCACTCCTAAGTGTTCTGGGGGAAACTAGAGAAGATTTCAAAATCGAATGAGTAAGGATTTAAAAAGAGCTGGCTTTTGCTGTGAGAATAATAGGTAATAGAGGGAACCTGGGCATATGGGATGGCACGGCCTGTTCTGGGTCAAGGTGAGTGACAGAGCATGGAGGATACAGGAGATACACCTTGGAGAAATAGATTGGAAAGGGTCCAAAATGCCATGTGAAGATGCATGGGATTTCTTCTGTCAGATACAGGGAACCTGAAGTTTTTAACCTAGGCAATAACATGACTAGATAATCCCTCCACAGTATTTTAGTAGGTGGAAGGGAGGAAGCTAATACTTAGTGGCAGAATTAAAAGGCTATTATAGGGGCGCCTGGGTGGCTCAGTCGTTAAGCGTCTGCCTTCGGCTCAGGGCGTGATCCCAGAGTCCTGGGATCGAGCCCCACGTCAGGCTCCTCCACTGGGAGCCTGCTTCTTCCTCTCCCACTCCCCCTGCTTGTGTTCCCTCTCTCGCTGGCTGTCTCTCTCTGCCAAATAAATAAATAAAATCTTAAAAAAAAAAAAAAGGCTATTATAATGGCCCAAGCTGGAGATAATGCTAGAATAAGGTGGTGGGCTTGGGAAACATTCAAGAGCTATTTTGAGGGAGTTCTATGGATAAGGTTTAGTGATTTTTGTAGATGCATAGTATCTCCCCAGTTAGATTGGAGAAAAGATGCCTTTCCTCACAGTGCTTAAGGCAGTAGTGGACAGTTGTGGCTTCATAACTTACTAGCCGTATGGATCAGAATCTGAACTGAAATGCTTGTAGTTTGCTCAGCTGTAGCTACCAGCCATCACCTTGCTTACCTCTTACAGCTGTGCCAGTAAAAAATAACACATACAAACTCAAATCGTGACCACAGATAAAAGGTATATCATAAAAGTTCCTGACTTTTAGTATCTAATGAACCACAGTAATTCATTCATTCACCCGTATTTGTTGAAAACCCACTATGTGCAGCAACCATACAACAGGTCAGCTAAGATGGTGTGCAGCTCGCACCCGCATGTCACTCATTCTGAAGGCATCACGGCCATTCTAACGAATTCTTCAGCTGCCTGTGGCCACTCTGCTATTTTTTCCACTTCTTTTCTCTTTCGTTCACCTCTTATTTCTCACCTTAAGGTCATTTTAATTGAACTCGACTACTTCTATCAGAAAATAAGATAAAAAAGGCAATAGCAGGAAATGAAGCTCAGCCAGTAGATTAGCTAAATTTAAGCAGAGCAGAAAGGGAAGAAGAAAAACTGCTAAGATTGAGCCGCCTTTCATTTTCAGGGATTCACATCAGACGTAGGACTAATTAGCAGAGACAAGTCATCTGCGTAAGTATTTACATACACAAAAGCATGCACTCCTTCACACAAAATTACAGCTCCTATTGACATTTTTCAATAAGATAAACTACGGCAGCTAAACAAATGTTTCCTTCTGATTTTGTAAGTGTCTTTTTGTATTCTAGCAAAGGACAAGGAAGCACTCCATCCTAAAAAGCATCTATTTTCAGAAGTGAATTTAGAAAATATTTCACACGAATAGTTCTAAAGGTTGGGTCTTAATTTCTTAAGTTCCAAATCCAGTGTTTTGAGGTCAAGTTTTATTGGTGTTCAGTGTACATCAGATCATATAAGATCTTTAAGGTTTTGCTTTGACAGCCAGAAGAAGTATTTACAAGTGCATATTGTTCTTCTAACAGTTTTAATAAACCAGATATAAACCTTAACCTCCTCTTCTGATACTCTCCAAGTTACATGAATAAATAATCAGCAATAAGATCTTAAGTAATTTCCCAAGAGGGCTATTGCTGAAGCAGAAACCAACTTAATCTTCTTTGATGTCTATTAAAAGTCATAAATGGAAATCCCAGGTCACTCTTTGACAAATGCTCTTTCTCCTACTGGCTTTCAATACAGTGAAACAGCCTAAACCTGAGTCAGAATATGAGCACTCATGGAAATCACCTCTGATGATCTCTCAGATTAAAAAAAAAAAAAAATTGGCTTCACATTTAGCTTCCCACGTGAATTTTCTAATGAAGAAGTTACCTCCTACATCTGAACCAGCAAGCAAAGTAGGCTTTACCAACCAGTTATACGCCCGTGTCTTATTCATCTTTGTAACCTCCCTGTCAGAGCAGTGTCTAGCACTTAGCAGGTGCTTGGCAGAGCTTAGCTGACCTAAGAAAAGCACTGAAATGTGTTCGGGGTCTAACCTTCAAAAGCATTTCTTCATGTTGGGGGTTATCAGAATCATAGGGTTCTCTGCGCAGTTTTTCCACATCTGCGATAAGGTTTCTGTAACCAACAATTTGCAGAAGGCAAGCCTGAAGAGAGATTCCCAACCTAAGGTGTTCAAAAACAGAAGAAATGAACGTGAGGAAAAACAAAACATATATTTTGGCATTTGTTCACTTGATGTGTTTACAATAGAACTTTCCATATTTATATAATATTGAGGAAATTGCTCGTGTGGGATGTATTTAATCGAAGCCCAGTTTTTCTTTTTATGGACCTAGAACCATATTTAGTTTACTTAGAAAACTAAAGCAATGTAACACTTCCTGCACTGGTCTCACAGACACTTGTGCTTGCGTGGAGGAAGCACAGTTTCTTACTGAAGCTCCATATGGACAGTTGTAGAACTCGGCTAAAATTTACCTTTCGTTCCGGCCTTTTCTTAAGCCAAGTTGGAACAATATGGCTTAAAAAACAAGGGAGTTCTTTATGCCAGTGACTTGAGTAAGATGTAGAAAACATAGGTGATAATGAGTTCAGAGGGATGGCTTAGCCCTGCTAAGCGGCTCTATGAGAAGTACCTCAGGAGTGTGTGTGTGTGAGAGAGAGAGAGAGAGAGAGAGAGAGAGATAGCTAGCTCTCAGGGGCACAGTGGAAGGAAGATTTCAAAACAACAATAACGAAACAAATACAAAAGCACCTGTGCTCGGGAGCATGCCTGACAGATGAGGCAATGCCAAGAGAAAGAACTCACTACTTTATAAAATTTCTCATTCTATTCTGACTGCTCTATTTGTCTGAATGCTTTTTCTTACTGTGAAACAAAATTTGCTTTCCTTATTACCAAGTGGTTCAAATTTTGTTCTCTCAGCAAATTTATTTCCAACTTTCCCCTACCGTGACTACTTATTTTAAGATAGTGATTCTTTCTTCTAGTCTGATCTCCAGGGTTAAAAAAAAAATCCTGGATTCCTTCAATTCCCGTTCATGGGACATGGGTTTCACATGTTTTACTCTTGCTCAGTCTTCTCTGAATGTATTCTGTTTGAGTAACAGCCCCCTTAAAACATATCACCAGAACAGAAAACAGTCTGGTGGCAAGTGTGATACACAGAGGATCACTAATTTCTGTGACCTCAGTGTTGTTTTTCTCTCCTACAATGTAGCAGATAAAATAGGGTCTTTTCAAGTAGTCACGTAACAACTTTATCAAACAGGTGACTAAATAATAACCATGATCCTTTTTTCTTATAAACTGTCATGTAGATTATTCTCCTGTACTTGTTTGATGGCATTTTTAAATCTAAAGGTAGTATTTCACATTTACGTATTCCTGTTGTTTCTTTATAGCCATTCACTTTTGTAAGATAGTTGAACATTGGCAATTTCATGATTCCACTCAGAGTTACTGTCCAATATGCTCCTACTCCCAATTTACACTGAATTTGAGAATTTTTGTTGTGGCCGTTATTAAAATCATGATTGTCTTTTTTTGGGGGGGGGAGAAAATGAGATGTTTAGAGGTTAAGTCTAATGTTGGGAGCCATAGAGAATTATACGTTTTAGGATTGTATATCTATCCCACACATTGAGCACAGGGTCAGATAACCCAAATACTAAACTTAAATAAAACTGAAAGTTCAATTAAATGGCCCTTACAGTTATCTGTTACCATAGCACCAAAAAACCAAATAAGATACTTAAATTTAGGAAAAGGGCAGAGTGGCACTGGTCACCCAGGAAATCAATGTAGGACTGAGAAGAGAGTTGATTTTGAGGAAGAGAGCAAGATAAATAGGAGGGAACAGGAGGAGCCAATTCCATTCCCCTCCCCCATTTTTACTGTAGTAATTTTTCAAGTGCATAAGCAGCAATTGAAAAAAATGTAATTAAACAAAATGTGGTTAAAATTATGGAAGCAGCCCAAGTGTCCATCAATAGGTGAATGGATAAAGAAGATGTGGTATATATATATACAATGGAATATTAGTCATAAAAAAGAATGAAATCTTGTTTTTTTGCAACAACATGGGTGGAGCTGGAGAGTACTATGCTAAGTGAAGTAAGTCTGTCAGCAAAGACAGATACCATATGATTGCACTCATATGTGGAATCTAAGAAACAAAACAAAAACAAAGCGGAAAAAAGAGACAAATCATGAAACAGACGCTGAGGGGCGCCTGGGTGGCACAGCGGTTAAGCGTCTGCCTTCGGCTCAGGGCGTGATCCCGGTGTTATGGGATCGAGCCCCACATCAGGCTCCTCCGATATAAGCATGCTTCTTCCTCTCCTGCTCCCCCTGCTTGTGTTCCCCCTCTCGCTGGCTGTCTCTATCTCTGTCAAATAAATAAAATCTAAAAAAAAAAAAAAAAAAAAGAAACAGACGCTGAACTACAGAGAACACACTGCTGGTCTCCAGAGGGGAGGTGGGTTGGGGGATAGGGGAACAGGTGATGGGGAATAAGAAGCGCACTTGTTATGATGAGCACTGGGTGATGTATGGAATTGTTGAATCACTATTGTGCATCTGAAACTAATGTAACATGGTATTAACTACTACACTGGGATTAAAAAAAAAACAGTGTGGTCAACAGTAGTAATGGCTTGATAAATTATAAAATATTTCCCCTAGCCTGCTCTATTTCCTGATTTTTTCCAGAAAATTATTTAATTTTTAAAAATTATATTTTGTCATGTCACTCTAGAAAAAAAGCACTGAAATCCACATTGAGATGTAAAAACACCGTCTACTGCCTGTAAGGGTTTTTTCCACCCTAAAGGAAAGCAAAAGAACAGATGGCAAGGATATGCTTCTGAATGAAACATATAACTTTCATAGAAGAGACAGAAAAGATTTACTATTAAATTGAATCCAATCTCCAAATACGATTGTGGGTCTAATATATCCCTCATGTCCAACTGCAGTCTTAAATTTTTGGTTCAAGTTAATTTAAAATGAATTGCCTTCTTATCATCTTCCCAAAGAAATAAAATATATGTCAGAGGTTTCAAAAAGACATTTGCCATATAATTAAATCACCCTTAATGACTGAATAAGGAAAAGACAGCTAATTAGCTGAAGTGTCTGCAGAAGAATGCTATGGAGACCATGTGGAAATGGAGTTTTGTGATGAGCCCCAATTAGCTAGTATCCAGAATCCCTCCAAGAGACAGACCTATACGAAAGTCCCTTCAACTACAACTCCCTGTCTTTGGCAATTTAAAAGCCTTTCTCAGCAATAACGTGAAGTTCTCGCCTATGCACATCTAAAAGACAGTTTGATTGTTACCTACCTAAACTGTCTCTAAATATATCTGCCTGCGGAATTTATTCTACCCAACATCCTTAGCCCAAAATTTTACTGAAAAACTCCTGTACCCTGGAAAATATAAAGCTAATTTTAAACGTCATGTACATTGCCAAATGCATTTTAATATTTCCAAGATGAGATGACTAAATTACAAAGTTCTGAAGTCTTCATATAAAAACCATCTCTCCCTCCCACACATGCCAGTCTTCTTGACAAGCAAGTAGGAACCGTCTCCAAGATTATCAGCCTGTCATAAACTGAAGGGATATTTTTGATGGAACAGAATCAGCTTAGGCACTTTACAACGTGAACATTTACTGTTAGTGTAAAACAGGCATCGCACAGAGCGACTGTGGATAAATGGGCTCCTTTGATTTCATCTTCTGATATCAGGGCATCCATCAGATTTCTTACTGCACTCAGAAGCATAAGCATAAATCATAACAGAAGTAGAGAGTTGCTGTTATTTACAAATATGAAAGAGGCACCTTTTTTTCTTTATCCTTCATCTGAAAATCAGACACATTGCAGATGATTGTGGCAGGGAGAGAGGGAGAGCATGCTAGCGAGCTCAGCACTATAGAAATACTAAGTACGTGCCATGTGTTCTGTGTTTTCAACAGCATACATGCATTCTTACTGTGGATTTATGTCGGGGTTAATTTTTTTCAGCTCCATGATGTCCTCTATAGTTTTCTCAATGGCGTCAGGGTGAACACTCACTGAAGTCTGTAGCAGCTGGAAGACATGGCTCAGTCAATTCCCTTGTCAAGAGCATCAGTGGCTTGAGCAGGGTCTATTTAGATGGGGCTTCAAGTATTTGCTTAGAGCTCCTAAATGAGACTAAACTAAAACTAAACTAAAAGCAAAAATTTGTTTCATATTTGAATTCTAGTAAATTAGACATTTTCATAGGGGGGGTAGTGCAGTTTTCCTGATTACGGTAATTAACATAAAATAAATGCATAAATTTTTTTTTACTATTTTCATCTTTTTAAAGCTACTTATATTGAAATACTATTTTATTTTTCTTATCCAATATACATGGTTTCCATTGTTAATGGGCAGTATTGCCTATGACTAAGTGAAGTACATGGAGGATATAGTCTTAAGGATGCCAAAATTAAATAATAATATTCAAGAGTTGTGGAAAAAAAAAAACCCAGATTTTCTCTTTTATGTGGTTGCTTAACTGCTATAAAAGCTAGCATAGCGGCTTCTCCGATTGTCTTGGGAAATCTTGAGTATAAAATTAAATGATTTGGATATTCAAGAAATGCCAGAGAGTTAACATTGCTCTTATTTTCAAGGAATATTTATTCTATGATTTGGAAAGTATAAAAAAGGATTAATTCAACAATGAAGTCATAAATGCATCATAAATCTGCTTAGAAATTCACATACTGCAGCTGCTCTCATGTCAAAAGGGGAGTGGCTTGTGACGGGCAAACAACTCTTCTCAGTTTGCACAGCCATTGGTATATTTTTGTTTCTTAAAGTGTTTATTTTTTGATGATGGAGGTAAGCCTCCAAGTGAAAAGTTGCTGAAAAATGCAGAAACAATTTTACTTACCTTACTTTTTGAATCCCTCAGTGATGTTTCTGTAAAAGTGACAATTAGAAAAAGCCATTCAAATATTTTCCTTTACAAACGGCTTAAAATTACTATACACCAATATAACACATCATGTCCACAAGCCCACCGAGCTTACATTTTGCTTACTTCTTGTTTCATGCTTACCTATTTTCATGGTTCTAGAAGCCCCAGGCTTGGTATTGTAACAGATCCGTTGCAATTCACATCTTCCAGTCAGCTTCCTCATGACAAATTTTAGGCAGCGCCACAAAAATTTACAGTAAAAATACAGGCACACCTGGAAGAACATTCTGTCAAAGACAAAAGACAGCACCCTTCCGCTAGAATTCTGAAAGAGAACAGAAAGCTACCACCAGCAGGAAAAGCCCAGAAGAAAATCAACCATTAGACTTCTGGGTTTACAAGCATATTTTGTTTTTCTAATTCCACGTTATTTTTATTTGACGTATCTAAAAACCCATTATTGGGAGGGAAGCCCAAGGTCTGTGAGGATGCACTATCTATCACTGCAAGTAACTCCAGAATGCTCTATTCTAGCAAATTTGATATTCCAAAAGCTGAAGATGAGGCTCAGCCAAGAATCCTTACTTTTCCTACCTTTGCCTAAAAACATTTTGAAAATAAATCAGTACCTTTAAAATAGTGGCCTTGTGTTTTAGAAGTTGTTTTTCCCTTGGTCGTGAGGAAGAACATGCTATGGCAGCTCTCTTCTTCTTTCTCTGTGGGCAGCCTCTCAGCTAGCTCTGGTCCATCACCAGCCCCTCCTTGGTGCCTTTTGGGAGGGGGCCCTCTTTTGAGTCTTCCCTTGCTCTCATTCTTTCCCTCCTTCTCTCTGCTTTCCTTTAGGCACTGTTGCTCCCCTAAAGGACTTGCTTGTGTAGCACCTGTCTTCCCTGCTGCCCAGTCCCACCACTTCTTGGACTTGCTAGAAGGCTCCTCATCAGTTCATTGAACAGTGGGTTTACCTTTATTTATCCAACATTCTCTGATTGAAACCTTCCCCAAACTCCACCTTTTGACAAGTTTGTTCTTGGCTCCTGTTAACAAAATTCTCTTTATTGCACCCTCGATCTCACTCCAATAATTCCTCAACAAACTATGAAGTATATAGTCACCAATCGTGTACTTACAACAGCTTTGGCACATGGGGATTTGTGTTTTATGCCGACTTTTATTTTTAATATGTGAGTGTCTTCCACTTCACAGCACTGTTTGGAGTCTCACAATGACTCAAGCTACACAAGTAAAGAGGACTTCTCATCCAGGAGCTTACATTTCACCCATCTTCTCTTCCTACTTTGCATTCCTAGGACGCAGAATTATTTATATAACTTTCTATTGGTGTCATTTCTAAAAGGTGTTTCTTTTTCACAAATGTTCACTAATTCCCTCCAACTCTAACATAAGGTGATCCAGGGTCATTCAGATTAATCAGAGTAGTTAATAGCCTTAGTGATGTGATCCATCTATGAATATGAACCAACACTTTGATTGTGTTTCTTTGCTTAATTGCTCTGGCCCTAATATCTTGGACAGCCTGTGTTAAAAATAAAAATTTTAATAGGCTTATTTGTACAAGGGCATGGGATCTATATCATATAAACACAAAGGGAACAGAGGAAACAGTAAGTAACCAAAGTGCTACACTAAGATAACACAATGGAATCCTTTGTAGGCAATAAAATTATGTTCTAGAAGATCTAATAACATGAGAAGATGTCATAGTATGCTTAACAAATAGAAAAAATTAGAAACAAACACATGAAATGATCTACTTTTTCTTTAAAAAAAAATTTAGTGGTAGGATGCCTGGGTGGCTCAGTTGGTTAAGTATCCGACTCTTGATTTCAGCTCTGGTCATGATCTCAGGGTCTTGAGAATGAATCCTGTGCCAGGCTCAGCGCTGAACATAGAGCCTGCTTAAGATTATCTCTCCTTCTCCCCCATCTCTCCCCACCCGTCTCTCTCTCTCAAAAAATTGTGATGTATGAACAAGGAGAAAAAGATGCAGGATATACAACAAAATGTTAACAGTGGTATTTCTAGGTAAAGGAATTATGAATACTTTTAATTTTTACTTTTGGCTAAGTATATTTTCCCTTTTTATAATAAGTACATTTTATTTTATTTCAAAAAAAAGGTTATAACAATTAAGATGTATAAAATGATCATCAAAAGCCATTTCAAAAGTGCATATAAAATATCTATGTGAAGTCAGTTAGATTCTGCTGAAAGATAAAAAATGGATTTACTATATCATAAAATGTGAAATTCAACTATTTTAGTCAAATACATCCTAAAATGTATTAGGATTGAGGTTATTAGCTTCCCTCCCTGCAAAAAAGTTAACCTAGAAATAAATTTAGAGGAACACTGTTTTTTTTTTTTAAAGATTTATTTGTTTGAGAGCACCCGTACACGCACAATTGGGGGTGAGGGGTGGGGGGAGAAGCAGGCTCCCCGCTGAGCAGGGAGCCCAATATGGGGCACCATCCCAGGACCCCGGAATCATGACCTGAGCTGAAGGCAAACAATCACCGAATGAGCCACCCAGGAGCCCCTAGAGGAATGTTTTAATTAGATGAGTGAGAAATTTTACGAAACTTCAACTTTCTCTTTTGGAAAAAATTTTCTGTTTTTCCACCTAGTAGGTAGCTATGCCAGAAGAAAAGATTGAGCAATGTCTTTGTTAACTGGTTACCACAACAAGTGGTAATGATATTACAGGTTGGCTTTATGTCTGTTACTCAGTGGAGGATAAAAGCTTTCCACGATCTGTCCTTATGGTGCCCATGTAGTTTGCCTGGCACGTGTTCCAGCTCCACAAGCAAAGCCTTTTCGGTTCATGTGTCAGGATTCCTGTGACAGTCAGGTTCTTGTTGTACCAGATCTTCCTAGACGAAAGGGTTCTGATTCTTGTTTAAGGAGTATCTTTGTATTTATTCTACTTAGGGTGCAAGCCACCAGACCATTTTATCGTTTAAATTAAACTAGAAAGTTTCCCCCATACAAAGATGTGGCTTGAGGCCTAGAAGTGTCCTCCTAGGGCTAGGGAGTGTCCAGGTGTACAGTGGCTTCTAGCCCATCCGTAATTTCTCCCACTGGCCTCCTTGCACACAAGAAGAAAATGCCTGGGGAACTGTTTTGCATTAAGACAGCCTTACATAAAAGGAGAGAAAAGACATCATGTTCTGTTTGCTCTTCTCTTTTCTTTTTTTCAACTCCCCTGAGGATGTTCCTACTGTCAAAGACAGGGAAACCCAGTGGAAACGTACATGAGGCATTCGAGATGCTGCATCATTCTTCTGGGCTCACCTCTCTGAGGTGTACTGCATCCCTCTCACACAGTCCCAGAAGCACTGTCACAAACTGTGCACAAGAAATGCCCATTCACTTGCAGAGTGACATTTATACACTGCTTCTTTACTCTTTTGTAATTTCTGGGCCAGTTGTCCTGATAATATTAATTATTAAGGATATTATTTTAATTATTTTTCCTAATGGGTCAAAACACCCACAAATATTACATTAAAAAGCCAGCTCGCTATGCTGGGCACTATGTTTTTTGCTTTGCTAGGTACTTTGTATTTTTTCCAGCCAGATCATCAAACAGTGTTTTGACAGATATAATTTATTTTGCATTCAGATCATAATCGAAGGCATGGTCAGAGATGGAAACACCAGTGCTGCCCTTTACATTGGAAGCCTTGTTTTGATGACTTAAACAATATCCAACTTGCTTCCTCATGAAAGGACCAGATCGGCAAAGCCTCCCTATGAGCTTCTCAGGATGGCTGTTCTTCACCATCAAGTGTTGCCAGGGGCTTACTTTTAAAATTTTTGAACCTATTTAAGTCCCTAAATTGTAAGGTTTATGAAAAAACTGTTGACGGTCCAGAGGAGAATAAACATGATTAAATATTTTGGGAGAATGTTAAATTCGTTTGGCATGTTCACCCTGAAAAGGAAGAAATTAAGGAATGGATCTTTAAATGCTCTTAAGTTGAGCAGTGGTTGGTTTAGGAGAAAAGGGAAGGAAGGAAGTTCCTACTCTGTGAATAAGAATTACAGCCACACGCTATCCACCATCTGAACTCTATATTCAGGGGTTTTATAATTCTGCTTGGTCTTTCCTCGTGGCCTAAATCACCAAAACAAGAGGCTTACTTTTAATTAGGGGAATCTTTCACTTTTTTTCTTTATAACACTAGACTTATTTTCTTAGTTCTGATGGAAGATTCTCAACTCACTACTGAAAAGATGTACATTTTGTAGGAACAATAACATTCTCAAGAGTACTAGGAGAAAATACTGATCACTATGCCGTTTTTAATAATTGCATGCATGGACAGCAATTTTTATGTTTATTTCTGTTTCTTTTTTTTTAATCACAGTATTTTGATAGTCTTCCAGAAGGAGTTAACTGTGGCTTCCTAACATGAATGCCTTGCACAAGCACTGGGAGAAGCTGATTTAATAATAAGAACTACTTATGTGTGTTTTATTTCCAACATTTTCTATTACAACTGTTTATTAATATGCTGCAGAGTAAGGTTTATGGTGGAGTTCACAGCAGTGTTTTTCCACAGGCAGTTATACTCACTTCTGTTATTTAACATTCATTCTCTGGCTTGAACCAGAATAGCCATCCAGTGTAAATTATTCAAAGTGGATCATATCTCTAACACCAAATAAAAGCGAGCTCCTGTTTTGTGGTGCTTTGTTAGGGGAATCCCCACAGCAGGGACGGGGCCTCTGAAATGGGAGAATCACGCAGAACCATGCAGGCCCCTGCCTGCGGGGTGGGGGGTGTGGGTACCTGTAGTGCAACACTACTCCAGCATCTTAAATTTGTGACTGACGTCTTCGTTTGGAATATTAAGAGAAAAGTGGCTTATTTTGAACAGTTTTCAATGAGTTTGCTAATGAAAGTTAATTCTTGCTTGAAGAAATCCTGTAATAAATAAGAAGTACACTACTGGTGAGGAAGGATACATACAAAATAATCACAGTTCTTGGTTCAAACCAGTTTCCTAAATGAAACACTTTCCATCAAAGTGGCCATAAAGAACAATAAACTTCTCAATGTTTCCAGCATTTTATGCATTTTCTGAAATGATATTTAAAAAATTTTAGTTGTTCTATTGGAGTTCCTAATTAGGGGCACTGGCAATCAATTTGAAATTAACTTGTCAGTAGGGGTTTGGCTTAGTAAATGGGCCCCTCTCTATAATGAGCTTGCTACTACTAAGAGAAGCTGGATAGGACCTGATGCATGAACGGATAATATGAAATCACAAGGAAGCCGTTTGTGGGCCTCTAGAAGAACAAGAGTAATTCCCCCCCTCCCCCCTCATCGAGCCTCAGTGAGGCCATGCCCACTGGCCTGGGCATGAGGATCACACTGCCTTTGAAGAGTAGTGGTATACATTTACCATGAGTTGGAACCATTCCAGATTCCACTGCTATAGAGCAAAGGGCACTGTTTTTATATTGCAGGGAAATTTCTTCTGAGGGTGTAGAGAGCAATAGCTGACAGAGGGATAACTAAAACAATAAGTAAATTCATGGTTTATCCGTTTCATTTCAAAGGAAAGGAGGCACAGGCTTATTTTGATTTATTAATGACTCACTACTCTATTAAAAACGTGATGCTTAGGGGCGCGTGGGTGGCTCCTTAAGCGTCTGCCTTTGGCTCAGGTCAGCCCTGGATCAGGCTCCCTGCTAGGCAGGAAGCCTGCTTCTCCTTCTCCCACTCCCCCTGCTTGTGTTCCCTCTCTCACTGCGTCTCTCTCTGTCAAATAAATAAAATCTTTAAAAAGAAAAACAAAAACGTGATGCTTAAATACATACATTTTACAAGATTTATTTTTAAAATTCAGATTTTTTGTTTTGCTATTTGGTGAATACTTTTATCGACTTATTTATAAGGGAATCAATAAACACATTATACTTTGACATTTAAAAGGTATTTTAAAAAGAAACTAAAGAAGTATTTAAACATAATTTCAAATATAAAGTTTTATTGTAAATAAAAATATTTTTAAAAGAACCCAAATTAAACAAATCTGTATGTAAAGTCATCATCCATAATAGGCCTCAGAATCTTCTAGAGGGGATAAGGAGTGGGCCTGTTACTCTTAGAGATTCACTACATAGAGGATGTTCTCGGTATTATGAATATATTAATTTCTGTTGAGTTAAAGACCTGGAGTAGCTGACGGAAAGAGATTTGAAATGAATTGGGGGGAAAAATGAGAAATGATCATTGGAAGGTAGTTTACTTATTCCTTCACTGAACTGAACAAATACAAAATGAGAAATTGTATAGTACAGAAGAACAGGGAGTGGGGAAGAGGTGGATAGGAGTCAAGAACTTAATGTCACTGCAAATTCCATGCCATCCCTTGTCCACAAAGAACTTATAGTCTAGTAAAGAAAATGACAGTAAAAACAGAAACAGTGTGATAATTCTACAAAAGAAATGGCCCAGAGTGTTGGAGAGGCAGAGGAGAGAAAGTACCTTCCTCTGAGATTGGACAGGAAAGCCAGCTCTCGGCGACCTGGTTCTCCTAACAGGGAGGCAGAAACAACATGGAAAATCAGCATTCCTTCCTCCCTTCAGAACAAAAGTGAAACATACAATAGTTCAGTGAGTGAAATTCAAACCAACACGTATTGAGTGTCCATGGCTTTCATTTATCTTGCTCGTGCTCTGGAGGAAGAGCTTCCCGAAGAATGAAGTGGCCGAAAAGTTGGCCTTGAAAATCTGAGGGAAGGCAAAGGGGCGGGAGAGCAGGGCTGCCTTCAGTGGAGCTCTAACACAATGTCTGATGGCAGCTGGATGGTGAGGCCACCCACAGCAAACTGCCTAGAAAACTTTCCAGGTTAACATATTTCAACAAGCATACGGAAACAGTTTTTTGTTGTTGTTTTGTTTGAGTGCAGGGGACAAAATAATTTAAAATATATGTATGTGTAGATATACATACATGTGTTCATGTATATATGTGTGTAAATGCACATGTATGTATACACCTAGATGATCTACGCGTGCACGTGCTTGTGTCCTAAGAAAGAGAAAACTATGGCTAAAAGTACTGGTTTCCAGTGAGAGAGGTATTTGGATGCTTAGGCCATAAATCTTCCCCTTTTCCGGACTCTGCCTCTGTATCTCCTAAGCTCAGTCATCGTCTCTCAAGCAACGTTAACTGAATTCTGCAACAACTACATGCATGACTCTACACCTTCTGCCCTTTAAAAGCACTGGACATTGGTTGGTGGAAATACTGCCTGATTAAATAGGGAAGTGTCTGAAAGCCTGACTTCAAGTCTATCCTCGATTTGCCACTATGAGCTGTGTGACTTTGGACAAGCGACTTGGCTTCTCTGGGTCTCTGCCCTCTCATTCGTCAGGTGAAGGGAATGGACTAGCTTTCTGGCTCTAAGAAAAGGCTAGACGTGTCACAAGGCAACGAGAGTTTTCATCAGACTTCCTTCTTTTCAAGTCCCACTGTAGATGTGGCTGAAAATGTTACCATGCTTCTGGGTTGTGTTATGCCCAGCCTGCAAAGGTCTCTGAGAACGGACCCAAGTTTATCTTTGCCACTTCTCTTCTACTCACCCTAAAAAGGGTCTACAGCCAATAAACCTGGACCACCTGCTGCTTGTGGCAGTTGGTCACATTTTCCCAGCTTTCGTTCCTTCCCAGCATCTTCTCCACCTCCCACACCCTCTGTCGTTATTTAAAAATACTAGCTTCTAGTCCTCCCTTTTCCCTAGCCTCACCTCAGTGAAGCCTTCCCTAAAAATTTCTGCCACAAAATGCCTGTGGCACATCAGTAAGCACATCACAACTTACGTCAGAGTTTTGTGTGTGCCTTAACTCCATAGCAAGTGGTAGGTTTGGAGCAGAGGTCCCCTCACACTCGCTTTTGTGTCACCTACAACACCTCACAACAGGCAGAGAATGAGGAGGTAATGTGGTGCAGAAATAATGAGAAACATCTCTAAGTCAGACAGGCTTGATTCAAATATCTGTGTGCCCCTGGATGAGTTCCTTAACTTTGCTAAGCTTTCTTGCCCTGCTCTGTACAAAGGGATAATAATCCCTACTTTGTTACAATTGTTATAAGGAGAAAATAAAAATTAAAAATGTGGGATACTACTGGAATTACTAGCAGTAAGTGCCTACTATGTGAATCGGTGGACAAAAATATTAATCAAGTGTGAATGACTTAAAAAAACAATTTGCAGATACTTTTGCTAATTGGAAGCCTTTATTTACCTAATGATAGCAGTAAAATACTTTTTTCCCCGTCATTGCTTTATAGCCAGGACTTGGGTATAAGTTTGTTCTCTTTCTCAAAATTTCTCCCTCAGACATGTGAGTGTGACAGATGCTTTCCTTCCCTCTCTTCTGCCTAAGGAAGAAGGTATGCAGTGAAGTTCATGGCCAAGAAAGGGAGATCCTTGAGGCTGGGATAGTTGGAAGCAATTATTTATATGGAGGGACTTAAAAGATTCCCTTATTAGAAAATTTCATAACGTTCTGGTAACTGTAAAAAATACAATTTCAGTAAAAAATCTTAGCAAGGGAAAATATTTTAGTACAAGTTTTAAGCCATCCCTATTATATATATCAAGTTAATTAAAATTATGAGAATATATAAACTAAACCCTAAGCCTCAGTTCTATTTGGGGCCGAAAAAGTGCACCCTCTTTCTCTGATCATCTACATAAATACACTTTCTTCTGCATTTTATCTTTGTATTCCTTTAATGCAGACCATGGCTAAAGTCATTGAATGACTACAGGCTACTTATCCAGTATCCCACATCTACTCTCAATTTCAAATACACCCTTCAGCTGGGTGTACTAATCCTGTAGCATTTATTTCTAATATCTCATGTTATGTTTTTTAATCAAATATTTTCTCCACTCCGCTATGCTCTGAACAGTTACACCATTAATACACTGATGGCAGTTACACTGATGGCAGCAGTGAGCTACAAAGAGCAGAGTGTGGGTATCATGTCACTTAACTATGGATTAAAATCCATTCTTTCTCCAACCCGGTTTAAGATTAACCTCATGTCTTCTGGAGCTGTACATGAAGTGTTTCATTCCAGAGCAACTCAAAGGTTGACAGATTACCCACTCTGTGGGCTTTTAAATAATACTGAATTCTTCTCAGAATCAACTCCTTATTCTGCATAATGTATTTGCAGAGATCAGGAATAAACACCTAATTTGTTTAGGCTGTGTTTACATAACCTCTTATTTGGCTCAAATGAAAAGATTGCCGAAATTGTCCCACATCTGTGGGAAGGGACTGCGGTGGGTGGGGGGGGAAGGCAATCTAAATGACCTGATAGAGCTTGTAATTCAGGGTAATTCTCTTTGACCTCTTATCCTTCCGATTTCATAAACACCAACATATAGTGAATATGTACATTATAGCTTAATAAAAAACATTAAAAACACCAACATATAATGAATATACACACATTATAACTTAAGAAGAAAGCATTGAAACCACAAACTAAGGCCAAAATAATAATCCACTTGGGGCAGTGACTGAGTTTCCTTTTCTTATTTCAAAACCAATGGTCAATGAAAATCTTCGTTTCTTTCTTGATATGTAATGTTACCCTAGCTTCTGTTTCATATAGATGATCAATGTCAAATAATATTTATAAAATACGTGTCTTGAGTTGAAAGAGAAGGGTTTGTATCAGAACACGGAACTGATCGGGATGTGCTGGTTCTGTTCTTGGTGCTAGCCTGTGTGAAGTCACAGCAGTAGGTTTTTACCAGACCAGTGCTCAGTCGCAAATACACGTTCATTACAAAAATGTTCTCATCTCTACTAGACATGGTGTTGCAGCTGTTCAGCTTAACAGAAGACTAACAGAAACAAATGCTACTTTTCTCCTTAAACGGTTAGTTGTGAGGCTACTCAAGCCTTTCTAAATGAAGACTCTGAAGAGGAAATCCAGTAGTACGAATCTTGCCCCGGACTTCACCACTACCGACAGCCCTTTTTCAAAAGGAACTTCTGACCTCTAAGCTTCAACTAACACTAAAACCTTCTGCAACTAAAAAACACCATGTTTACATTTAGAAGGGATTCGTAAATACCAATTTTTCATGAATGTGTAAGTAAATAGATGGGTTAATTACCATGGCAACCACAACCATGTCAGGTCAGTACTTTGCTGGCAGATGTCCTAGTGATTTTTCAAATACTGTCCTTTAACACAGCTGAGATAAACAGGCTGAGGAGTACTCTGTACAATAAAACCAAAGCTAATGCCTGTAAACGGTTGAACATGACCTCCTGAGAGGTTTCCATAATTCTAAGACCAGTATCCTCACCAAAACACAGTGAATCCCACACAAACTGATCTAGGTGTTTCATACATAGTGATAACAACCAAAATCAGCGAGGAAAAGAAAATCTTAAATGGCAGCCACTAAAAGAATGAAATCATTTCCTAAAAGAAGTAAGCCTACTAATTACTTGCTTAGAGAAAACAACTAGAGCAAGGGGCAAGAATGTGTAATAGAGGTAGGCTATTCTGAGGAAAAGAAACTCAATCTTTGGAAAGTGTGTATTATTTGCTAACTTTTGGAACCAGAATAACTCTGTTTTGTCATATTTAATATGATGTAAAATTTCTCTGGAAATTTCATTAATAGATTGTGAATGGCCATCAAATTCTCTTAAAAATAATTATAAGTATAGGTCCAGCCAAATGGCTTTCAGAACAATACAGTATCACCACAAAACACACCAGCATATATGTTACTCTATACAGCACAATCTTGAGGGAACCAACAATTAATGCAGAGTTCAGAGGCATCAAGGAGGCAGGAAGAGCAAAAGCTTAGAACATATATATATATATATTTTTTTTTTTTTTACCAAAAAGGAACATTTGAAAATGCCGTATGAATGACCAGCCAACCAAAATCTAAATTAAGGAATATTTAAAATTACTTTCTTCAGGAAAATGATTCTACACAAATTATACAGATTTCTTGACTACTTACTTGCTCATTCCTCAAACCTTGACCTTAAGGTTTTAGAGACACATGGCATCCAGGTTGTCCAAAGTCCACCTACCCCATGCTTTTGTGCCTGTGTTCTCTTACACTCTCTTGTAATCTCCTACTGTAAGTGCTCTCTTAGCAGCAGTATTCAGATAGGGCAGCGGAGGAAACCTGTGACCAAATTATTCTTAGCAAAAATACAATGCTATTTTATGGATCCTAAGAGACCTGGTTATAGGATTACAAATGGTGAACAGAACTATTTTCCTAATTCGGAAGGAAGTTTCTCCCTTTTAGAGGGCTCAACCAGGGGACCATAAACACTTACCTCAGGAAGTGCTTCATTGTGCCCGTTTTGATTATCTAGGTGTTATCCAAACTGTCCTCAAGTAATTGTTTCCAAATTTGCCTTTGTCAGAGTAAGTGCAAGCTGCGGGAAGAAATTTCATATATTTACTATTAATGGCGCTAGAAGTCCCAAACCCAAGATTACTGCTTACCTTAGTAAGCAGATAATGTGCTGTGCACCCAGGACATGATCAACTAAACTGCTCACACAGCATTGCAGTTCGGTGGGTAGAGAGTACAGCCAAAGGCTTTCACTTCATAGTTACATAATTACTCTCTCATTGTGAGTCCCTTGCTGGAGAAAGAATTTGTTTCATAAGCAATCTCTTCAATAGTAAGGGTTTTCTCTGTTTTGGGTATTATGCCTATATTTTGAAGAACAGTAATTTGTAAGAAAAATAGAAATGAAGAATCATGAAATTAACAATCCTAATTTCTAGATATCTGGTGGTCTTAAATCTGGCAGCCTCAACTTTCCAGAAGTCTGACTCAAAAATAACTAGAAGCAACCACTAATGTCTTCAAGCTAAAAATTAGATGTTAAAGAGCCAAGTACTCCAAACGGATGAATGTTTTGCCCCCACCACCCTCCCCTTTTGGCACTGTGAACAAAACAGTAAAAATTTCTCTTTGCCTAGCAGTTTCCAGTTTAGAGTTTGTTTTTGCAAAGTCTACTGGCTATTGGTCTTCCTCCTGACAAGGAGGTTGCCGGAAGCTACCTACAAAGCAGCAAGTTGGGACAAGATGGAAAGGTACAGACTAGAGAAGAGAGAGTGGCTGGAGGTGACTGAGAGAAGAGATGAATGGAGCCCCAGCAGGTGAGAGCGAGTTGGGAGCTGAGTGTGTAGACACGTGGCTTGGGGCACAGACACCACTACCAACCAGAACAGCCCAGGAAGGTGGGCAGCTAAGCCCCAATAAAAGCCAGGTTTTTCCTATAATACATATGTTTCTGTAACTGTTCCATGAATGCCTGAAAAAGAGTATCTACCCCTCAACTTAAGATTGTGGTTGCTTCTGGGAGGCAAGGGAAGGGATTAGGACTGGGGAAAAGGCCACTGGGGAAAATGGCCTTTGACTTCGTGTTTTGTTTCTTAAGATATATCTGAAGCAAAACAAAGGGAAAAAAGATCTGTTTATTTTGGGTGGTGGGAAGATACATTAGTCTTTGTGCTTTTGTGGTTTTTAAAAATGAATCTGGTTTTGTATTAAAAAGTGTTAGTACCTACCCAGAGCCCAGATCGTGGTTTTGAATAGAGTTTACAATTACGGGAACCAGGGCTCCTTGGAGAAAGGGCTGATTCTAGGGAATATACAAGGTGAGCCTGAAATGTCTTGTGTCAGAAAGTAAGGAAGTGCTTGGAAAGACAGACAGTCAAGGATATGTCAGATAAACACAGGAGCCAACCAAAAAAGATCCCGATGGACAAAGCTGGAACTATTTAAGTAACAAAATAAATAAAGTAGTATTGGATTATTGCCCAAAGTAGAAAATAAATATCCATGATTGCATACTGATATAAACAAACAAACAAGCAAACAAAGGGGAATATATAAGTCTCTAGTACAAATGAATTCCAAATAATTTATGTGGATACTCTGCCCTCAAGGAGGTGGAGCCTAACTCCTAACCCCTTAAATGCAGGCTGGACATAGTATAGTGACTTCCTGAGTACAAAATGGAAAGGGGGGTAATTAGTAACTCTGTACTTAGAGAAACCTGGCAGATACCACCTCAGCTAGGTGATCAAGGTTAATGTCACAGTGGTAAGTCATGTTGACACTCTGTATCCTTGATATGATGTGATATAAATGGCACTTTACCTCTGTGGTCTTCCTCCTCCAAACTCATAACCTGGTCTAATCATGAGAAAAACATCAGATATATTCTCATTGAGGGATACTCCATAAAATACCCAATCACTACTCCTCATAACTGTCAAGATCATCAAAAAGAAGGGAAGTCTGAGAAACTGTCAAGGCCAAGAGGTACCTTAGGAGACACAGATACTAAATGGAATGTGGGATCCTGAATGGGATCCTGAAACAGAAAAAGGACATTAGGTTAAAAGCTAAGGAAATCTGGGGGAATCTGGCTGGCTAAGTCAAAGGGGCATGTGACTCTTGATCTTGGGGATAATGAGTTCAAGGCCCATATTGGGTGTAGAGATTACTAAAAAATAAGTAAACTTAAAAAAAAAACTAAGGAAATCTGAATAGCATGGCTTAAGTTAATAATTAGGTATTAACATTGGTCCATTAGTTGTGACTAACGTATCACATTAATGTAAGATGTTGACAATAGGGAAAACTGGGTGCCAGTGTAAGGGAACTCTTTGTGTTGTCTTTTTAACAGATAGCACATGCAAAGTCCTAGAAGCAAGAGAATACACAGTGTGTAGAGGGGAAATGTTTTCTTTGACCTAGTTGTGCTTGGTGAGAGGGACAGGTAAAAAGGGATGGCAAGATATGGAAAGGCAAGAAAGTCTCAGAAGGCTTTGTAAGCAATATTAAAGCCATCTGAACCTCATCCCATGAGCAATGGGGAACTACTGAAAGTTTTCAAACTGAGATGTGCCATGACCAGACTTCTAGTTTTAAAAATATACTCTGATTGTAGTATGGAGAATGAGTTAGATTGTGTTAGAATTGTAGGGAGGGGCACCATTTAAAGGGTTGTTAAAACAATCCACGCAGAGATACTTAGTGGCTAGAGAAGGCAATGGACAGAGACAGAAGTGCGATGGATTTGAGAGAGATTTAGAAGGTAAAATCAAGTGGACTTTTGTTAATTTACTGATTAGGGAACATTAGTGAAGGAAAAGGAGGAGTCAAACATTATACCTATCCCCGTGGCTAGACAGTAGAATCTTCCACTAAGATACGGAATTCTGGAGATGCAGATCTGAGGGTCTACGTGTATGTGGAGGTCTTTGGGGCGTTCTGAACTTGCAGGGTCAAGTGGTAGTGTAGATGTACATGGATCTGAAAGTCAGGAGAGAAATCCCGTTGGAGACAAAGATCTGGGCTTTCCTCAGCATATAGATGGTAATTAAAACCACAGTCCAGAAGGAAATACAAAATAAATAGTGTATACAACACATTTGTTGCTCATAACAATAGTTCTTTGTCATTAAGGTAATAAATTAGAATTGTACTACTAAGGCAATAAAGAATGAAATACATTTCAGAAAGATTTTATCAAAATAAAGATAATTCTATCCTTAAATGGTTTGTTATCTAGAACTGGTTTATCTAAAAACATTTCATAATGACGTGGGGTAGGTGAAGTATTGTAATACTTCAGCTCCTTGTCATCTACATAAGTATTCCTGAATCTGTCCATTAAAAAAAAAAACAACCTTTTTGAATTCTTACATGCTAGCATCTTGCATGCTGTGTTACACTATATAACATAGCTTAATACTGCAAGGGAGCTTTACTTAAGGGAAAATTCAGCAAATATGGCAGTTATGTGCATGGTGGTTAAGAACGTAAATTTTAGAGACAGAGTTCATACCTGGTATCTACCGCTTGCCAAGTGGCTTTAGACAAGTTTGTTTACCCCCTCTAGGGTGTAGTTTTCTCCCTGGTAGATGGGGAAAGAAATTATAACTACCTTGTAGGGTTGTACTAAGGATTGGATGAACCAAATCATGTAAGGTGCTTAGCGTAGTGACAGGTGTGCGATATGCACTAAATGAGTTGGTTCTCGTTGTTAGTACCAATATTTTATCATTCCTATTAAAGACTCTTCTAAAATAAAAGGTCATTTTGTCAAGTGAAGAATCACTGAGGAGATTGTTTAAATTCCGACAAGTTGTGACCTGAACTGGGACACTGACAGGGGTAGTGGAGAGAAGTGAACAGAAGTGGAAAATATTCAGAAGGTAGCATCAACTGGACTTATTGGTTGAATGGGAAAAGTGAAGGGATGGAAAATAACAATTAGTTCCAATTATCTGTCCCCCAAACAGGAAACAAAGACAGCAATTACTTCTAATTATCTGTCCCCCAAAGAGGAGACACCAAAAATGGCTTTGGGTGGAAAGCCTGTGTAAATGCTGTTTAACGCAGTGCTCACTGGGTATTCATTCAATAGCTTCTTTAAATGTTTTCTATAGGGGCGCCTGGGTGGCACAGCGGTTAAGCGTCTGCCTTCGGCTCAGGGCATGATCCCGGCGTTATGGGATCGAGCCCCACATCAGGCTCCTCTGCTATGAGCCTGCTTCTTCCTCTCCCACTCCCCCTGCTTGTGTTCCCTCTCTTACTGGCTGTCTCTATCTCTGTCGAATAAATAAATAAAACCTTTAAAAAAAAATAAAAAAAATAAATGTTTTCTATAAAAAAAATTACTGCTTACTAAGTCTTTAAAATCTGGCTTTGTTTTAAAGGAGGCACATTTGTCAATGTCCTAGTTGCTGTTAACTAGGACAACCTGTGTAAAGACAGGAACATGCAACGAATAGTGTGCAAAGTGTGATACTCTGAGCCACTATGATTTTAAAAAATCAAAATTTTGAGTTGCTTTTCGCCTGAGTGGTGCTGAGTTAATCTCTTCCTTTGTGGCCAAAATAGCATTTTTCAAGTACTGGGCAGGGCCAGAGTTCAGGGAGAATTTGCAGCTGCTTCTGTTCTTTGCAGCATTTTAACAAAATGGTAGGCCGGATAGATTCTCAAGTATTTTACACACCAGCTTGTTGACCTTAACTCAATTAAGTCACTGCCTTGTTTGTATCTGTCTTACTACTTAAAAAACACTGATACTAACTTTTTGTTTAACTCAGATTTATTCAGGTCTTATTTATATAAAGTTCACCCTTTTTTGGTCAGACAGGAACTCTAATGCCACCTGCCTTGCAGCATGCAAGGACAGTGTGGGGACTGCTCTTGTGCAGTGTCTTCCCTGTAACTTCCTCTCTAGAGGGGTTTTTAACCAGGACATCAGAGTTCCCTGCTGTGTTTTAAATCTCTCCCGTTGTTCTGACGTCATGTGCTTCCTGTTTCTTTCCCTTTGGACAACATGCTCCTTTAGGCCACCAGGGAAGCCCCAGGGCCTAATACAACGCCAGGCACATTAGGGGCTCAGTATGGATTTGTTGGAATGCACTCTGCACCCTTCTAGAGCAATGCACTTCATTAACAGGACTATTCCATAACAGCACCAATAAAACAAATGAAAAATCTCCCCACTGGAAGAAAAAGAAAACCCTGTAGATGGTTTTTTTTTTAAAACCAAAATAAAGAATATGATCATAATCGTGGGTTTCCTGATCCTCCCAGTTTATCTGCAGTGATTCCTCTCCATGTGCATGAGTCCACTACCCGGACCTGTTCCAAAGGGAAGGATCAAATGACTGCGTTTGATGCATCAAACACCTCCAAGATCAGTTGACACTTCAGTGCTGCGTGTGGGGTTATGTCCCCTTTGTACTTTTTTTTTCCAGCTGGGAAGAAAGGGGCAGCAGGCGTGGTCTGCTCCTTTGAGAACTCATCTTCTCACCTGGTATCAGGGAATCTCCCCTGCCTCTTTTGAGTGAGAAGCCCCCTACGGCTCTTTGTAGAGTCCCTCCCGGTGACCCTGCCTCTTAGAAACCAATCTATCTATTGAGCATCCCAGGGAATGAATTAGACACTCAACTAGAGAGAAAAGAAATCCTTTCAATAAAATCATAATCCCTACGTGAGACTAAAAAATCGATGTTGTATGTAGCCCTTCAAATTCTAACTGACTAAATCCCCTATAACAAACAAAATGGTTGTGGACTCATAATGTTTATATGTAAATAAAAGACAGTCTACAAAATAAACAGTGTTCTCCTCTCACAATTTTCCTAATTTGGGATTATCCTAGTTTTTTTTTTTTTAAGTTATATGGAACACATTTAAAAAAATTTAATTTACATAGTCTCAGCCTAAAGTTTTGTGAATAATAACTAATATTTGCAAAATGCTTACCATATGCCAGGCAATATTCTATGAGCTTTGTTTTTATTAACTTACCTAACAGTCATCTTGTGAAGTGAATAATAATTACTATCTCCATTTTACAGCTGGGAAAATTGAAGCACAGAGAGGTTAAACAACCTTGCATGGTCACACAGCTACTACTGGCAGAGCTGGGATTCAAAGCCTTGCAGCCTGGCTCCTGAGGCATTGTTGTTAATCACTCTCCTGTGCTGCCTCTGGAAACCACTGAAGTAAAATTCTGGACTGACATAAGAGTGAAAGAAATGAATAGTGTATTCAATTCAAACTAAACTGCAGAGCTGGGGATAATCAAGGCCTGGATGTACATCTGCACTTGAAAACTTAGTGTTCCTCCGGGAGCTAGCCAGGGGACTCTTGCATAATAAGGGTTACTGTGCCACTAAAATTTAACTTCTTTCCTTTCCTGAAGCAAATGCACTGCAGATCTCTAAGTTTCCAAACAAGAACATTTTATGGGAAGTCACACAACAGAGCCCCAACGGCTGAGTTTTTTATCCTCTCTTGAGGCCACATTTCCAAGGACAGATGAATCCTTGGTAGTATAATTCTGAAATAACTAATAGTAAAAGTTCCTTCTCCTCAATGTAAATCTAGTGCTCCCCTGGGGAAAATCCAGTGAAATTCAAGCTCCAGGTGCATAGTGCTGTTTGTGTGGTGATTTCATTCTCCTCAAATTATTCTTTGAGTCATGATCAGTGTGATGGCGTCTTCAAATCAGCATTTTCTCTGGGCTTGCTTTCAGTCCACCTCTGTATGTTTTAGTTTTCATAATACATTACATGTTTTCCTGTGCAAATGAAAATATTTACCTATTATTATTATTACTGTTTTTTTTTTTTTACTGTACATAAGATATATCTAATGGCTGGTAAAACATTCCACATCTACCTAGGAGATATCTATTAACTTGAATGAGTTTTCTTGAAGTCACTGAAAAGCAAAATAAGTTCCATTCTCCTTTAGATTTCCCAAACTGCTTCTGTTGTTTTCTTTTCATGCTATAGCAAAACTAAGGAGAAAATCAACAGGTCAATCTCAAAATGTGTAATTATAATCTGGAGATGAAAACACATTCCATTCCCACCTCCCCTGAGTCTGGATTCAAAAGACAAAGTTTGGGCAACAGTTTTTAGCAGTAGTGAAAAAATGTCCGCTTAGCAGTTGAGGGAGGGGGGCACACCCACAACTTCACTCTGCAGATGATAAAGTCAAGGTCAGCAGTAGCGAAATGATTGGCCACTGATTTAATTTCTTCACTTTGAGATTTTCTTCTCATTTCACTTGAAAGAAGAAAACAGTGACACGTTGAACCATAAGGTCCAGAAATAATAACTTTTATAGCTTTCTCCCCTAAAAATACATTTGATCAAAAGCTGCTTTGGGTATCAGAAGAAAGCCTATGGCTAATTTAGTTCAATTCCATTTATTCTTTGTCTTTATTATACTATGTCACTTTAAATGTTTCCTAAAAGTATTTGAGACAATAATAAACCCAAGTGAACCTTAACCTGTGGGGCAGTTTCAGTTTCCCTCTGGAATAGTCTCAGAGTATGTTCCTAGTGCCCTTGCTAGCGTCCAGGGAAGTCACAGTGATGACATCCCTCAATCAGTCAAGGAGAGATTTGGGACTCTTGCAGGAAAAGATACAGGCTCCTCTTCTTCCACCCATTCATCAGTGATAGCTATATGTCTGTAGGTAAAACGGAGGAGAGGCAGGTGCTCTGATAAAGGCCAAACCTTACAGATGTTTGAAGCTAAGGTCGTTTTAGCATGTGATTACTTGAGAATCTCTCCCAAAGGAGCACATGTCTGTGGGAACACAGGCAGGGGTCCAGGTGGCTGTGGCTGAGGAGGGGCTGGTAAGCCACCTGCCATGTGAGGGGCTGGGCTCTAGCTGAGCCGACCCACAAAGCAACACAAGAAGGGGGAGGTCAATCTTTTAAATCTGGTGGGCCAAGTATCAGACACAAATTAGGTGAGCAAATGGGTCCGGATTAGCAAGTTTAGGGAATGGCTAAGCTTGCATCATGATTCCTATTTTGTCAAGTCCTAAGAAGCACTGTTGTCAGGGAGCCCTAGACAGATGAGGGACTCAGTCTTCAAAGGATATAATGCAGTCACTCACCATGTGAAATAAGAAGGGAGGGGTGAGAAGGGCAGGGGAGGAAAGAGAAGGGAAAGAAATATTTCTAAGGCTACTTTTGAGCATTTGAAACATGTATACAATGCCATTTTTGACTTTATTACAGGTATGCAGATGAGGGAGAACGCAAGCAATATGAAAATTCACTACCCTAAAGAAATGAAAAATCTTTCGGATTATGCATTTACATTTCACACACGCTGGCCAGCATGCCACATTAGAGGTATAATGTTCATGTGTACCATTCTCCCGGAGGCCACATTCCAGAACTTTCCTCCTCTGGGCATTAGCTTGAAAGATGCTCTGCTGACACTCACTAAAATGACAACTAGGAAGGTTTTTTCTCCTTTTTCGGGAATAAAACACTCATCCAGGGTTTATTTTTGTGATTTATAGCAATGCAGGCCGATGCCAGCCACAGAATTCAGGGCTGCCTGCAAATATATTTATGATCTGCTTTAAAGGTACAGTGATTTTCTGGCTTTCACTGTGGTTGCCTACATGTCTGTACTGTTTTCATGGAGGGAGCTAAGGATGGGGAAAGCAGAATTGATCAAATTTGTCTTTCATTTTTAAAAGAGTAAGGAAATTTCATGGAACACCTGGGTGGCTCAGTCTGTTAAGCGTCTGCCTTCGCTCTGGTCTGATCCCAGGGACCTGGGATTGAGTCCTGCATTGGGCTCCTTGCTCAGCGGGGAGCCTCCTTGTCCCTCTCCCTCTGCCACTCCCCCTGCTTGTGCATGCTCTCTCTGACAAATAAATAGATAAATAAAATAAAAATTAAATGGATATGATTTTGCCAATCTAAACTGATACTTTTTGAAAATTTTCTCTTTCGTATAATGAAAATACAGTGAGGGCATCGGCTAGAAATGTTGGACAGGAAAGCAGATTGGAGCATTTCCAGGGACCTGGGGGCAAACAGGATATCCTGCCCGGAAGGCAGTTGCTGACCCTCATCACACAGATTAAATAATAGCATTCACTTATGACAAGTAGATCTTTTAGGTTAGGTTTCTGCAACAATTTGTACTGTAAAAAGAAAAACACAACAGTTTCAAACTCACTTTAGAGCTATGACTTGATGTGCATGACTTGATTAATGTTTGCTGAGTGAATATTATTTTATTCTCTCCAATGATATTTCATCAGGCCCATCAAGGGTAAATGCACCATTATGTCATGTGTCCTTAAGGAAGAATAAAATACTGCTAATTAAACTGTGATGCAACCTAATTTCAGTGGTGTGGGAAAAGAAATCTTAGAATCAATGAAATATAGTAAGACTGAAGCCTACTACTTATTTCCAAATTCCAAGCTATGATGTTTCTGCAGAAGAATCCATTGGTTGATGACAAAGAGCACTAATGGCCTGCAGCAGGTCACCCTGGGGGATTCTTATTCCCCAACTCAAACATTTCTATTCATTCAGGTTACACCAGGCTAACTAATTCCATGATCTGTTATAGGCTGATTACATATGAGCAACTTGTGTCCTTTTTAACTCACTGGAGATCCTCCCAACCTCTTACTGCATAGTCTCTGGGCTCTGGTGTCCTTCCCTATCACAGTCCCTCCAGTATACACACAGCATGCACAGTTCACGCACATACATGTTCTCACACAACTTCCTTATGCTACCATCTTATCTCTCACCATAAACATCTCAAGAGTGGTGAGCACCACGCCTTATCTACACAAAGAGTGAATGAATGAGTATGGAAATGCTTGGTTGAAGACAAGCACTGTCTAGTCCAAGCTCCATTTTCTTGTCCTTATCTTAGTTGATATGATTTCACGTGAGCTGCTTCTTGAAGGGCCTGTTTTTTGGCTTCTGTGATCCCTTTTCTCCTGGTTCCATCTATTTCACATTCTTTTTCTGCCTGCCTTTTAAGCCTAAGTGTTCCTTAGTATTTCACTCTTGACCCTTTTCTTCCCCTTCACCTCTTCTAAGTGACGCTCTCTTTTGGGGCCTCAATCAGATCCAACAAATGACTTGCCCAAGGCCAGACAACCAATTGGTAGGAAAAGACCTCAGCTCTTATTTCTGGTCAGTAAACATGTTCACTTATTATGTTCAGTTCTTTCTAGGCACTAGAGACGCAAAATACACAGGACACAGACTTTGCCCTCCAGGAGTGGAAACTCTGGTAGGTCTCACACATGGAGTCTGGGGCCTTTCTGAAGTCAGTACGGAAGCTCTGAGCCGTCTCAAATGAAAATACATTTAAGCCATGTCAGACTAAACCAGACTATCCTCTTAGGCAAGGCTTCCTAACCAATCTGTCAGTATTATGAACTCTTCATCAATGTGTGATAAGATTCTGATCAGTGGTAATGTGATATTCTCTCGTTTTTTAGGGGAGAGTACATATTATTTACAGTAGTATGTGTTAGGTGGAATATTTTGCTAAGAAGATGGTATGAGTAGGTTAAGAGAGTATTAAATTTTACTGTGGGTTAGGAGACAAGAGGAGTAAGGAAAACAAGGATGGCAATTGTGCGAGTTTACATAGGCAGCATGAGATCCTTAACTACATAGTAATTCTCTCACGGTAATTATTGCTGATATATTTAACAGTATTTTACATCTTTAATTCCTTTTAAGTGTGCCCTTAAAACTTTTGTCATGGACTTCCATTTAAACATCACAAATAAAACGCGTGATATCCCACTGACATGAGAATAAAGAAATCAAAAAGGCATAAATCCATAAGGCTGAGGGCAACAGGGGCATACATGAGATATCAGCAGACTTCTAGAGCTGGAAAAGGATGGACAAGTGGTAATTAGCCTAATTGATGAAGCTGGCAGTGAGGGAGGTGACCCAAAGGCAATACAATTTAGAATACAGAATCTTGGTTTAATATTCAGGACTCAGTGATGCCTAGTTCCTCTAAAAGTGGTAGTGTACAATGAAGTCAACACAGGAGGCTTGGTTGACATTTTCCATAAGGAATAGTTAGATCTCTTTCCCTGTTCTTTGAAAGCAAGTATAACCACTCTCTGTTCTATCAGAAAACGTGAGATTTACTCTTGAAGAGGTTGAACTAGAGAGGCTCTGAACTTTTGGTTCATACCGAATACAAGAAGCTTAAGTGAAAGTCTACATGGTAAATGTGAGATTTATTCAGGCTTCTTCTTCCACTTAGCTTCTGGAACAGAGGCAGCCATAATGCTGCTACTCAGGTTACTGGGGATTTATCCCTCAGGAATTTACCCGACACACATGTGGATCTCCCCCAGTGAAGCACCAGCCCCTTACTGGTCAGCAAACTCCACTGATGCATAGAAAGCTTCCAATCAGTGTTTTAGTGCTTCAGTCTTAAATATGAATAGACAGCCAGGATTATCAGAGAATTAAGAAAAGTTTCTAACTTGACTGAATTACAGAGGCTCAAGGAAAGGTGAGAAAAGGGGAAATTTGGAAGAAACAGAAGCAATGCAAAGAGAAGAAAACAATCAATACATCATAATTTCATAGATATTAGAAAAAATACTACACTCATGAAAGACATAAGAAATAATAAAAATCCACATTAAGAGAATAAGAAAATGTTCTTAGAAATTTTTTTTACATGATAGAAATGAAAATTGAAGAAATATCCCAGATTTGAGGAAATCTGCTGAATAGAAATTGACAAAAAGATGAAAAATGGGAGGAAAAGATTCAACATTCAAACAACAGATATTCCAGAGAGAAATAAAAGTGAAAAACTATGTGAAAAAATTACTGAAGAAATAATACAAGAAATTCCAAGAACTGAGGAACCCTAGCCTACAGATCAAAACGGCCCACAGGATACCCAGCTCCTTAAGCAACAAAAGACCCTCATAGCATATCATATTGAAATTTCACAACATAAATGTTTCCAGTGGGGGAGTAAAAACAGACAGTTCGCATACAAAGAGCTAAGAATCAGATCATCCACTTTGTCAGTAGGAACATGGAAGCAAGAATAAAAATTATGAGAAAAAATTCTCTCCAATTTAGATTTCTATATCCAGCCAAAATATTAAGTATGAGGTGAGAATGAAGAGAATTTCAGACACACAAGCCTTTCATGTACCTCCCAAGCATGGCTTTTTAGGAGTTTCCGAAGGAAGCATTCCACCAAAATGAAGGTAGAGAATGAGAAGACACTGGACCCAGGAATCAGACGATCTAATATTTGAGAAAGGTGAAAGGAATTCTCAGGACGATGGTGTGTGGGGGCTTAACAAAGGATGTCTTCATGAAAAAAATGAACTGAGAGATTATTTGACAGAAAATTATATGATGTTTTAAGTGATGGGTATTACTCTGATAGAAACAAAAAGTTAAATTTAAAGAAGATGTCACACAGAGGCTTCCAGCCTCCTGAGGTCCAGTGCCCTAAGCTCGGTGAACCCATCCAGAACAGACAGACAGACAGAAAGGAGAGAAAGAAAGAAAGAGAAAGGCTTAAGGAATCAGAGTACTGCCTGCAACAAGTGGATGGATTCAAAAAGCCACCTTACTTCTAGAACAGTATCCAGCTAAGCCATCAGCTGCAGGTTGAGTGCTGGATGTGACACAGATGTAGCTGCAGCGGAAATCTTCAACAGGAGAGTCTCAGAGTTTGCGTTAACACATGCTGATATGGTTCCGTAATGTAACAGAATGTCCAAGTCATTGGATACAGTAATTATGAACCCTCCTTTTAGGAATGAAAATAAAAAGGGGATAGATATGAGTTTTCTGAAGATTGCTTTGGAAATGGCAAGAACAGCAGTATATTTATACAAATTCTCAACTGGAAAACACATTCATAAGAAGGCTACAGAATGGAAAATCAAGGTCAATTCTACTCCAAAGCTGCACTATAACCTACCAGCATCATATTAATCTCTTAAGAAATCAGTGGACATGGAAATGAACCTAATTTAGTTTTCTTTTTAAAAACCTCCAAAGATAAAAAGCACTTTAAACCTAAGTAATAAATACAAAATTTGTTATTAAAAAAAGATTCCACAAATTATAGATCAATTTTTCAGGAATGTAGTAATGATATTGTGATTATGTTTCTGAAAAGTCAGTATATTTTACAGATACATACACAAATATTTACAAGTAGTATCATATGTGTCTAGGATATGCTTCAAAAAAAATGGGGTGGGCAGACAATAGGTTAAAAATTAAACAGTACTGGTCATGAGTTGATGATTTTTGAATATTGGGATCCATTATACTGTTCTGTCTACTTTTGTATATATTTGACATTTTCCAAATAAAAACTTACCAAAAAAAAGGTGCCTTCAACAAAATTGAGAATCACTGTAACCATAAGAGGCATTTTTTACAGCCAAGCAATGATGATTAGCACCTGACTTTTTTCATAACAGAAGTTAGAGGTAAATTTATTACTCTTTAACAGCTTTGGGAGACTGCAACAAAAATGAACAGCAGTTTGGTGTCTAACCCACACCACTTTCATGACTGACTTAGTTCTCTTAGGAATTTTAAATTCTTTAGAGCCTCCATATGGTGTTAGGTGTCACCATTTTAAAATACTGAGGGGCGGGCTGGGTGGCTCAGTTGATTAAGTGTCTCTCTCTTGATTTCAGCTTAGATCATGATCTCAGGGTCATGATTAGAGCCCTGTGTTGGGCTCTCTGCTAAGCATGGAGCCTGTTTGAGATTCTCTCCCGCTCCATTTTTTCTCTCTCTCTCAAAAAAAATTAAAATATTTATGGAGCTTGTTTCTTAGTGGTTAAAACATGTGCTAGTGTATATCAATGACATATTTGGTGAAATATGGTAGATGAGTTTAGGAGAAAGAAGTGGCAATTAAAATATGACATGCTCTAACAATGTTTCCTAATTTCAGAAATGTTAACATGAAAAAAAAAATGGCCTCTTGGAATTGAAGAAACACAGTATTTTCCTAAAGAGCATCCTTTCTTATCCCAACCCTTTATCCCCATGCTAAATCAATCTTCAGAATCAGAAAACCCACAAAATGATATCTGCCTCCCTCTTGTTTGACAGCCTCCTCCAACTTGTCCCCATAGTACTGATTTGAAAACACCAGCTTCATGTGCCTCTTCTGTCCAATGCCGAGCAAGGTGCCTTATTCCAGAAATTCTCAGAAAATGAATAAACGTTCCCTTTTGTGCTTTTCAGAGTGCATCATGTTCAGTAGGTCCTAGTGACTGACTAACATGCCAGCATAAGCACAGTCCTGCACCCTCTAACAGGATTTCTTATCACAAGGAACAGAAACTAGCTCTGCCTATTTTAGCGAAAAGGAATTTGTTCTGAAGGTAACCCATAGACTCTCCGGGAGGGCCAGAGAACTAGGTTTAGAGGTTATGTAGCCAAAAATAACCCTGAAAATGATGGCATGGAGCCAGTCCAGTAGAGACAGCTCTTCTGCTGCCACCAGGTCCAGACTCAGGAGCAGGCCCCGCTGACCCCCCAGCAGGGGGCAAGGGCTGTTGCTGTCTGGAACACCTGCCTGACCTGGGGCAGAGCCTGGGTCATGGGCCCCAGATGGAAGCATGATGTAGCTAGCATTTTAGCTCCTGTAGTGGGGAGTGGGCACTGCCTCATAATGTGGGACAGCCCCCAACATGGGAAATGGGTTCAGATGGCAGCGTTCAAAAGAAACAAGTGTCCACTCGACTATAAAGAAATACTTTTGAAAGCCAGAATACAACGCAGAGTAGTGGAGTACACAGCAAGTACACTGAGGGAACACGTTTGCCATCCATCTTTGTCTAAGTTGATGAGGGGTACTGTGCAATTTTATATTAAAGCCTGGACACATGCCTATTTTATGGCTATTCAAAATACATACCATTTTTTTAAAAGATTTTATTTATTTGACAGAGAGGCTGTGAGAGAGGGAACACAAGCAGGGGGAGTGGGAGAGGGAGAAGCAGGCCTCCTGCCGAGCAGGGAGCCTGATGCGGGGCTTGATCCCAGAACGCTGGGATCATGACCTGAGCCGAAGGCAGACACTTAATGACTGAGCCACCCAGGTGCCCCAATACATACCATTTTGAACTAAGAATTTCAATTATGATCTAAGATAATGAATGAATACCTGGAAATAGCCTTTTAAATTTAACCCAGTGGTGGTCACAGAATAGATGCACTTACTTTAAGTGATGATTGATTAATTATCTAGGGAATAATCATTAAGTAGAAAAGAATAAGGATAGATATTCACTACAAATCAACAAAAGGATATATAATAGTTACATGTCACATAAATATTACTGAATCAGGCTGAGTTAAACATTGGCAGACTCATGTATAAGTGCCTGGGAGCTCAGTTTAAACTGCATAGTAAGATTTAGGAGGTGCTTTTAAGGTCACGTGAGCCAGCACCCAACCCAAAAAAGTCAGTCCCCCTTATTACATTCCTGACGGGTCCACAATTCACTGTTTGGTGTATAGTGTGTTATGTTGTTTGTTTCTGATACAGACTCTGTTCGTCTATGAATCTCACGAAAGATAGCATTAATTTCTTTTTCTTGTTGGTTAATACTCAAGTGACCTAAAACTTTCTTAAAACCAAAACTGTTGTTAAACGGGAATTCCATTCCATGTCCTTGGGCAGCTGATTTTAGAACTTAATGAAGCCAACATCTATTCTTTTTAAACATAATCTTAGTTTCAGCCCTTGCTCTGGGCTCAGGGGTATCAAGTTTAATAGTGATTGTCATTCAAATTCACTAGTGCTTTGAACTTTGCATCATCAGAAACCTAATATACATGTAATAGTCCAAGTATACCTGAGTTATTGATAAAATTGTAGAAATGTCAGGGTCAAGGCAAAAAAATCTGATGGTCTGGCTCTATTTTAAATACTCTAGGTTATCTACAATTTAAAGGAGTAGTAGGAGAAATTTCTGATACACACAGAACTCTTCAGTAAAGCAAAAACTCTAACCCAATCCTTTTGTAAGCCTTGATTTTCATATGCTGCAGTAATGGTTTACTATTGGACTACGTACACATGGTACATGAGTCAATATGAAAGTTAAAGTTCTACATTAGGCATTTTAATATAGTTTTTAAAAATTAATGATGAGCATAATGCACCTTTTAATTAAAACAACTTTGATAAATGCTTACCATTGTAAGAGAATGTATGATTTAAGTTCTTGAATAAAAACAATTGTTTTAAGTTTTTTGCTAACTTAAATGGATTCTAAGACCAAAGAAAATCTAATTAAAATTAAAGTGTTCTCAGTAATAGTAGGGGACCTCAACACCCCACTATCAGAAATAGACAGAACACCCTGGCAAAAACTAAGCAAAGAAAAAGGCTTTGAATGCCATACTCGACGAGTTGGACCTCATAGATATATATAGAACACTACACCCCAGAACCAAAGAATACTCATTCTATTCAAATGCCCATGGAACATTCTCAAGAATAGATCATGCTCTGGGACACAAAACAGGTCTCAGCCAATACCAAAAGATTGAAATTATCCCCTGCATATTCTCAGACCACAACGCTCTGAAATTGGAACTCAACCACAAGGAAAAACCTGGAAGAAACTCAAACACTTGGAGGCTAAGAACCATCCTGCTCAAGAATGACTCGATAAACCAGGAAATCAAAAAACAAATTAAACAATTTATGGAGACCAACGAGAATGAATACACAACGGTCCAAAACCTATGGGATACTGCAAAGGCAGTCCTAAGGGGGAAATACATAGCCATCCAAGCCTCACTCAAAAGAATAGAAAAATCTAAAATGCAGTTTCTATATTCTCACCTCAAGAAACTGGAACAGCAACAGAGGGACAGGCCTAACCCACTGACAAGGAAGGAGTTGACCAAGATTAGAGCAGAAAT
>NC_048225.1:4920428-4929613 GCF_002007445.2 Ailuropoda melanoleuca | reverse complement strand
CAGCCCGCGGAGGGCTTGCGGAGGCTTCCCTGGGAGCGCGACGCGGGCGGCGACTGAGCATGCCCAGTCCCCAGCCGGGGGCGCGGGGTCGGGGGAGGGAGAGCTGCTGGGGCCCAGAGCGGGGACGCGGCCGCGGTGGCCCGCTTGGGTCGCACCGGGCCGACTCGCGGGAGGCGCGGGGACCCGGACACCTGTCTGTGTCCTGCAGCGAGCCCTGCAATGAGGGGCAAGGTGTGCGCCTCGCTTGCTTCGCAGAGAATTGTCCAGAAGGCAAAGTTTGCTTTAGCTCAGCTCCGGCCCTTGCGGCCTTACCGGGCGATTCCCGAAATCCAGGCACGCGCGCCCCACCTGCTTTCCTGTGCCTGGGGACCAGCCTCCCGGGTGCGCAGGTAGCGCCCGCCTTTCCCGACTCCTGGACCAGTCGGGTCAAGTTCTCCAAGAGCCAACCCTTTAATTAGGTGTAATTGAGAGATGCTGTCAGGCCTCCCAGGTCACATATCTGCGTTTCAACCAGGGCTTCGGAAACAGTATCTTCACCCCGGGGTTAATTGTAATGGATGGATGATACACACCGTGGTCTGGGGCTCTTCAGGGAGCACTGCTTCGCAGCGCAACAGGAGTGGCCCAGAGTGACGCACTGAACGCTCTCTGTGCTGGGCTGCATGTGGAATGACGCCTCTTATCTTAGAGGTAGCGTGGGGTCAGGGAAAGAGGGTGAGCCTCCAGGTCGGCCTCGATCTCAGTTTATCTACCACCCAGGTTCCCTAGCCATTCTGTGCCTCTGTAGCCTGGAGAATGGCGATCCTGACTCCCTGGATTGCTGTGAGGCTTAAGTGAGGCAAGTAGGCAGAGTGCTTGCTGTATAGTGGATGGTCACTAAGTAGGTCTCTGAAGGTTCCACGGCCGCTGATCTGTTTTCATGACAGGTTGGGTTAGTGCTAATCTTGAAATGGTGAACATTTGTGGTGTTGCCTCATCACATTAAATAACCTTTAACTTGGGTCTTTCTAACTTCTTGTTAAAAAACATTAGCCACTGCTACCTTTTCTCTCACCTCTCCAGTTTCTTCTGACTTCCTTGAATAAACCTCTGGGAAAAAGCTAGACCACGGCCACAGATAGGAACCATTCACTATGGGCAGGATTATCCGCGTAAGAATTTCACTCCATAGTCTTCTACGAGTAGTTTAATTGATGCGCATTCCCTGTGGTCCTTGTTTCACAGCTATTGCACAAAGTAAGGTCTGGAAGGAAGTTTACTCTGCACTAATACTGCCCACTCTTAAGAAGTAGCGATGTTCAAAAAGTAAACTTTTCATAGGTGCCTGGGTGGCTCAGTTGGTTAAGCATCTGCCTTTTTTTTTTAATTAACACATAATGTATTATTTGTTTCAGGGGTACAGGTCTGTGATTCATCAGTCTTACACAATACACAGTGCTCACCACAACATACAACCCCCCAGTGTCCATCACCCAGCCACCCCATCCCTCCCACCCCCTCCACTCCAGCAACCCTGAGATTAAGAGTCTCTTACGGTTTTCTCCCTTTCTGGTTACATCTTGTTTCATTTTTTCCTGTCTTCCCCTACGATCCTCTGCCTTGTTTCTCAAATTCCACATAGCACTGAGTTCATAAAGCATCTGACTCTCGATTTCAGCTCAGGTCATGATCTCAGGATGGTGAGATGGAGCCCCGCATTGGGCTCTGTGCTGGGTGTGGAGTCTGCTTAAGATTCTCTCTCCCTCTCCCTCTGCACCCCTGCCCCTACTCATTCTCTCTCTATCTTTCTCTCTCAAAAAAGTAAACTTTTCATTATCTCCCGAACATGTTATTTTCTTTATGATACTTTGCCTTTATTTATGGTATCCCACCCTTTCTGGAATAGTCTTCCCTTTCCATTCCACTTCACAAAGTCATACCCACTCTTCAAGCTCAACTGCCACCTTCTTTCTGAAGACTTACCCAATCCCCACAGCAGAGTTCATGCCTGCTGCCATTCTGCTGTCTTCATGTGTCACCATCTACTGGCATTGTTGAAGCCGTCTGAAACAACCTCTCCAGCGACTGTTATGTACAGGCACTGTTCCAGGCACCAGGAAGATAGCAACACACAAGACAGACAGGGTCCCTGCCCTCATGTAACTTATAGTCTAGTTTGAAGAAGATAGGCAATAAACACCTAAATGATAATCGTCAAGGACACGGGTCATGTATATTTTTGTCTTTGTATTATTCTTCAGATTAGTGTATATAGTCTAGATTCATCCTTCCAAAAACATCAGTATAATATTAATATTGGCACTAGACCGACCAAACTACATGGACATGAATCCCTGGCTGGTTGTTGCTGAAGCAATGATTTTTACTCCTTTTATTTGACTCCCTCACCTAAAATAGTCCTAATCCCAGACCATTCTAGGTAGGTACCTACAATCCCATATGAGGAATGGAAGGGGATGGGGTAAAGCTAGAGAGTTTAGCCCCCACACCAAATTATATCCTTTCTCTAAATTCAAGGAACGGCATTTCCGATGGCTGGATTCAACCTGGATTCCCAGCTCTCCAGAGTCCCAGACCTCTCAGGATCACGCACCATTCCCAATCCCTCCCCTCTCATGACCTTTGGCCTCTATTTATGTCAACAGTTATCTCTGTTGTACGTCATTTGACTGTATGGATCTATCCGCTCTCTGAATGACTCAAGCTTTTTTCTCTGATTCTCTTATTGTCTGAGTGTGAGACAGACTTGGCACCTCTTAGAACTAACTTTTCCAAAACATATGTGTATACATGTACTCCACAGCAATTAGTGACAGCCTTGCCACTGGTTAATGTTTAACTCCAGGGCAGGATCTCATTCATCCTTATGTAGACAGCACTTTGCAGATGACCATTATCCAATAGATCTTCGATAAAAGATTGTGAAGTGAATGAATGAATGTATACAGGTTCTCAACTCTTCTCACTCCCTCAGACTACAGTTCTTTTTTAATTACTCTTTCTGCTAACCCTACGATTTGGCTCAATTTCACCCTTTTCTATTCTACTAATTTCCCTCCTGTCACAAATCCACAGATCTCTACACTTCAGCATCCACAGAGCATTCTGAAGAAAACCTTAATTCATTAAATAATTTGTGTGTTATAATGAAAACCACAGCCTATTATCTGTAATTCGGTATCATTCTTGCTTCCTCTGGTCCACAGCGACTATCTGTAAAACTTCTTTCTCTTTTCCATCTCCCCCACCTGCCATGTTTTGAACGATGTGCTTCTGGCTCTCCCCACTGCCCCAGAGATGAGAGACCGTCAAGGGTCATCACCCTAGGCTTTAGCTCACTACGGTGACTATGCCGCCCACCCCCCTCCTCTTCCTCTTCTATCTTAGTAGAGTGAATATCTTTGTTCTTGGGTGCTAGTCTATATCAGTAGACTATTTTCTTCCGTCTTTATTCACTTTCTCCCGGCTATTACCAACCTTTCTCTCTTTCTCTTCTCTCTCTCAACCACCTTCCATCTTCTGATAAACATACCCAGAGTTTGTTGGGAAGCCTGATTTGACACCCAAGCCCCTTTAAGACGTCTAAAAATGACTGTCTGGTGTGACGCTCTCAGGGGTTCTTTCAAGAGCCTCATTGGCTCTTTCCCATCTCCAGGCACTTCTTTTGTGCTTCGTCATGGTTACCGTTCCAACTGCCAAGCTTGTAAGTACACCAAGATGTGTGACCTCATGCTCTGCGAACTGAAAAAGCTTCTCTAAATACCTCCATCATCAGACATCTGTTCTCTTTTAGTAGAGTACCAACTAAGCACTGCTCAAGGAAAACTACTCTGATATGCAGCTTTGTCACAGGCACATAAAGCATTTCTCACCAGTTGATCAACTCTGGAGCACTGTGACTAATAGTGTAGTAGAATGACATACAGAGAGGTGTACAGCATTTCAGGTAATAACCTTGTTTGGATTAATCCAGGAAGTCCTCACGGGCTTCCCAACCATGGGGATCCTTGCCCAGGTAGTTTGGCACCAATTAATTGTTGCGATGAAGGAAGTAAAGTGTTTGGTGACACTTGCTACAGCAATGTTACATAATGATAAAGCACAAGCTTAGAAATTCAGGGATCTGGGCTTCGGTGTTTTCAGCCTTCTGTCTAAAGTAAGGATGGCAGTAAGAGTGTCTACCTCGTAGTGTTGCTGGTGGGATTAAATGCATGATTTGTACAGTGCTCAGCATCGTGGCTAGCCCACAGTGCTCGATACATGTTAGTCATGACTCGAGCTCCATTATTTTTGGATAAAAATTGTATTTGACAAATTACCATGGGATCAATGGAGGTGGCAGCTGAAGGAACTGAGATCATCTGATGTAGCATTTAGATGTAATGAGCAGAGGGTCCACAGAGGAGGAACTTGTGCCACTAAAGTCTGCCCCAGTTACAGCAGTGGAGCTGACGTGGGTGGGTGCTGTGCTCTGTCATCTGTGGGAGTCCACAGCAGCTCATTAGAGGTGACACAGAGTCTGGGTCTTTCCCAGGCAGGCGGGTATGCTGCTGTGCTGCCTTGTTCAGGAGATCTCTCATGGAACATCATCCTTAGGTGTTTATTTGAATAAAAACCTCCCCACCCAGAGGTTTCTATCTTTAGCAAGGTTCAATTGTACAATGGGCAAGTAGGAGTTTACCTCCTGGATCATTTTGTGGGTGGGGTGGAAGTTGTGGCCCATTTACTTATTTTTAATCTAGCTCTGGTCTTAATGTTGTGACTTGAAGAATTGGTAGTAGGGGATGTATGTGTTGTATTTATTGGCTTCATCATGAGACCGGAAAGGCAACCTGTGGGCTTGACATGTTAGACCTTGTCTCATTTTGCTGAATTGTTGTATAAAATTTAGAAATTAATATAAGGCCATTCTGTTTTCCAATAGAATAGATTTTATAAGCCTGTGGAGTTCTGGGTACAAAACTGACATGGCAGTTGGACCCAATATGTCTCCTAATATCTATATTGGTAAAATTATGCCCGGGATTGTATGAGAGTTAATCATCATGCTAGAGAATGCTTGAAACCAAATACACTAGAGCTCTGAGACATGCTGCCATGGCAGGAGTTCTCAGGATATGATACAGAGAGGGCTTTCCAAGGCCTAAACCCTGGTCCAAAATGCAGTCCACTTAATAATCATTTATTGAACACGCAGTGTATATAACGTGTTAACACCAGATACTGGGGAGACAAAGATGGATAAAACACTGTCTGTGATCTTGAGGAACTCATATCCACATAGAACATAAACACCTGTGTGCACACACATACACACACACACACACAAAGTGTGGGCCTTTTCTCCGGGTTTTTGCTAATACAGGATTAAATCTCTACCAATCCTCTTTCTCCTCCCCTTTCAGTCACCCTGTCAGACTCCTCTGGGCCTGGTTTTTGTTTAAGATGTCGTTGCCCTGTGACAATGCAGGCCAAAACCATCTGTGAGTCCTTGTGCTCAGGCCCCCACTCTTGTCAGCCAAGTCCAAGGGAGTTTAGTTAATCTCTGAAAATGGCGGATCATGCAGGAATCCAAGAGCAAGAAACTCATGTCAGACAGCAAGGTAAAAGTTGGACTGTTGTGACTGACTCTGCGGATGATGCTTCTACTTGGAAATTTTATTGGGCCCAACCTGCAGTGACCTTTACTGATGGTCAGCCTCGAGCTGGGGCATTGACGTTTAATAGGTAGCAGTTTCTATACTAGAATATATTTAAGGAGCAAATTAACATTTCTGAAGGGGTTGTTTTGTCTTGTGTTTTGAGGACCGTCATGTTTAGTGGATGGAAGAGAATTTAGGTTTCTATGGGTCTATGAAAACCAGGCTACTTAGGTTGCATGGAAACCATTTGATGAAACTCTGGAAAGACAAGTCATCTGTTGGGATGCCACGATAAACTTCCAGGACAATTCGAGTCACCTACAAAAACACATATTTTCCATGGACAACAAATTTTAAAAATGCACCTTTTGAAAATGACATGACCTACATAAAAGTAAAGGGGAATATCATTTGCTTTGTGGATGGTGCTGGGCTAGACAAAGATGACATCATTTCCCTTGCTGGTCAAAACTCAGCCAATTTCTAGGATCTCAGTAGTGGTGTAAGGGAGGCCCAGGTGTATTACATTTTTAAATTGCTCATTGCTGATCCCAGGGTTGGAGCTATGCTCCACATGGTTTTAGGTGGAATAGTGAAATTGGCTATATTGCTTATGGCATCTTCAAACCGCTGAGAGCTAGAACTCATGGCTCTTGTGGTCAGACTTGAAGGAATCAACATGTAGGGGTCTCAGCACACATGCGGCTGTGTCCACCTCTTGGCTGCTTCTGGCCTTGACTAGGAGGACACAGTCAAGCAGCATGTGGCCAGCATGGCAAAGAAGTGGCTCCTTGTTTCTCATTCTTTGGGGATACGAGTCTCCATTCCTAAAAAAAAGGAAAGTTCTCATCACTAGAAAGAAAATAATTTTCCATTGAGGGGGATAAAAAGGACTGAGTGAGGGTCATGAGCTATATGGAAAATCTTAAATTTGTACTTTTCTCAACAATTAATTTCACATCTAGTTTTCATTAAAATAATTTTTCATGTTATGTTCTTTACATGGTAAAACTTCCAGTGGAGAGCATTTTGCTGACTTTTTCATACTCTTTGTGAATACCATGAAAATTTTTGCATTAGGACCTAGTTTATTTAAAAGAATTCTATGGGCACCTGGGTGGCTCAGTTAGTTAAGGGACAGACTCTTTGTTTCGGCTTGGGTCATGATCTCAGGGTGATCTCAGGGGCGTGATCTCAGGGCTGTGAGATCAAGCCTAGGGTGGGGATCTGTGCTTAGTGGGGAGTCTGCTTGGGTTTCTCACCCTCTGCCCCTTCCCCTCTGTGTGTGCTCTCTCTCTCAAATCTTTAAAAAAAAAAAAAAAAAAAGAAAAATTCCCCCTGCCCCTCCCCCCTCCCCACTTTCTCTTTCTCTCTCTCTAAAAAAAAAAAAAATTCTGGATGTATGGCCTAGAATAATAATTTAAAAAATAGAGATAAAAAACCTCTGGCAAAATTATATTTAAAACAGATGGCTTGGTCATGTTACACTATTCAAAGGATATGACTGAAACATTATAACAATTAGCTTTTACACAATATAACATTATTCCAAGTTTCTCATTCCAACACATATTGGGAATTTATGGGGTTGTTTTATTCCAAACTGTTTTCCAATACACTATCCACGTGTTTACCCCACATATGTATTGTACCATTTGCCTTAACCTTGAATATACTATTTACCTCACAATCAATGTCAAACCTAAAGGCTTTTTTTGTGTGTCTGTGGAGCAGAAATTTTCATTTTTATTTCATAACTGAATAATTCTGATTCTTCTGAAAATCGATGTAATTCATGCATCTTCAGGTGACGCAAGATCAAGATGAAGATGAACTTTGTTATAGACGTTGGTGTTTTAAATTTATTTTTTCTTCAGGATCTACCAGCTTGTTGTAAGAGGGAATAATATTATAAAACGTGGCTTTTTCCGTGATATTTATCTATGTGGTGGAGAAGAATTTGGTTTAAGTTTTAAGTTTTGGTGAAGATTTTAAAATGTGTTCACTAGAGGTGCCTGGGTGGCTCAGTAGGTTAAGCGTCTGCCTTCGCCTCAGGTCATGATCTCGGGGTCCTGGGATCCAGCCCCTTGTAGGGCTCCCTGTTCTGCAAGGAGTCTGCTTCTTCGTCTCCCTCTGTGTCTGCCCCCTGCTCGTGTTCTCTCTCTCTCTCTCTCAAATAAATAAAATATTTTAAAAAATAAAATCAAATGTATTCACTAATTTGAATCCTGTATAATGTGACCTATTAGCAAGAAATTCTGTACTAATAAGCAAAAAAAGTAATCTTTGTGACTATGTATTTATTTAATGTCAAAAGCAACATATATCCCACCCCCCGCCCCATTTTACAGGTATGAATTGGTAATGTACTTTGAGTAAATAAGGGATGGATGGATGGATAAGTGGATGGATAAGTGGACGGATGGGTGGATAGATGCAGAGGAGGGAAGGAAGGAAGGAAGGAAGGGATAAATGAATACCATGGACAAGGCATTCATCTGTCCAGAATTTTCTGAGACTCCCCAGGTTTCAAATATTGTCTCTCACTGTCAGATTGTGTTTCAGATGATGAATCTCAATTTTTGGTTCAGAAGTCATGTTACCGGGGTGCCTGGGTGGCGCAGTCGTTAAGCGTCTGCCTTTGGCTCAGGGCGTGATCCCAGCGTTCTGGGATTGAGCCCCGCATCAAGCTCCTCCACTATGAGCCTGCTTCTTCCTCTCCCACTCCCCCTGCTTGTGTTCCCTCTCTCACTGGCTGTCTCTCTGTGTCAAATAAATAAATAAAATCTTTAAAAAAAAAAAAGAAGTTGTGTTACCATATACATGGAGATATTTCTCCTACTTATTTAATATGCAAACTAAAAAAAAACACATTACCATGACATCCTATCTTCATGCTGGATTTATTGAGTGCTATGTGCTAGGTTCTGTTGGGCAATGGGGATGTGAAGATAAATACCGTGGAGACCAGCCTCTAGCAGTCTAGTAGCAAAAAGAGTCATGGAAACAGACATACTTAATGAAAAAGAGTAAGTGGTGGACTGGAGATAAGGACAGATTCCTGAGGGGAGCCCTCCAGGAGGAGTGTCTGCGTATATCCCTCTTTAGTAAGGACCAGCAATTTCTCCACACAAGGGAACTTTTCCATCAAAGCGTGTGTGTCCTCGTAGCTCAGTGGCATGTCACGACAGTGCCCTGTGACTCTTGCAGTGTCGGTGTGCAGTTTATGGAAAAGGCTGTGGCTTTACATTTCGTATTGAAGTGTATTAGTCACAATGTAGAGCAGTCTGCCTCTGAAAGTTCGACTTTTCAGCTCTTGAAATTCCATGCGACAGTCAGGCTTAGAGTACCTGTTCTTTTGTTATTGTAGGAAGGGCATTTCCTCTGTGAAGTGTCTCTGAAGTCCAAAACCATTACTTATAAATTCATAATTAACTCCCTTTGCTTCGACAAGCGTTTCTTGAAATCCTACTATAAATGAGACACATTTCTAGGGAGAGGCCACATAGTCGGGTCCTGAAAATTAACTGTAGCCCCCTGGAT
>NC_048225.1:4918933-4919917 GCF_002007445.2 Ailuropoda melanoleuca | reverse complement strand
CTAATGCACACAGCTGATTAAGAACCATACACTTAGGAGATAAGCCAAGTTCTGTAAAAGCATGAACTTGTTTGTTTCCTATTTTATTCTATTCTTGCAGTAAAATCATAAAATGTGTACGTTTCCCCAGGCTGAAACTTTTTTTTAATGTTTTTTTATTATATTATGTTAGTCACCATACAGTACATCCCCGGTTTCCGATGTAAAGTTCGATGATTCATTAGTTGCGTATAACACCCAGTGCACCATGCAATACATGCAGGCTGAAACTTTTGAACAGGCCTCTTGTGAATAGACTGTAATGTGCTTATTTCCTTTTTTTGCCAAAGTGGCACTAGTCCTTAACTAGCATGACAACAAGGGCGTTTAATAGGCGCTCCAGAGAGAGAAGCAGCGCTTGCCATCACTTACCATTAACATTTATTAGGCTCTGGTCGGCATGGTAAGGCCACCCGAGACTGGGCCAGTTCATTTACAAAGGAACATAGTGCAGCAGACAGGGATGGGGGAAAAGTCTTAAAGCAAAACATTTCTTTAGAATCTCGTCCATCATCTGTATGGCCTCCTTTGGGCCAGCCTCAATTCAGAACACTGTGCTTGCATTCTGTCACGCCATCGTCGGAACAACCATAAAGGTGAGTCCTTTGATTATTCCCACTTTAAAATGAGGAACCTGAGGGGTGCCTGGGTGGCTCAGTTGTTAAGCATCTGTCTTTGGCTCAGGTCATGATCTCAGGGTCCTGGGATCGAACCCGCATTCAGCCCCGCATGGAGCCTGCATCAGGCCCCCTGCTAGGCGGGAAGCCTGCTTCTTCCTTTCCCATTCCCCCTGCTGGTGTTCCCTCTCTCTCTGTGTCTCTCTGTCTCCAATAAATAAATAAAATCTTAAAAAATAAATAAATAAAATGAGGAACCTGAGACACGGAGAGGTCAAGGTCACGAAGCCAGCAAGGTTCCAGGCAGTCTAATCTAACTGCATTTGAA
>NC_048225.1:4834557-4912082 GCF_002007445.2 Ailuropoda melanoleuca | reverse complement strand
ATGGGGATGTGAAGATAAATACCGTGGAGACCAGCCTCTAGCAGTCTAGTAGCAAAAAGAGTCATGGAAACAGACATACTTAATGAAAAAGAGTAAGTGGTGGACTGGAGATAAGGACAGATTCCTGAGGGGAGCCCTCCAGGAGGAGTGTCTGCGTATATCCCTCTTTAGTAAGGACCAGCAATTTCTACACACAAGGGAACTTTTCCATCAAAGCGTGTGTGTCCTCGTAGCTCAGTGGCATGTCACGACAGTGCCCTGTGACTCTTGCAGTGTCGGTGTGCAGTTTATGGAAAAGGCTGTGGCTTTACATTTCGTATTGAAGTGTATTAGTCACAATGTAGAGCAGTCTGCCTCTGAAAGTTCGACTTTTCAGCTCTTGAAATTCCATGCGACAGCCAGGCTTAGAGTACCTGTTCTTTTGTTATTGTAGGAAGGGCATTTCCTCTGTGAAGTGTCTCTGAAGTCCAAAACCATTACTTATAAATTCATAATTAACTCCCTTTGCTTCGACAAGCGTTTCTTGAAATCCTACTATAAATGAGACACATTTCTAGGGAGAGGCCACATAGTCGGGTCCTGAAAATTAACTGTAGCCCCCTGGATAATAATAATACCTGAAGGTAATACAAAATAATAAAAATAACTGACATCTCCACATTGCTCTCATAATGTGCCAGGCACTGTTGTAAGCACTCGACAGACTGGCTCAACTAAAATGACATGGGGCTCTCACGTCTCTGATTTAGCTGATTTCTGTGCATTTGGGAATAAAGGAGATGAGAAATTTGTGTTTGAATATGTGGGGAAATACAGCCCTCTTTGAAAATCTCTGTTTTGTTGCTAGATCACTTTAGCCAGTGTTTCTGTAGAGCCAGTGTGGAAGGAGCTGCACAGATGGCCAGATTATCAACACTTTTTAAAGGCAGAGAAGCAGCCAATGGTAATACGAACTTTCAGTGCTGAGAAGCTACCCGTAGGTGAACCAATATGGCTTTTTTATTTATAACATCTATCGTTTTATGAAAGTAAAACACATGCATTAGTTAAGTAGAGGAGAATCTATTACATTTTCCTGTTCCCTATTCCACTGTTGTTTCTGGATCAAAGTTCTGTGTGACTGGGGTGCCTCAGATATGAATGTGAACAAGCACCTAAAATAAGAAAGTAGGGGGCGAAGCCCCCAAGGGAAAGATCAAAGTGGCAACAGCGAGGCCGTCACGCTTGCAACATCAGCTTCAGTTGGAGGAAGTGAGTTGCAAAATTATCCACAAAGCCTCTGTTTTGTTGTCGTTCTCATTAAAATGGCAGAAGAACCCGCTAGAAGAGTTCCTAGTAGCTCAGACCCCATGGAACAGGATTCCATGGTTCTGTGATGAAACTGAACTGCAGACATTTTCTTCTGTGATCGGAAAATTTGCTAAGAAATTCCCAGTCTGCCTAGTTGTATGGAGAGTGCCATCAAAACTGCGGGTGATGTTTTCACTCTCCTTGAAATTGGCTTTTGTTGAATGGGAGGAAAGGGGCCAGGAATACTTGGAACACCAGTTTTGCATCAGAATCGCTTGGGTAAATATTTCCCAAATAAACATGCCAGAACATCACCTAGGCCTAGGGAATCCGAATCCTTGGGGTGTGGGGCCCAGGCATGTATGTGTTTAAAAACTCTCCCAGATGACGCTAATGCACACAGCTGATTAAGAACCATACACTTAGGAGATAAGCCAAGTTCTGTAAAAGCATGAACTTGTTTGTTTCCTATTTTATTCTATTCTTGCAGTAAAATCATAAAATGTGTACGTTTCCCCAGGCTGAAACTTTTTTTTTTTATGTTTTTTTCTTATATTATGTTAGTCACCATACAGTACATCCCCGGTTTCCGATGTAAAGCTCGATGATTCATTAGTTGCGTATAACACCCAGTGCACCATGCAATACATGCAGGCTGAAACTTTTGAACAGGCCTCTTGTGAATAGACTGTAATGTGCTTATTTCCTTTTTTTGCCAAAGTGGCACTAGTCCTTAACTAGCATGACAACAAGGGCGTTTAATAGGCGCTCCAGAGAGAGAAGCAGCGCTTGCCATCACTTACCATTAACATTTATTAGGCTCTGGTCGGCATGGTAAGGCCACCCGAGACTGGGCCAGTTCATTTACAAAGGAACATAGTGCAGCAGACAGGGATGGGGGAAAAGTCTTAAAGCAAAACATTTCTTTAGAATCTCGTCCATCAATCTGTATGGCCTCCTTTGGGCCAGCCTCAATTCAGAACACTGTGCTTGCATTCTGTCACGCCATCGTCGGAACAACCATAAAGGTGAGTCCTTTGATTATTCCCACTTTAAAATGAGGAACCTGAGGGGTGCCTGGGTGGCTCAGTTGTTAATCATCTGTCTTCGGCTCAGGTCATGATCTCAGGGTCCTGGGATCGAACCCGCATTCAGCCCCGCATGGAGCCTGCATCAGGCCCCCTGCTAGGCGGGAAGCCTGCTTCTTCCTTTCCCATTCCCCCTGCTGGTGTTCCCTCTCTCTCTGTGTCTCTCTGTCTCCAATAAATAAATAAAATCTTAAAAAATAAATAAATAAAATGAGGAACCTGAGACACGGAGAGGTCAAGGTCACGAAGCCAGCAAGGTTCCAGGCAGTCTAATCTAACTGCATTTGAATGACTGGGTGATACCATGAAGTCATGGCCTTGACTCCAATCTGGGGATAGGGAATAGAGTCATATTTCATTTGGCTTTGTCTGTTTACTAATTGTTCATCAGAAGCAGCCCCATACCTAGTGGCAGCCTGGGGTGAGTTTTAGAGGAGGGCGAGGAAGAGTGCGTATGGCTATTTGCTGAGACCATGCACACCTTCTCCTGCTGCTCTCGCTCCCTCCTCCCCTTTTTCTTTTTCCTTTTCTTCCTGCCCCAACTTTTCCTTTTCCACTGCTCAGGCTGTCAGTCTAGAGACATTACCTGCAGAAATTCTTAGTGTTCTTGGGAACCGTTCCTCAGGTATAAATAAGCAGAGTGGGAGAAGAAAGCCAAGTGTGATGCCAGGCAAAGGAGGCACAGGTTAGAACCCTGTGGAAGGGAAACGCTGAAAGAGGCAAGGATGTATCCATGTGGAGTGGAGGGAGGGGCATCCCAGGGGCCTTTCCCACCTGTCAGGACACTGATGAGGTTCCTGTGAAGCTGGAGGAAAGGGAGGTGGGAGGTGGGTTCGAGTCAGGCACGAGTGAGCTGAGGGGTACAAATGAGGGATGCAGTTCGATGCAACCCAGCCCGGTCTGTTTCATCTCTGCAGACCTGGAGGGCAGCAGCGGAGGCCAGGGTGGGAAAGGGAAGCACGGTCCTTGGACAGGGATGGATTATTACCTAGTAAGACTCTTGTCCCCTGAAATTGCAAAATCCTATTATGTTAGAGTGAAAGGGCCCTTTGAAATGTTTGAGTCAGGTAATTTTTAAAAAATTTTAGTCACGGGACCCGCATAAACGGCCTTCTACTGTGAACCCCACAATGTAAGACGGATAGAAGCAGATGTGCTGTCCGTAAAGTGGGCTTGAGCCAGCATCCCTCCCCTTTCTCCCTTCCTGCTGTGGTTGGTGACTACCTGACACGTCTCTGAGAAACACAACGGAAAAATCAATAGTTCGGTCTAAAGGCCCCATTTCACAGAGAAGCAGTTGAGACGCAGAAAGGTGACGAGACTTGTAGGAATGACATACTCCTCGCTTGTCCCCCAGCAGCATGTTCTTGGGTGTACTTCACTGCCTTTCAGCCCGTGAACAGAATCGATGCACAAATACACATTAGCACTATTTACACGCAGTACGTGCTCCTGGAGGCAAGAACGTAAGATGTAAAAGTATAAGCTATGGCCTTCAAAGAGTTTATAGCCTATTTGGGGGAAATTGAATTAATAACCTAAAAGTTGAATAGTTGAAAGAGACCAGGGGGCGGGACCTACCAGGAGTGATATAAATCAGACACCGTCCATCTCTGCTTCCAGAGGGATTGGACTGTCCCCACAGTGGGAGCCTTCTGAACACACCTGGAGTCCTTGACCTCTCACTTGTCTGCTCAAACCTGCCCCAGCTGCTTCCCCCAGGAGGGATTTAAAGCCCCCACAGGTCTCCTCCCTGCTGCTCAGTGTCTGGTTTAGTCTATGAGCTCTTCAGAAGTGTTTGCTGCCTGTTGCTTCTTTTTAAATTAAAAAAAAAATTTTTTTTTAAATTTTAAAGTAATCTCTAGACCCAGTGTGGGGCTCAAACCTACATGCCTGACATTTAAAGTCAGGTGCTCTACGGACTGAGCCAGCCAGGGGCCCCTCCTGCCCGGTGCTTCTGAGCCCAAGTTCTGGGAACTTGCTTTCCGTGAAACTGTGAGCTCTTCTGAGTCGACTTTGGCCTTAAACTCTGGTGACGGAGGGCTTTTCCCTGCTCGTAGAGTTCCCTGAAGATGGTTTGCCGGGAGTTTCAGTAATTGCCCGCTTTGGATCTCTTCTCTGTCACTGTTTTGGGATGACTCTGCTACCTTGGGTTGCTTGATGGCACTGGTAAGTCTGCCCTGCTTTCTGGATGGACCGTCTTATGGCCACACTGGTGGTTGGGCAGCTCTGCATCTTCCCTTTGTGGAAACAGACCTTGCCAATGGTGCCCGAGGAGGTCCTGTCTCTCCTTGCTGGTGGCTTTTCCTGGTCTTAGCTGCAATCCGTCTAACTGAATGTGCACCTGAGTGCATATGTATCTTTCAGGCCTTTATGTCACTAAGGGGTGGAGAGTTGTTTTTTGCCACCTAATTTGCAAATAAGAGCATGAGTGAACTAGCAGGCTTACCTGTCCCTTCCAGGCCCTGACCTCCCCCTGGTAATACTATGGCTGTGTGGCATCTAGACCAGCAGTTACTATGGGAGAATATTGCTCTGAGGCCTTACATCTCCTTCCTCACCCAGGAGGACCACCTCCTAAAGACCCAGCACATGGGACATCTCATCACAGTGCGGCCCACCTCACTGAGAGTTTGACCCATGTGGAGGAGTTAGAGAAGTCCTGGTTAGCTATTTGGTGTTGACCTACCTTTTTCTATTTTTCTAGGTCCTAGAATCTAGTCATGGACTCTTCTACTGATCAGGTGAAAATCAGGCTGAAGGTCATTAGCCTCAAGAAGTAAGCAACCTGCTAGGTGAGTAACTGCCCCAAGGACCGCATTTATGGAAAAGCCCTGACAAATCTGGGGGGAGAAAAACAGTGCTGGTGTGAGAGAGAAGCAGTAACCCGGCTTTTAAATTCAAAGGTTAGAAGTCTTTCTCCAGTTGAAATTGAAGTGCATCACGGCAAAGAGGAGCTCAAGCCCCAGCTGTTAATAGGAGACTTATGTCCACTGTGAGAGTCTGAGAATTTTCCAGCCGTATGTCCAGTGTATAGCAAGGGTGGAGACAGCCCAGCTCCATATTAAAGGCCTGACAGTCTCCTCTGTGTGGGCTGCTTTATGTTGTCCACTCCTGGCATTTGTGTATGACTTGGGACTCTGGCTTCCTGGCCGATGGTTGGTATGGAAAGTGCCTTGTTTGGAGGGGTGGGGGTTATATTTACCCTCTTCTAATAGGGCTGGACCCTTACCAACCGTGGCTACATGTTTAATGATAGACTAGTGGCTGGAGCCTCAGTCTCTAGGTCCATGTAGGACCTCACCTAATGGATGGCATTCTCAGTCTCCCACACAGTGTTGTTGGGAGCAAGGCAGGGTTCTCATTGTGTTTTATGGTCCAAGGGCCTGGATCATGGTGATCAAAGTCTGAATCTCAAATTCCTTAGGAATTTCTACATATCAGATTTCCTTTCTTCTTTGTGCAAGAAACAAAGCAAGGGTACTCTGGCTGTGGAGTGCTCTGGTTTCACTTGCTTGCCATCCTTGACCTGGGGGCCATCTCTGCCAAGCACTTGTTCCAAACCTGACTCACCAGGAGAGTACGACCTTGGATCTTGAAGTGAAAGGGGAGAGGGTTGAGAAGAGTGTTTTGGACTGAGCAGGAGCTGTGCTGAGGGTGTGCTATGTATCTGAGGCCAACCACCAGGCCCTATTCCTTAAAAAAAGGATGGATGACTGATTTCTTGCTTCATCCTGGGCTCTGGACCAGACAACCTGATACAATGCTGCTTTAACTGAAAAGTATGGCTAAGGGAAGGAGTGTTCCTGACCCACATCTTCCCTCAGGAAATAGAAATGATTGCTGAAACCCAAGTGTTTTTGTTTAGAACACCAAACAAAGGTTTTCAGCTCTTCTTCAATTTGTGGTTTGACCCCATTTCTCTAATGTCAGTGTTTCTAGGAGCGTAAAGCTCCAAGCATCACCTCTGTCATAGACTTGGGTAGAAGAACTAACGACCATTCTAGATCATCTTGAGACTAAGCCATGGTCTATAAATGGCACAACCAAGAATGCAAGACATTGTACTGGAAGTGAATTCATTACTGCAATAGTCTTTCCTTGTGGTGATTAGGTCTGACGCCCCAGCCCCAACAACAATCTCTTCAAGCTCCTGGGAAGAAACGTTCATTGACCTTCTTTTATCCAACTAATTGACACCTTGGTTTCATTCCTTCTTGCTCTATTTAACAGCTCATGGAAAGGGGGCATTTGTGATCTGCACCATTTGATTGTAGCTGCTCTCATTACCACTTCAGTATGGCTCCAGAAACCGAACTACCCCCAAACACATGACCGCTGACCTGAGTCCTCCCAGGGGCGCTCCCCACCACTGTTCCAAAAACTGGCAGAACCGGAGGCCCAGCCTAGATCTTCAGCACCGGCCACCGTTGTTAACATTTTTAGTTCCCAGTCAGATTGGCTTTTCTGCTTTGTCTGTGACTTATGGCCAGAATCCCTATTCATCATTTTGCTTCTTACTGAAATGCTTTGGTGTCTCTGTTACTTCTAGTTGATTTTTCTTGGTAGAAAGTGGGCTGACTTCTGAGACACCCTTTGCTACCCAGGCTTGGTTAAGGTCTGCTCAGTATGCCTAACGCTTTCTGTTGGGACTCTGAGTGGGAGAAGCCTGGGATCCCTTGAGAGCCACAGCATCTCTGGAAGACTTCCATACCGGCCAGAAGCCTGCAGTGATGCCAGAGCTCTGGAGGCAGGCTCCTGATTTCCAGGGATGGATTCTTACTTATTTTTATTTTTTCCTGTAAGTTCCTGCTTCCACTGCTGCCATCTCCTGGTTGGAGGTGCTGCTGCATTGAATGGGATATGCTTTGTGCTTCCTGCGTTTCTTTAGGTCCTAGACGCTAAATTGTTTAACAATTTATCCGTAACTCCTTTTCTCTCCTGGATTCCCAGCCAAGGCTTGTCTGCCCACCCTCCTCACCCCACCCTACCCCAGTTTCCTTGGATTAGATCAGAACTAGTTAACACAAGGCCACTGTCACAATAACATATAATCACTGCACTGAAAGAACATTTAAAACTATGGAGGAATTTGTAACAGAAGGGATGAGATAAGAAATCTGTCAGAGACTCTTAAACCTCAAACAACTATTTAGGCAGGCATGGAAGACGTTTTTAAACTTGAGATCATGGTCTACCTGTATCACTACCTCAATAATTCAAGTTCATTAAGTTTCTTGTTTCAAATGATTTTTCAAAGCTATCTGTTTCCATTATGGTGTGTTAAATTTCATGAAGAGCTCCATAATCAATGCTAATTAATTATTAATTCTTCATCCTGAGAATGTCAACAGGCTTCCTAGAGATGTTGAAAAGTAAATTCTAGGTCTAGTTGACTTCCTCTTAACCACGGTCTCTGAAGCCATGATCATAAATAGGCGAGAAAGTTATGGTGACCAATCTTATTTCTGATGCTGAGAGCTGGAACAAAGAGAACAAGACAATTAATACTGCTTGTCTTTTTAAAAAGTTGACAAGAGGGGCACCTGGGTGGCACAGCGGTTAAGCGTCTGCCTTCGGCTCAGGGCGTGATCCCGGCGTTACGGGATCGAGCCCCACATCGGGCTCCTCCTCTATGAGCCTGCTTCTTCCTCTCCCACTCCCCCTGCTTGTGTTCCCTCTCTCGCTGGTTGTCTCTATCTCTGTCAAATAAATAAATAAAATCTTTAAAAAAAAATAAAAATAAAAAGTTGACAAGAGAGCATTTAAACTTGCAATTAGGATTCTGGACACACTATCTTTATTGAAGGTTAAAAGTTATACTGTGTAAATTATTCTTGCAAGTGTGCTTGCTTAAAGATGCAGCCATTTAAACAAAACATTGTTCATGGTTGTCATGTCCGTATTTGTCTCATAATGCTTGGACAGACTTCAGAATACCAGCAGACATCTTCCTCCAGTGCTGTCCTTGAGCATAACGCATACGCTTGGGGAAGGAGGGACACTGGGATGGACTCCTGCCTCTGCCAGTAAGTGCGTGATTTTGGGAAAGCCGCTTCATCTCGGGGAGACTTCGTTTCCACGTTTGTAAAATTGAGAGCATGAAACTTAGTCCTAGGGTTGTTTTTGTTGTTAGGGTTAAATAATAACGTATGTTCAGTGTTAGTACTTGCCAAAAGATAGTAGATAGATGTGTTTTAACATATAACACTGTGAGCACACAGACATGAATGTGAATCACTCTCCTTAAAATGTCTCCTATTTAACCAGCTTACACTTTGTCTTAAGTCTCAGCTGCTACATCTGTAAAATGGGATATGGAGACGACAGTAATTAGAACGGTTTTGAGACATACATTTTACAGGTTCTGTAATAATTTGATAATCTGAGTGCAGTACCGTTTGGTTTCTTTGTCCCTCGTACTTTATAAAATGAAAATATTTCACTTAAAATAAATTCCCAAAATATAAGAAACCTGGCCATTCGTTACACTGGGGCAGGTTTTTAAAGAGCTCTATGTTAACAAGTAACATGCAAAATTTTTCTTCGATGGTTGAACATTTGAAAAGCAGTCGCATGGCTTGTTAAACATGCAAATCGCCAAGCCCTGGCTGCAGAGATTTTGAAATGCACCCTATAATCCACTGGTGTTCAGAGAAGCTATTAAAACTTACATTTGCGTTTATTTGGCTCCTGTCTAGTGGGGCTTGGAATTGTTTTTACCAGGTCCTGCCATGCTGCTGATAACAGCCAGCGTGAGGGCCACCCTTGGAGAAACCTGCCCCAGTGGTGTGGCCGCTCATGTACCGTGTGCCCAGCTGAGAGTAGCTGGAAGATGTTGGAGATCCTATTTACAGTTTCATGCAGAGCCAGTTAGACTCCACTCACAGCTGGTACACTGGAGGCTTCATCAGGTCTGCGTGTCGCATTGTCACGCGTCGCAGACTCAGAGAGAGACTCTTAAAGAAGAGTGGAGTGGGAGTTCTCAGGCAGAGGAGCTGCCTCTCGTGCCTTCCCTCCTTTGCTTTAAGCCAGGCATGATTTTGGTGCCTGATAAGTTGCTTACATAATCCAAAAACTATTTTTGCAAAATGGACAAGTGGGTTAGAAAATTCTAAATTCCCTACGGTGAAGGTGAATAAAGATAATTCCAGCCCAACCAACAGAAAATGGCAAAATTGATGCTTCTGGCACGAGGGAGGTCTTTGTTAGCCATAAGGGAAAAGCTAAGACCATCTAATTAGATCTAACAAGAAATCCCCCCAAATTAGAAATGATCATGAAGACGATATGAAATATGGATTTACATCCAGTATAGTTAATGATGAAGCTTGGTCTCTCAGCAAGTATCTTTTTAGTTCGGTGCATTTTTAAGAGATTAATGATAGTAGGAAGCCATCAGAATTGACATTTTAAAATGAATTGTTTATATATTTTTAAGATTATATGTTTTAAATTCTTGTAAAGGGAAACATTTTTAAGAAGTTGCCTCATTTGGGGTGCCTGGGTGGCACAGCGGTTGGGCGTCTGCCTTCGGCTCAGGGCGTGATCCCGGCGTTGTGGGATCGAGCCCCACATCAGGCTCCTCTGCTATGAGCCTGCTTCTTCCTCTCCCACTCCCCCTGCTTGTGTTCCCTCTCTCGCTGGCTGGCTCTCTCTCTGTCAAATAAATAAAATCTTTAAAAAAAAAAAAAAAAGAAGTTGCCTCATTTGACCATGATTTTATAAATCACAAATCCCAGTCCTCTGACCACATCTCCCTGAAAAGTATGTTGCAAATAAGTAATTATTCTGTGAAGTAGCAGATCTCCAGCCTCAAGAATGAGTTAACCAGTGTGTGTGTCGGGGGGGGAGGGGGGGTGGGCATGAAAACATTACTGTTTTACAGGTAAAATCTTACGTTTTCCACCTGACCAAGAAAACCACCAATCCTCCAAGCAGTGTTATGTAACACATTGAAGACTGGCCCCTTTTCTTTTTTTTTCTTTCTTTCTTTTCTTTTTTTTTTTTTTTGCCTCTAATTACTGCATGGGAATTCTTTTACCATATGACTTACAAAACTGCAAACTTTTCATTGAATTTTTATCACCAAAGCATGAATAATGCATTCAGTCCTGAAATGTCACTGTGAACATCAAATGGTTTTACATAATGTATTCTTGCTGGAGTTTCAAGAAGACAGCAATCCGGGAAGCAGCAGAAATAAAAGTTTGGAAAGGAAACTTGTCATTTGATACAAACTTGTCATTTACCTAGGAGGGATAAAGTAAGTAGCAGAAGAATAAGTGGAAAGACTGAGAAGTGAAAGTTTTTTTTTTTTTTAAACCATAAATAGGAAAAAAAAAAAAAAAAGCAAAAAAAGTAGTACACTTGCCACTGGGGACGACAGTGGGGAAAAAGCCAGAAGGTAGCCAAAAACAAATGGTCTGGGTTGGGAGGAAGGGACATTAGAAACCTCTCAATAGGAATTAAATCTGAAACTGCAGTGAAATGATACCATGATTTGGAAACATAGTAAATATATAATAAGTCTCAAGGACTATTGGGAACATCTTTGATATTTTCTGATTGGGGAATCTTGAAGTAGAAACGTAATGTCATTAAAATTCTATCTTTCAATGCTTTATTAGTTTATGATAGGATAGTGCTCATCCTTCTAGCATCCTTCTCTCTTAGGTTTTGAGATAAATCCAGCCGGATGAAGTGTTCAACCCCCTTACGAAATATGCTGTTACTTGTCTACCTAACAGCTGTTTTCCCTGCTAACACAACCCTAATTTTATTTTTCTCCAGGTACAGTGTATTCTGTTAAGGTCTCTTGATCACAGGGAGCATGGGCCTCATCTCAGCCCCAGGGAATTAAGCATGACTAGCCTGAAGCAGCCGTGGCAGTCCCACTCCCTTCAGCTAGTGATTGGTCGGAGGTAAGCATGTTAATAATTTTCTATTGCCACTGTAACAAATTAGCATAGAGTTCTTATTTCACGGTTTTGTAGGCCCTAAGTTTGGGTTGGCTCGCTTGGTTATTTTGCTCTGAGTTTTCTAAGGACAGAATCAAGGTGTCAGCTGGCTGGGCCCTGATCAAGATACTGTGGGAAGGATCTGTTTCCAAGATTATACGGATTGTGGGCAGCATCCAGTTCTTTGTGGTTCTAGGACTGAGGTCCCCACTTCCTTGCTGGCTATCAGCTGGGGGCTGCTTCTAGCTTCTAGAAGCCTCTTTCCAGATGCTGCACACAGACTTTTACCTCTCTGAGCCAACAACAGTATGTTGAATCCTTTACACTTGGAATCTTTTTGATTTCTTCTGCTCGATCTCTCTTGCTTTGGCCAGAGTAGATGTTCTGTTTTGTTTTTTATTCAAACCTTGTTTGAAACAGCCCACAAGCTATATACCAGTCTATAAGCACTGGGACGCCAAATTTATTGTTCCNGTCTATATACCCTAATGCCCATATTGTTATTGTTCCTTTTCCTCCTTTAACTACCACCAAGACCAGTGTTCAAATCAGATGGGAAAGGGAATCAGAGGGTTGGATGTTCTATTCTTAAGGAATTGCGTGGTTATATTGGGCCCCTAGATCCTCTCTTTTGAGGTTTGCAAACTTCATTATTCCTGTGTATNAATTTATTGTTCCTTTTCCTCCTTTAACTACCACCAAGACCAGTGTTCAAATCAGATGGGAAAGGGAATCAGAGGGTTGGATGTTCTATTCTTAAGGAATTGCGTGGTTATATTGGGCCCCTAGATCCTCTCTTTTGAGGTTTGCAAACTTCATTATTCCTGTGTATTTGCAGCTTCCAAGGACGAGAGTGGGGTATCTTTGGGGGTCCATTATTCTGCTGCCCATAGTGTGCAACCCATGTATGATCAAAGAAACAAGGAGTCCATTGGGAACTTCATTTCCTGGATGAAAAGACAAAGACTCTGCTCCTTTTTTTTCCAGCTAGAGACACGAGTATGGGGACAAGATATTTGGAGCAGCTGCAGCAGCCACCTTGTAACAAGGAGACGTCAAGAATGAGGACAAAAAGTCCACGTACAAAGGGTGGTGGGATGGGCGAGTAGGTAGCACCTGGGTTCTTGATGACAGTTTTGAACAGTAGGACCAATACCAGTGATTGCTTTTGTCTGGATGGAGTTGTCAGTTGAGGTAAAATAACTATTTTTTTTTTTTTTAAGCAGTCTCTCTAGTTTTCTGTCATTGGCAACTAAAAGCAATTCTGAATGATATGTTGCTCCTAGCCTTAATTTCTGGAACTCTATTGTGGGACAGATCTCTGCTTTTCCATGCTTAAAACATAGTATCGACTAAGCTGATTAAATTCATTTATACAGTAATTCATAATAAATGTCTTCAGTCGTGGCACCAATCTTAGCTTCGTCTTGAGGCTGTGCTGTGCTGGGAGTCAGAAAACTATAGCCTGTGAGCCAGATCCTGCTGGCATAAGCCAGGGGAGTTAAGGAAGGTTTTTAGTTAAGGAAGGTTTTTATTTAAGGAAGGTTTTTAGATTCTCAAAGGGTTGTTTAAAAACAAAACAAAAAAACTAGAACAAAAAAAGAACATGTGACCAGAGACCACGTGTGCCTACAAAGCTGAAAATATTATCTGGTCCTTTATAGAAAATCTTGCCAACCCCTGCGCCAGTCATACAGAAGATTGTACCTACCAAGAAGCTGAGATGAATTTTACTAAGGAAAGAGTGATTAGGTCAGCATTTAATACCTTCGAGAGATTATTATAGATCACCACGTAAAGCTTTTGGCACAGGTGAAGATGAATTCTATCTTCAAATTAAGTTTCTTTTCAGCTCAACATTTATTAGATTTCTATTATTACAAGACTATGGAAGACACTGGAGTTACATAATGAATAAAACAGGGTCTTAATGTAGCTGAAAATCACTTCAGGGAGTCATCTTCTCTGGGAGAAACAATCCATGCAATATTCCAAGCAAAAGATAAGGGCCTTTATAAAAAGGATTTCATGCAAAATTTTATATGTATCCACCTTTTTCTCAGGATATGGAGGCAAGGATGGACAGTGGGTGGTTGGAAATTTGTGCCGGTAACTCAAGATCAGAAAGGTAGAAAAAGAACGAACAACCATTTAATAGGTATTTTATAGTAATTAATTATTACATCAATACCCAGAGGTGAATGCTACTTTGTAGTTTCTGCATCAGGTCATACCCTAATGCCCATATTGTTTTCACTAAACCAAACTGACTCCTAAAGGGAAGTCAGGGCTGAAGATAAAGGATTAAGGAATGATTCACAAATCCCTCAAACTCTGGGACAGCAGATGGGGAAAGACTATAGAATAAGAGAAGAGGGTCAAACGAAACCTGAAGGATTGCTTCTGTTAATTGTGGAAGGATGAAGACAAGCTAGTGAAAAACTCTGAAAACAAGTGATCAGAATGCGTAAAGAGTACTAAGAGAACTAAGGTAGTTTCATGGAGGCGAAGAAATTAAAAAGTTTTAAAAGTTTCACTACCTTCAAGCAGGGTGGATAAGAAGATGAAATAGTTGAATTTGGCTAAGACACATATTTTACATGGTCCAATTTGGTAGCTACTAGCCATATGCAGCTATTTAAATTTAAGTTAATTAAAACCAAATAAAAATTTTAAAAATTCAAAATTCAGTTCCTTAGTTGTACTAGCCACAGTTGAAATGCTCAAAAGCCACATATGGTCTGTGGCTACCATACTGGACAGCTAACACATTTCCATCATCACAGAAAGCCCTAGTGGAGTGTTTTTTTAACACATCCAATTGTGCAGAAGTAAGAACATAATGAGGAGGCTGAGCAGGTTGTCCCTTATCCTCTCTTTGGTAGTTGGTGCTGTGTGGTTGATCTGACCTCTCCAGCTTGCACTTGGCTCTTCAGTGTTGCAATTCAGCCTCAGCCGCACCCCCTCTTCCCTGGACCATTGCAATGGCTGCCTATCTGCCCCCCCAACTTCTGTTCTTTCCTCCTTCTAACCTGTCCTCCAAAAAGTCATTCCCCAACATTCTTTTTGGGGCCATTTTCCCCTGCCGGCCAGCCCCAGCTGTTGCCGCCGGTCTACGGTGGCGTGGTGCACATGCGGGCCCTGCATCGATTGGCACTATGGGATGAGATGTCCTCCTCACTCCCGTTTCCTTCCCTGTACTCACTCACACAGCTCACAATACAATGCAGGCAGAATGGTGACAGTACATTCACGTCCCACACATGACATCAGAGCAGGAACAATGGCCAATCATCAACCTCTCCTGTGTCTTCTGGTCTGCAACCAAATCTTTCCTTTCTGTCTGCCACTGCTGGGTCCTACCTCGTAGTTTGTTACCTCGTTATTTAACCACTGCACCACTTCTACTCTCTCCTCCTGCCTTCCACCAGCAGCTCTGGTCACACAACTCCATTTCCTCCAGGGGCCTCTTAGACCTACAGAAGGGAATGGTTTCTGTAATTACAGAGAGTTATCTGTGACTGGGGCAGCCCATCTTTCCAGTTTTAACCCCCCCCCATCCTTGCACGCATCGTCCTGTCGCTGTGCGGTCCTCCCCACTTCCCTGGCACGTTCACGCATATTCCCTTTCCTCTTCTCTCCGTCGCCCGCGCGAAGTCACCTTTCAGACCCCAGGGCCCTCTTCCATTCCTCCAAGAAGATTCAGGAGTAAAGATGCACTACCCAAGGAGGGGAGGCATCATGGTGCGACCGAGGGACACAACCGGCTTGACAGTGACCATGTGGGGAGCTACCAGAAATCAGATGCACTCCCAGCCCTTACTATTCCCGCAAATGAGGAAGCCAAGTCTTCACCGTAATGCACAACGGCTCACTGCCCGAAGCCTCCAGGCCGCGCAGGAAAACGAGAGCCTCAGGGCGGCGAAGGGGATTGTGGGAGCGCCTCCTCGTCGCCCCGCAGACTTGCGGGAAATGTAGTGCAGTTTCCTCCAACATGGCTGCGCCCAGGTGAGGTGCTGTGCGAGTACCCGCCGCAGCTTTCGGGGACAAATTGGTGAGGCTGGCGAAGGGGAGGGCGCCGGCGTGGCGAGAGTCCAGCCTGAGCCGCGGCGGCGATTTGTGGAGCTTCTTCCTGGCGGGCGGGATGGATGCAACCCCGCGGTCTCCTGTCGTCCTCTTCCGGTCTTCTCTGTCGGCCTCACCCGCGTGATCCTGAGGCCAGAGCCGGGTCGGGGCGGGGGGAGGCGGGATAGGGGCCCTGGGCTGATCCGTGGGTAGCTGGTTCCATTGGTGTTTGGGGTGCACATGTGTGTGTGTTCGGTGCGGGTGCTCACGTGCTGTCTGTGTCACTTTTCTGTTTCCTTTGAGGTTGGGGACGGGCGACGGCAGCCTGGGGAGGGTTAGGCTGGCGCTGCTCGGTCTTGTGTGGCCTGTGCCAGTGCGGCGAGGAAAAGGCATCGCTGGTGGTCTGCTGGGTCACAGCTGAATCTTGCTGTGCTCACGTTTGAGCCTCTCGGAGTGTCAGGCTGTGGTTTCAGCTGATTTTATTCCACAGGTATTGACTGAGTACCTTCTGTGCCAGGCACTCAAGTCTCTGACCGCAAGTCGGCGACAGTTTTCGGGGCGGGCCCAACACATAAATGGGTAATTATAATACCATCTGAAAACAGCAGAGACGGAGGCACACACCAAGTATTAGTGAAAACGTCGAAGAGGGCCACCAAACTCAGAATTCTGAAGAAGTGGTTTAGGAGATAAGGCAAGGTTGGTTAAGTTTAGGAAGTACAGTCTTACTCAGTAATAAGTTTATTGGGTGTCAGCCTGTTGCTAGATCCTGTGCTAGGTGCTGAGTGCTCCGGGTGAATAATACAGACAAAATCTGTACTTTCATAGAGTTTATTTTCTGGTAAGAGGAGAAAGAGAGAAAATAAATGAATGAGGACATAAGAAAATATAGAGTAGGTGTTCTTTAAAGAATTAAAACAGGGTGATAGGACAAGTGATGAGGTCAATTTTTTTAATCATTTAAAATTTTAATTTTCTTTTTAAATAGGCAATGCAGTTTGAATAGCTACCAAATTCAAATTTATCTACAAGCACAGAAACATTTTTCTACACTTCGTTACGGACACTCTGTTGTTCAAGGGGGGGGCAGGATCACACTACTGTTAGCACTTAGGGCAATAATATCCAATAGGATATGTTGAGGTTAAACTTCCTAGCAGAGTCTGTGTAATCTCTAAATTCTTGGTATCCCACAGAGAGTGTGCTTAGACTGTTTTTTTAAAATAATTTTTATTTTGTTATATTAGTCACCATACAGTACATCCCCAGTTTTTGATGCAATGTTCCATGATTCATTATTTGCATATAACACCCAGTGCACCATGCAATATGTGCCCTCCTTAATACCCATCACCGGCCTATCCCAATCCCCTACCCCCCTCCCCTCTGAAGCCCTCAGTTTGTTTCCCAGAGTCCACAGTCTCTCATGGTTGCTTAGACTGTTTTTGATTAGACTGGACTCAGTATGGCTAATATCATGTCTAGTAAATAGTGACCTCACTCCCATAACATCTCATAACACTCCCACAGCATGGCAAGGAGCATCCAACCTTTGTGCAATAGTAGAAATTTTTGGCCAGGGAAGTGGCCTTGTTAGAAAGGGGGTATCTCCAGACCTCAGCAGTTGGTATCAGCCTATTCCTTGGGTTGAGGTGACTCAGACCTGCTGGGCCAGCACATTGCCAAGTCACTGAATGGGGAACAAACGAGCCTCCAGAGCTATCTGGATTTGTCTTTGAAAGGGAAGAAAGGAAAAAAACAAAAAAAACCCCACACACTATCACTTGAATTAATGGCATTGTTTTTAACTCAAGAATATTTCTGATTGAGTTCAGAGTTCCAACTTCATCAACTTTTTAAAGTATTTTCTAATGACCTTAATTGTTTGAACTCAAGTAAAACATTTTAAAATAAAAAAATTGGAAGAGGGGGAGCGAGGATGACAGATGTAATCATGAGGCTCCATCTGCTGGTGCTGGGCTCTTAGTGTCACACTTTTAAAAAGATGTATTCAGCATCCTTTTCTCATTTCTTCCACTTTGCTGTCTTTGCTTATGTGACATATTAAAACAAGAATTCTTTGTGTATTTATCCCTGTTTTCCATTTCACACTGCAGAGATGCCATTCCAAAGATGATAGTCTTGAAATAGAATGGCAATACGATAGCTCCTTTGAGGGTACTCAGCTTTTGTCTTCTTAAATCATTCTGCTCTGGCTCTTCTGGAAGTTATCAACAATTTATTAATAGACATTTAATCCTAAATTTATTAATAGACAATTATTAATTAATCAATAATTAATAAAAGACATTAATAGACATTAATCCTTTTAACAAATTTATGAGATGGTGTTAGAAATTAACACAGCCAGACATTAAAGTGGTGAAAACAGGTTTTTATTTAGTCACTATTGACAGTAGGGGAAAGAGCTGAGCTCCGTTCCAATTTGTGAGAAATGATTTGGGTGTTTTAAAGGTAGAATGGGGTGGGGTTAGAGCAGGGGCTCTGTAGAGTCAGAGAAGTGAAAAATCACGAAGAGTTGGTCCTTTCAAATGCAATTAGGCCAGCTGTTTTTGCTACCTGGCAGTTAATCAAAGTAAGGATTTTTTTTTTAGGATTTTTTTTATCAGAGGTCCTGTCCTTCCTGATGATTACATTTCAAAGAATGGCTCTCAGGTCCGAGAGAAATACTTCTTTTTAAAAAATATTTATTCATCTTAGCGAGAGAGAGTGGGAGTGCGTGAGTGGGGGGGGAGGAGCAGAGGGAGAAATGCAAGCAGACAACGTGCTCAGCATAAAGTCCAATGCAGGGCTCAATCCCTTGACTTCTGAGATCATGACCTGAGCTGAAATCAAGAGTTGGATGCCCAACGGACTGAGCCACCTAGGTGCTCTGAGAGAGATACTGAGTGTAAGAGATACATATTCACGGTTGTAATCCCCTTTTAGTAAATACTCTTAAGAAAGGGAGATTGGGGGCCTATTGGCAGGTGTTGCTAGAACAAATAGTAAAATTTCCTGCAGCATTTTTAGTTTTCTCAGGCAGGCATTGTAATGGGGAAGCTGGGGACATCCTAGGGACGTGGCTTTATGCTGCTAGATGCCATGGTAGAGTTTGGTCTAGTTTTCTAGTGCACGGTTTAGGTGGAGTTATGTGCTAAGAGCAGGCACTATTAATCCAGTTTCACAGGTGAGGAAACCCAAGCACAGAAAGAAATAACTCACACAGGATGGTACAGCTAGTAAGTGGTAGAGCTGAGATTTGAACATAGAACCTGGACCCCTAAACACTGTTATACTGTCTCATAACACAAGAGATTCTGGGCAAACAGTGAAAATTATGATTTAATCCTTGTCCTCAAAGAGCTCATAGTCCAATGGAAGGGGCCAAACATTAGAACAAATAATTATAATCAGTGCAGTGTCAAAAATATCCGCTCAACTATCCTCTTCTTGTCTAATGAGGACACGGAAAGCTTTCTAACCTGATTTCTTCTTTTAGCCACTTCATACTGTCACTTGCCAGCCAGACATTGCAACTGTGTATCTCACCAGTGCCTCAGACCTGTTACATCCTCAGTCCTACTCATTGTTACCTCCCTCACTTGTTACCCTCTCTCTTCTTTTTTTTTTTTTTTTAAAGATTTTATTTATTTATTCGACAGAGATAGAGACAGCCAGCGAGAGAGGGAACACAAGCAGGGGGAGTGGGAGAGGAAGAAGCAGGCTCATGGCGGAGGAGCCTGATGTGGGGCTCGATCCCACAACACCGGGATCACGCCCTGAGCTGAAGGCAGACGCTTAACCGCTGTGCCACCCAGGCGCCCCTACTCTCTCTCTTCTTGACCCTCTTCTGACTCTCCAGTTTCCGAATGACATCGCTGGTCTCTCAGTCACTTGGGCTCTGTCCTGTTAGGAAATGATCTGTATTTCCTCTTTCCCTCACGTCTCAGTAGTCACCAAGTCCTATGGAAGGTACTAGAACATTTCTTTTGTCTTCCCCATCTCTCTGTTTTCTTTCTTCTTACAGCCTCCCTACATGCGGGATCAGCCTGTTGTTCCTACTTGCCAGGTCCTCCTGTGTCTCGCTTCCAGCTGTCTAGCTCCTCTCACACGCACCCTGTGGCGTAGTTAAGTTAGCTCCTGGCTGTTCTTCCAGTCGACTCAGCACTTTCTCTCTAGACATAAAGATTAGTAATTAGAGATTTGGCTGTTGATGAGCTGTTTTGGAATATGGTTTTATTTAACTTCCTAAATTTATTTTGTTTGCTAACTTTGAAGACTTTCAAGTGGGTGAAGAGTGGGATTGGTGGATCAGCCGACAGTCTCTGCTCTAAAAAAATTATGCCTACCTCTCACTGTCTTTGCCAGACACGTCCGTTTCTGTTTTTAGCTCCTCTTTATTGCTTCACCGGATACTTCCCTTCCAGATGACTCCGTATTCCTCTTGCCCTTCAGTGCTCAGCTCAAGTCGACTTCTGTTTTGAAGTTCTCCCAGATTTTTCCAGTTAACAGGGATCTTATTTTTTTTTCTAATTCATGTCACATCTGAAGACTCTACAGTTAACAATTATATCAAGATATGTTATTCTTTCACTGTTTAGTGTTTGTGTGTTTTCCTCAACTAATTTCTAAACTTGTTGAAAGCATGAACTGTGTATTGTGGCTGTAAGCTGTAGAGTGCCGAGAACATAAATAGGCACGTGTATATCTGCCCATTATTACTCATGTAGCCCTTCAACACATTTTTATTGAACACCTACTATGTCTAGCATTCCTGCTGTCTTGGAGTTTATATCCTGGTGGGGAGATTAAGCTACCAAACGAATCATCACAAATTATGTTAAATTCTGTGACTAAAATAAACAGGCTGCTGTAATAGAGCATGATGTATGGTATTGATTTGGATAGTGTGAAGGCCTTTGTGGGAAAGTGCTCAGTAACTACTTGCTGACTAACATATTTTAGTAGAAGGAAAACACGGTTCTATGGGGTTCTTACACCTGTATTTAAAAAATTATGGGTATAAGTATATATAATATGTACAGCTTAAAAAATAAAAAAATACCTAAATCATCGTCTAGCTTAAGAAATACCTTTGATGCTTTTGTCTGTTCCTTTTATATCATATTCCTCTCCTCCCATCAGAAATAACTTCTCTTCTGAATTCTGTGTTTATTATTTCTTTGCATTTTGCTATATGTGTATTTTTTTTTTTAAGATTTTATTTATTTATGTGACAGAGAGACAGCCAGTGAGAGAGGGAACACAGCAGGGGAGTGGGAGAGGAAGATGTGGGACTCAATCCCGTAACGCTGGGATCACGCCCTGAGCCGAAGGGAGACGCTTAACGACTGCGCCACCCAGGTGCCCCTGCTATATGTGTATTTTTTTTTTTTAAAGATTTTATTTATTTATTTGACAGAGATAGAGACAGCCAGCGAGAGAGGGAACACAGGCAGGGGGAGTGGGAGAGGAAGAAGCAGGCTCATAGCAGAGGAGCCCGATGTGGGGCTTGATCCCACAACGCTGGGATCACGCCCTGAGCTGAAGGCAGACGCTTAACCGCTGTGCCACCCAGGCGCCCCTGCTATATGTGTATTTTTAAACAATAAATGGTTTGCTTTTGGGTTTTGAACTTTATGTAAATGGAATCATAGCATATATTCTGTGATGTTTTTGTATTCTTTCTTTTTCTTCTTTTTTTTTTTCTTTCCTAACCTTATGTTTGTGTAATTCGTCTGTGGCACATTTCACCTAGGACTTCACAAGTAAGGGGATATATCACGTATGGGTAATGTAGTGCATTTAACAGAGCTAAAGCATTAGAACCTTTTGTAGAACCTCAGAGATGTTCCTGCTTTTTTGTTACCTTCTTAAATATCCCTTTGTTCTCCAGGCATCTGTTTATTTTCACTTCTCTTCGACGGTGAAAAATAAAGTGTTTTAAAAAATGATCACATAGAAATATTTATAAACTATGGAATATATGAATAGCATTGTTATGACTTCCGTTAGGATTCTTAACGTTGACATTTTATTCCCTTTTTTCCCCCCAGTATTGGCATGGACAGCAACCATCAAAGTAATTACAAACTCAATAAAACCGAGAAGAAGTTTTTAAGGAAACAGATTAAAGCCAGGCATACTTTGCTGAGACACGAAGGCATTGAGACAGTATCCTATGCCACTCAGGTAACCTAGAACTATTACTGTTTGAGTGTAGTTGTGTCGCCATGTTAATGTGTTGTAATCATATTTGTTAATAATTGCTCGGAGAAGAAGGCCATGATCGTTCAGTCTTGTGTTATGTCTCTATTCAGTATACAAATGATGGGACCTGCTAACTTTCTGTTTTGGGGACATGGTTTGAATTTCCATTGGCTGCGTTGATTGAACTGGAGGGAGTGGTAGGTATATGTTAATAACAGAAACACTGTATAACTGTAGAATTTACAAAGCATGCTTCAAGTCATTATTATATTTAATTCTTTAGGAATTCTTATGTGATGGGTTAGAGAAATAAGGCTCTGAGAGGTGGCATGTCCTTTGATAAGGTGGCTGAACAGAAAACTAAACCTCAGTCTTTTGTATCCTAATGTAGTCTTTCCCCTCTATTCCTAACTTCATTTTTGTTATAAAGTATTTTGATTATTGCTATAAAACATTTTAAATTTATTAGACCTTATTTACAAAGCCTTTTTATTTTCTAATGGCAATAATTCAAATATATGTATTATATATCAATTATACATATGAGGGACTGTGAGGCTTCTTGGACTGTGAGTTAAGAAGAACTTAGTTTAAATTTTAGTTTTTCCACTTATCTGGACATGAGCAGTCCATTTGATCTCAGCTTTCTTCTTTTGTAAAGACATAGTATCCCATGTGTTTTCATTCCATTGGGTTATTAGATTCTAGAGCAAGTATGTGACAGTACTTATTAATCATTAAAATTCCATGTGAATATAAGGTATTTTTTCTGGTTCTAAGGAGTAGGAAGGAAAATCAGCCATCATCTAACCAAGGGCCAAACACATGCCCTTGAGAAGGTGAAGCTGGGATTAAAACTTGGGTTTCAGACCAATTCTCTTCCCTTATATCACGTTACGCTGTCTTCTGTGCTGTGTGATAGTTTTAGAAATGAGTAATCTGTTACGGGAGATTTATTTATTTATGTATTTAAAGATTTGTTTATTTTAGAGAGAAAGAGAGCGGGTGGGGGCAGAGAGAGAGGGAGAGAGAGAATCTTAAGAAAACTCCATGATCAGCACGGAGCCTAATGTGGGGCTCGATCTCACGACCCTGAGATCATAACCTGAGCTGAAATCAAGAGTTGGACGCTCAGCCGACTGAGCCACCCAGGTGCTCCTATTGAGGGAGATTTAAATTTAGCAGGTAACAGGATGGATTAGAAGTAATATGGCTGCACACACTATACTGTTTCTGCCAAGAGCCACCAAGACTGTGCGGCATTCATAAGATAAACTGACATAGTCTCTGTTCCTCTCTTCCCAAGTGTAACTTGCTTTCTTTTTCTTCTAGGTGAAGATAAGTGTAAGGAAAGAAATGGGTTAAGTTTTTTTTTTTCTGCCTCTGAAGCTGTTTCTAGTGGATCTGTTTTTTTTTTTAGATTTCTAGAAGCTTTAATCTCACCTTCTTGGCTTCCAAATTGTCTTCTTATTTGGGCTTGATTATTTTTTCTCCACAATATTTTTAAAAGAAAAGAATAAAATTCTAGAAGGACCTCTGATTGCAGGAGACAATAAATATTCTGTTCATGATGTATTCTAAGTATTTGTGCCTTTGTGCAAATTTATAGCCATTGTGAGATTTTTCTAGAGCAGTGGTCCTCAAATTGCCAAGACTGAAGATAACTTTAAAAAAAATTCTGAATTCTGTACTTCATGTTATTGGGAAAATTGCTTGCCTGAACAATTAAAAATAAGACATTGTGTGACTCACATGCAATTGAAAATAAATTCCTCCCTTTCCTCCCCTCTGCACTTGTGTTTGTGTGGTTTGCCTTTAGAATTGCCCACAGATCACTTAGCATCCTTGAGGACCACTAGTATTCCTCAAGTGGTACTTCACCATGCTCCCCAATTTCTAGATGGGGCAATGGACCCTTGACAAATAACACCTTTGCAATCCCTTAGATTTGGGAATATAGAAATATTTTTGTAACTATGGCTGCATATAACCAAATTATTTTAGTACTTTATAAACCCTGTTGAATGAGGTCCAAGGCAAGCCATCTTAGACTAAATTTTATACCATGTTTTATATCATTGTATTAGCGTATTTGTTCATCATGTATATGTGTGTAATTGCAAACATATGAAGCATTGGGTCTTCTGTGACAGCACAGAGCTTTACTTTTCTCATCCAGTTTTATAAAGATCTATTACATTCTTTTAAATCAAGTTTTTAGATATTCCCATTTGGTGATATATGAAACTAATACATTATATTCTGATCTCCAGCTTGGATAAGAATGAGTTTTACCTTTTCAAAGGGTTGTTGAAAATGAAAACAAAGAGTATGTGACAGAGACTTGCCAGAGAAGCCTAAAATATTTACTGTCTGGCCCTTTTCAGAAGAAATTTGTCAATACCTAGTATAAATGATAAAACTGATAAGAGTTAGCCATTAGTGGTTTATTTCTCTTATGCTACAAAGTTTTTAGGAGTCGTAGATTATAAATTAAAAATGTTAACACTGTGTAGAATGTTTTATAAGAGGTCCTAGGCTGTAACCATCAGAATAAAAATAGGAACACCCCCCCACCCCCGCCGCAAACAAATCCCTTGAATAAAGTTTAGTGCAGGACTGCAAATAACAGGAAATAAGCATAAAACTTAATAAGGAAAAAGTTTTCTTTGCAAAATGACCAAATTACTCAGACACAAGAAAAATTTCCTGTTTTATGTTCAGTAGAAACTGTAGTAAACATTGTGTCATGGTTATATCAAGTCTGGATTCTGGAAACTGACAGAAATAGGTTTGAGACCCAGCTCCCTCTAATCACTACCTTAACTTAATTGTTTTGCTATTCAATTTCTAACTATGAAGTGGGGCTACTATTACCCACTTTGTAGGCTTGTTGTGAAGGTTATGTTAATGAGGATTAAGTAGGTAAAAGTATATAGTATAGTCTGGCAGAAAGTATTTTGTAATTCCTATTCCTTGTCTCCCTCCTGTTTCTCTTTCATTGTGTTAAACTTATATGCAGTAATGTGACCTTTTAATTTGTATGTGTGGCCATTAAGAAAGGAATATTTCACTGCAAAGGCTATTTAAAGCAGGTTTTTTTTTTTTTTTTAAGATTTTATTTATTTATCTGTTACAGAGAGAGTGTACAGGCAGGGGTAGTGGCAGGCAGAGGGAGAGGCAGGCTCCCCGCCTAGCAAGGAGCCCGAGGAACTCAGTTCCAGGACCCTGGGATCATGACCTGAGCAAAAGGCAGACACTAACCGACTGAGCCACCCAGGCGTCCCTGCAAAGACTATTTAAAAATCAGTATTATTTATATCATAGGTATACTTTTTAATTCACAAAATTTAATAAATTGGTTTATATACTGTGTATGAAATTAGAAAACCAAATAACCACCATAAGGAAACCTTTTTCCTGTCTTATTTACACCTTTGTGGAAATCTTATTTAAAAAGAATCTTATTTTATCTTATTTTAAAATCTTATTTGAAAATAAATGGATTGATACTAATTGCTCATTTTTTTTTCTTTTTTTGTTTTTTAAAGAGCCTGGTTGTTGCCAATGGTGGTTTGGGTAACAGTGTGAGTAGGAGCCAGCTGCTCCCAGCACTAGAGAAGTGTGGGCTGGTGGATGCTCTCCTAATGCCACCTAATAAGCCCTACTCGTTTGTGAGATACAGGACTGCCGACGAAGCCAAGAAAGCCTACATCACCCTCAACGGGAAGGAAATAGTGGATGATTTAGGACAAAAGATCATTCTGTACTTGAATTTTGTGGAAAAAGGTATTAGTATACAGGCATCTTTTAAAAAATAGTCATTGGTTTTGTGTGAGTTTTCTTTTCATACCTGAGTTAGGAGGTTGAGTTATTGTGAAACAAATAGGACCTCAGGTAAGCAGACCCTTTCTGTCTAACAAACACTCTTTACACACCTAGTTTGTGCCAGGCATGGGGCCAGTACTTGAAGGGACGTGGATTAGACATAGCCTGCCTTTAAGGAGCTGGGCCTTCCACCCTCACAGTATATTTATCACCCCTGTTATTTATTTTGGAACCCTGCTACCTCATTGTGTTTTTCAAAATTTAATGCTGGGAGACGCTTTCAGTTCATCGCTTAAGAATCAGTTGTGATCTGATGATTGTGTGCCAAGCTTGCCATTTATGGGGGAACACCTTTAGCCACCAGAGATCCCTAAAGCTTTCTAGTGGCCGTGTCCAGCAGAACCTTCTGTGATGACAGCAATGTTTGTACATTCATAGCTGCACTGTCCGATGTGATTGTGTGATTGAGGAACTGGTTTTTAAATTTTATTTAAGGAAACTAATTTAAATAAAAGCTTTATAGACCGATATACAGAACTGCTACAGAGATTAGTACATCTTTTCAGCACTGTCCCATGGAAGTAAGATGCACTGGGGTGAACTTTGATGTGGACATCTGGTCTCCCATTATATTCATTTGCCACCTATTTAGGCAACATAATGTTTGTTCAGATATCCTGGGGATGGGTAGGTGAGTCTAATCTGACCGAATTTATGTTTTTGTAAAATAAGACTCAGAGGAAAGTTTCAAAGACTTTTTAAAGATATATTTAAGAATTAAATAATTCTTAAATATAGATCCGCAGTATCTATATGTATTTAATTTAAAATCTTAAATATAGATCTGCAGTATCTATATGTATTTAATTTAAAATCTGACATAAGTTTTAGATTTTAAAAAAACTGTGTCATTTTTATATTGTATGCGTTTACGAGCAGTTTTTGAAAACTGAATGGTTTGGGAGTAAGTTTTGATCAGGAAGTACTTGGGTTTTCCCCTAATTATTATGTTGAACACTCTGTAAGAAATTGTACAAAGTGAGTCCTGGAGTGTTCTTTATTTGAAATCCCACATTAGATCCAGATGTATTTCCAAGGCTGTTGTTAGGAAATAAATCCGAGTAGAAGCAAATAGAGAACAAAACTGTGTCACGAATGTTTTGATACTGGTTTTGATAACTACTACCAAAGAGCCACTGAGAAATAAATACAAGGGGTGTTTTTAATTCTTTTTTTAAAAACTGTTTTTAGAAAACTAAGTATGAATTACTTGTACTATAAATTGCCTGTCTTTAAGGAATTTTCCCCAAAGCTTCCCGTACATAATTTGAGTAAGTGATATAATGCCTGACATGCAGTAAACACTCGGTAAATATTTATCACGTGCTTCACTATTTGTATTTCTGAAATAGTAATAAAATCTAGTAGACATTTATATCATTGTTCGTGAATTTTTATGTTAAATGGTTCAAGGATGAAAACTCTTCAGCAGAAAAGCTTTAGAAATCACATCTGTAGCATGAACGATGAGATCCCTAAGAGTAAATGTGACTTGCATTATTCCCTTTAATCATAAATCTTTCTTCTTTTTCTTTCACAGCTACACCTGTCTTGAACTTTGAAGGGTATAGGGACTTAAATTATTTTAATATATACCAAATAATTCTTCAAACGATGATATTTTCATTTTTTGGAATACTTTTTTTTGTTGTTATACTTTTTTCTGTTACTGGACCATAGCTAGCTAGTATCAAGAACCTAAGGGCAAAAATGAGCATTTAAATTTTTGTATTCAATATTTAGAGACAGTCTGGATTTTTAATAAAGTGGCAAACTGTAGATATTATGACAGGCCTTCTTTCTTAGTGAGATGTAAAAAGTTGCTCAATCAAATAATATTTAAGTAAATACTGTTTTATTTGCTGTTAGTAACTGTGGTGGATACAATGTACCATAATTTGTATCTTGGTTTTTGTTTTTGTATTTTCCTGTGTCATGTGCCTTTAGCATTCTTATTTCCGAATATGAGGATTGGGAATTTTATGAACTGATAAATGGCCTCTGGACAGAATTATTTGTATTTAGGAAAATTTAAGTTTTGTATGTGACTGTTTTGTTTTGGTTTCCCACAGCACAATGGAAAGAGTTGGGGCTTCAGGCCTTACCTCCAGGCCTCATGGTAGTAGAAGAAATTATTTCTTCTGAGGATGAGAAAATGCTTTTGGAAAGCGTTAACTGGACAGAGGATATGGACAATCAAAATGGTAAGTAAAACTTCTAAAATATGATACTTAATATCTCTGCAAAACGCCATGCTCGTGCTTCTCCTTTCCTTCTCCTCCTTTGCTTTATTAAAATTTCAGTATTTCCTCAAAATTACTGAAAGTAGCCTAGATCTCATATTAGGCAAGTCATGCCTACAATTTGTAGGGGCATCAATAATAAATGACATTTATATAGCTATCAATTTTAAGCTCCAAACTAATTAATATTTATTAGCTAACATTTGTAGAGCTAACACTGGTAAGCCCTTTCACATAATCTTCTTTGATCCCGCCCCCGCCGCCCCCCCCCCCCACAGGCACATTTCCGGTGCGGGGTCAGCAGCTCAGCACCTTGCTGCTGCAATGCAGTGAGAGCCTGCTGGAGGTACTTGCAAATTAGAGTTCTTCTGACTCAAGGTCTTAAGTGATCTTGTGAGTGGCAGCATCCGTGTTTGAGGTCGAGGGGTGAAACTCTACAAGGGTTTGTTACCATTTTAGACTGAAAAGAACAGCAGAGATGGGGTAGAATGTTTACTTTTATTAAAGACAATAGTTAGCAGTTAACAAAAATTGCCATTACTAAAGGAATCCTGACTCACAAGTTTGACTTTGAAATAAACAAAGGAATGCAGATATTTTTCTCTCAAATAGTTTACTTTCTTTTCTTCATTTAGTTCAAAAATCCTTAAAGCACAGGAGAGTAAAGCATTTTGGTTATGAATTCCACTATGAGAACAACAATGTAGATAAAGACAAGCCATTACCTGGGGGTAAGTAATTGCTAATAAATGACAAATGTGGCTCAGAAAAGAGAGATTTAATATATTGGAAGTTTGTCATAGTATGTTTCATTTGTCATTTCTAGGTAAGCTTGTTGAAATAGCTGATTAAATTTAAAACATTTAAATTACATACGTAGTGCAGTTTTGTTGCAAAAATTGGATGCATATAGCTGAGGCGAAAGTTCCTCTTGAACACCATCCTTACTCCCGTTCTTCTCAGAAGTAGTGCTGTTACCAGGTGAGCACACGTTGTTCCCGTGCTGTAACAAAAGACTTTACATCCCAGTAGAGGTACTGTAAGTATGTTGTTAACACGTAGTAGTATATTGCGTGTTATATGTTCACATCTTACATGTATACCTCCAACTGGTTCTCCCTTTATTAGCTGTCTTGGAGATCTTATGTGGTTTTTCATTGTATTCAGTGTTCAGTAGTGGCTTCTTCAGTTAGTTCCCTGTTGGTAGACATTTAGGTGATTTCTAGTTTTTAGCTTTAGTAAGGAGTGCTGCAGTGCGTGTCCTTGTGTATCTCTTCTGTGGTAAGCAAGAATTTCTCAGGGGAGACGCTAAGTAGTAGAATTGTTATGTCATTTATGTTCATTTAAAAATGTCAATAGATACTGAAAAACTGCCCCCTAACCCAGCCGTATTGACGTATTCCTGCTGAGCGTGCACCTCCTTCCCCTACCCACACCAACATAGGATATTATAAAACTTTTAACTTTATATATAATTTCCTGATTACTGGTGAGGGTGGCCATTTATATTTACCTTTCTGTGAATTCCTCTTTCATATCCTTTGCCAGTTTTTGCTAATGGGTTGACTGATTAATAAGATTTTATTGTATGATCTGCATATTAAACTTTTGGTAGGATTGTGTTGGAGTTATATTTATTAGTATGACTTTAATCTTATTTAAGGCTTATTTTCCCTCATAAAATAACATTTCTGACTCCAGTGAAAGTAAATTAGTTCTACTTTGAAAACTGTGTTTTGTTTTTGTTTTTTAAATATTTTAATTTTTTAAGTAATCTCTGCACCTAACATGGGGCTCAGTGGGGCTCAGACTCACATCCTGAGATCAAGAGTCGCATGTTCCTCCTACCAAGCCAGCCAGGCACCCTGAAAACTGTGTTTTTTAAAAGAAAATAATTTAGGGTCACCTGGCTGGCTCAGCTGGAAGAATGAGCGATTCTTGATCTTGGGGTTGTGAGTTTGAGCCCCACTTTGGGTGTGGAGATTGCTTAAATAAATAGAAAACTTAAAAAAAAATAAAAGGAAATGATTTAGAATAAGTAAATTAAATTGAAATTTAATTTTAAAAAGTGGAATAATTTAAAAGAAAAAGAAAGAGTGGTCAGGCTAATTTCCAGTATATAATAGTAAATTTTGTAATTTCATTGCTGTTTTACAAAATGCCAGAATTGTGAGCAAAATTTTTCTTTTGGGTATTTTTTTGATCAAAATCAGTAAAATAACTTTAAAAGATTCTGAAGGTTTTGTTCTTATTTTGTTTTTGTCTTATGGGTTTATTGTATTTAGATCTTGACTGCTAAATTAAAAGCTGTGTGATTTTTCTCACAGTGGCTTTTTTTATTCTTGAGTAAACATGCAAAGTAAATATTTTAATGTTTTATCTTTATGATTACTGACATCAGGTCTTCCTGACATTTGGGATAGCATTCTGGAGAAATGGTTGAAAGAAGGTTTGATTAAACACAAACCCGATCAGTTGACCGTAAACCAGTATGAACCTGGGCATGGTGAGTATTTTCTTATTTCCACATTGCAATCATATATTTCACATAACTAAGTAGATTCTTTAACTCGCTAAAATCAAAGATACGATATTTTAGGTTAAACTAGCTCTTTGCAGTAATTTGCTTATGTGTGTTACCTGTGTTGAGTGTTTAATCCCATGGAAATCTACATGTTAATCCCTTGAGGAACTTGTGTCTCAGTATAGATAAGCAGAATGGCACGGGGCTGCTGTTAGTGGTTTTTTGTTTGCTTCTCAGCATTTCATTTAGACAGAGGGGATTGTTTCAGACTTAGGAGGCACACAGTGGAAAAACATGTAATTTACAGATACCCTGGAAGAACGCTGCTCGGTTGGATGGTCTTGCTCTTCCTTCTCCTCTGAGAATGTGAAGACAATTCTAGGATGATATTAGTAAAAATCTTCAGGCTCCTGAGTTTTGCACTTAATATTAGCAGCATCTTCATGTAATATTTCTAGTACTGAAATGATCTTAAGGATTTTATCAATGGCAGACATCGTGGGGTTTTGGGTTTTTTCCTGCTTTTATCATAAGTATTGTAATTACGTATTTACCTGTCAGTCTTTCTGTTGGTCTGTATGCTCCCTGAGTACAGGGATGTGTCTTACTTGCTTTATATACTCTTACCACCTAGCAAATTCCTTTTTCTTGGGAGACGCTCAGTTAACATAGATGAGAAGCTGATGGAGGAAGCCGTATTTGAGTTATTGATATGCTTAGTCTTCACAATGGGCTCTTGCTTTTGTTCCGCATGTATTTGGGAATCCGCTTTTAAGGGAAAACATGACTTTGGTATTTACCTGTCACATGTTCTCTTGGGCTGGGATTGGGTAAATGCGCCAGGTGAGCAGTGACTCTCACGTCTTAGTTTCGAAGTGGAGTACCAGTGGCTCTTCAGCGTGAGGTGAAGGTGTTTTTAATTCAGATTTAGTTTGATTTTGTGTAGCCACATTCACCCTCAGTGTTTCCTTTTACCTAAAACTACAGTATCTTCCTGATTATCAGACCCCAGTATGGTGTGAGGCTTTATTTAGAGTCATCTTAAATCTACTGAAAGGAAAAATGAAATGACATATGATTTTGTTTTCTATCCCAGGAATTCCTGCTCATATTGACACACATTCTGCTTTTGAGGATGAGATTGTTTCTCTCAGTTTGGGGTCAGAGGTAAATGTTCAAACATTTTCATTAGCCATCAACTATCTTACCTTACGCGATGCTGTTTTCATGGGATTTCCCACATTTCTTAAGTAAAATGAGTTAAGATTTAAGCATGAGAAGTAAAGGTGCTATTAGTACTTTCATTTCTTATAGAATGTAAAATTATCACAGCCTCTTCTTTCAGGTGTCTGAAGTTTTATCCATCAGCTGATCAGATGGTAGGAAAACCCCTGTTTTTTACACATTTTTTTTTTTTTTTTAAGCAGGCTCACAGCAGAGGAGCCTGACGTGGGGCTCGATCCCACAACGCCGGGATCACGCCCTGAGCCGAAGGCAGACGCTTAACCGCTGTGCCACCCAGGCGCCCCTTTTACACATTTTTTTAAGCATTTCACGTGTGGCTGTTGAAGCCAAGTCAGACTACCCTCCTGAGTCGTGCAGCATTGCCATCTAGTGGCCAAAGATGGTGGCTGCAGGCCACAGAAAAAGGAACACAAAACTAAAATGTGTATGTCCAGAATTTTGATACTTTTTCCACATATTTCACCTGATTCAATCCCTTCAAAAACTCTGAGCGGTACATGGTAATATCCTCATTTTTACAGATGAAGAACACGAGGTTCATGTTATTCGTTGACTTGTTGGTATAGCTGCACTTGACTTGGAACTGCTCAAGAAGATAGAAAAAGTGAGAGGTGCAAACTGCAGGTAGAATTTTAGTTAGAAATCAGAATTTTAAGTCCAGAAGAACCTTTAAAATATCAGGTCATCTAATCTAACTAGAGGTTGCTTCAAAATCTGATCTTGTTCCTGGAGGCGAATACTGTTTACTAGGTTGTTTTGTTTTGCATTCGTGTAGTTCCCATCACTAGGTTTTTAGTGCTTCGGCTTTTTAACTGATACTGAACTCGTGTGATCGTGTTGATGCTGTGATGAAAGAGTTAGTGCTGTTCGATGAGATGGACTCATCGTATCAGCCACATGTGTGGATGTTTATTAAATGCTTTATAAAATAATGAGGATGGGTAGGGAAAATGAAAGAGCTCTTCTCTGTGTGGCTTATTTTTATTTTACCTCTTATCCTGGCTTGTGGCTTTCGGAGATCAGTAAAGAAAATCTTTGTCTTTTCCTCTCAGCTGTGTAACCAACTGAGAAAGGAGATGTAACTGGAGATCAGCGTGTCCACTTTACTACTGAGAAGACACAGGAGAGTGTGGCTTTAGATCTGTGCCACATGGATGTGTTAAAGTGACATGCTGTCGTTGTCACTGGTGCAGCCAGACAGTGGGAGACCTTCCTCGTAGAGGCAGGGGATTCCTCTCTAAAGTAAGACGTGAAGGAGCATGTATTAGGTTCTGCAAACCAGCTAGATCTGAAAAAGAGAGAGGGAAGAGCTCAGCTGAGCAAGCGTGGCCCCAGGCTAGCCACTGGCTCCAGCCATGCCTTCTCTCCTGGAGAGTTAAATGTGAAGGAGTGGAAGGGCACCTGGGTGGCTCGGTAGGTTCAGGGACCAACTCTTGATTTCGGCTCAGGTCATGATCTCAGTCAGGGTTGTGAGATTGAGCCCCCGGGTTGGGTTCCACACTCAGCAGCGAGTCTGTTGGAGACTCTCTCCCTCTTCTTTTCCCTCAGCCCCTTTCCCTGGTTGCCCACACGTGTGTTCTCTCTCTCTCTAAAAAACCAAAACCAAACAAGCAAACGGAAGTAAAGGAGGGAGAAAAGCCAGGTGTGTTGTTCCTATACTTTCACTCCTGTGGAAATTTCTGCCCCACCTAGAGAAATATGAGGAGTGAGAACTTAAATGCTCTCCACAATTGAAGGTCGTAAAGAAGGGAAAATGTGCCCTTTACCTGCACAGATAATCTGCTGCAATTGTCACCTCCACTTGATGTCTCTGAAGGCACATAATTTTTAACTGCCAATTTGAATGATGGGGTTCTTGATTAAATCTGCCCTCATAATAGCAGGAAAGCATGGGTGTTACAATTTAGGACAAGAACAATAGGTTTTCTTGTAAAAGATGGTCTTTGACAGTAGCCAATCTTTGTAATTTTGGAAAAAATATTTTCTAAACATGTAAGTGTATCATGCAGTTTAAAAAGTTGACTATATTTGGAGCCCTTTGTGTCGTATGTAAAAGGGATTAATACTAGCTCTTGCCTGGCTGAAGGATCGTGAGTTAACGTATGTGAACTGTTTTCTAACTCAGAGCAGTTCATACGTGTAGAGACTTACTGAGGTAAGCTGCTTCTTTGGTCCCTTCCTGGAGGGAAGATGAGATTTTCGGTGGTCCCCAGGAAGGTGGCTTCACCTTTTCTTCTTGCATTTACTCACCGTTGCGCCTGTTCTGTTTGCTTTTGACACTGTGTAATTGCTTGCTCTCTCTCCTGGCTCTTTGCCCCAGACCTAGAACCTGGCGCCCAGACTTCTGTCCCTTTTTCTGTATTTCCTCATCCTTGACATCCTTAATTGTTGTAAGAAATTTACTATAGTATCTACTCCAGTTTCCATTCCATTGAAGTAAGTTGTCAGTGGCACCATTGTTTTTAGTGTTTGTTTGTTTCTCCTTAGCTAAAATCCTTGAGATTATATTTAACTTTTTACTTGCTTCCTCTTCCTAGAAAATTTGAGAACTCCTAATTTTTTTTTTTTTTGAGTAGAATTGACATAGAGTATTATCCTGATTTCAGGTGAAACATAGTGATTTGAAATTTATATACATTACAAAATGATCACCATAACAAGTCTGTTACCTTCTGTCACCCTACAAAGTTAGTATACATTACATTAAAATTCAGAGAAAGACCGACCAAAGGGTTACCACAATGGGCGCAGATAGCTGCTGGTATGAAACACATGGAGAAGTACCAATTTTATAAGAAGCTGTTTATCAGTTAATATTTTTTATTATGATGATTTTTGCAGCTGAGTGGGCTGGGCAATGGGGTATTTGGTTAATGAAGACTGTGTCTGTTGAATGCCTGCTAGAGGGCTCCGTCTTTCATTATGTTACCTGTTCTCTCTCCAGGCTCATGCTTTTAGCAAATATTGAGTCCAGGTTGATCTTCTGAAATATAAGGTATTGAGTAAAAATTCTTTGTGAAATTTCTCGAGCGACCCAGTGTCTCTGTTGCCAGCTGAGTAGTTTTGTAGATTCTGTGTTTTTTTGCAAACTCTGCATAGTTTGCCCCAGAGATGTTCTGATGCTGGAGTGATTCTCATCGCTTCCTGTATGTCAGGAATGACTCATAGGGTACGTCTCTGTTAGGAGTGTGTTGCTTTAACAGACAAATGTTTCCTTATTTTCTGATCCTCAGCACAAATTGGGGGAAGAAAACAAAGATACTTTATGGGATTTGAAACAACTAATATAGCTTGGACCCTCAGCATCCCAACCTCATCTTTAACCTCAACTTCAGCCCTCAAGATGTATATATGTTGGCAACATTTATAGCCTCAGAAGCCAAGCGATTTCTTCTTCCTTATTTTTACCTTGGTTCCACCCCTCAGACTTTATTCTTCTGCGAGTCCTTGGAATATTTACATTTTGTTAAGTTCTGTCAAATAGATTGTGTCTGCTGTGTAGCTCCTTTCTCCCTTCTCTATCCTTAAAACTTACCTGTGGTATTTCCCATCGTCTCTGTAGTGCCCTCAGCATTGAAAGGATGACGATCTGCCATCCAAGTGGGTTTATATTGTTCCCCCATTTCTGGGTGTGCGTGCAGGGGCGCTTTGTACCCATAGCTGTGGTATGGCTGTGTGTATTGGTGGGGGTGCATTGGGCCATGTCTTCATTTGCCTTTTTATCCATTGTGTCCCTAACATTCAGAACTAACGTGGTCAAGTGGATGGATCTGCTGGTTTGTGGGCCAGAAGTAAATGCTTTACCTTACTTGGTCGTGTTGGTTTTTATACATTGAGTTCTATTTTTTTTTTTTTACTAAGTTTTGTTTTTTTTTTTAAGATTTTTATTTATTTATTCGACAGAGATAGAGACAGCCAGCGAGAGAGGGAACACAAGCAGGGGGAGTGGGAGAGGAAGAAGCAGGCTCATAGCGGAGGAGCCTGATGTGGGGCTCGATCCCATAACGCCGGGATCACGCCCTGAGCCCAAGGCAGACACTTAACCGCTGTGCCACCGAGGCGCCCCCATTGAGTTCTATTTTCACTTAAGCATTTCCTCTACTAACTTATGTTCTGAAGATTCCAATTTTTGTGTAATTTTCTTATCTCTCCAGATCTCTTGGAAGCCAAAATTCCCTTTTGTGTAAATGGGGCAAACTGGAGGCTGCTGACAATTCTTACAACGTCCTCCTTCTGTCCTTCATATGTCGCAGTATCCATGCTGCCATTATAGTAAGGATAATGGCAAAGAGATATGCCCGTTCTGGCCTGTCATCTGCTGAAAAAAAAAATCTTTCACAGCTTGACACCATGAAATAGAACGTTTTGTTGTATTTGGAGCCTTCCAAATACCAATTCCTTTATCTTTTCGGGTAGAATTTGTACATTTACTTTGTAGCAAGACAGCAGCATTATGTCACTCCAGATATGTGGAACTAGAATCAAATTCATCGAGTGCAGAGAGCTACAATAGAGGCCCGTTTAGGAGACACAGTAGGAACCAGTGGTTGGCTGTTTAACTGAGAAGTCACTAAAATTTGGGGATAATCATGAATATTACAAACATTTTGTTTTAACCTACATATAAATTCACTTACCAGTATTTTGATATAGGGCCTTTCTTTTTGGGCGGGTCCACAGTCTGCCTTGTCTTTCCGGTTTTCATTTCTTTAAGGTGAAGCAAAAGCTTCTAAAGATACCTGTGACACCTGAGTGTAGGGTTTTATGTTTTGATGTTTGTGTTTCCAAGATTTTAGTATTGAGTTATCACATTTGTTACAACAATTCGTTATTTTGTTCCCTTGTACTAAGTCAGCAGTATTCAGCCTAATGTATGGAAAAAAAAAATCCTGGGGTGCCTGGGTGGCTCAGTTGTTAAGTGTCTGCCTTCAGCTCAGGTCATGATCCCAGCGTTCTGGGACCGAGCTGCATCGGGCTCCCTGCTCAGCGGGAAGCCTGCTTCTCCCTCTCCCACTCCCCCTGGTTGTGTTCCCTCTCTCACTGCCTCTCTTTCTGTCAAATAAATAAATAAAATCTTAAAAAAAAATTCTATCTTTCCTTTGTCAATTTCATCAGTTTACATAATATATCATTAAATTAAGTAATAGCAAAACAAGTGTGGATGGCACAGAGTGCTTGACTTGTTAAGCATGTAGCTCAGGTGGTGAGAGTGGAAATGCATGAACGTGTTAGAGAGTTGCCTGTGATCAGCACACATTTGGAGCATGAGTATGACTTCCAGAGTAACGGAGCATATAGGTTGGTTAAATAGATGTGTCTTAAAAGAGCTTTTATTTCTGTGACCTGCATTTTCCCAAGCAGTGTGGGAGATAGAAAATTATTTCCAGCCTTGATTTCCCCCTCCCCACCTCTGATTTTGGACCTGAGTATCCAACTTCCTAAAAGACATTTTCTAAGTCTGAGCTCATCTTTGTTTTCAGCCATTTACCACCCACTGCTCTTCTCCCGTACAAAACAAAACAAGCTCCTGGTCTTCCTGAGTTTCCTGTTCCGTTTAATTGTTCACCAGTGGATCAATTTAGAACCTGGAAAATATTCTTTTTTTTTTTTTTAAAGATTTTATTTATTTATTTGTCAGAGAGAGCATGAGCTGGGAAGAGGGGCAGAGGGAGAGGCAGAAGTAGATGCCCCCCTGAGCAGGGAGCCCAGTGCGGGGCTCGATCCCAGGACCCTGAGATCATGACCTGAGCCGAAGGTAGATGCTTCACTGATTGAACCACCCAGGCATCCCAAGAACCTGGGAAATAGTCTTGGCATACATTTTTATGATTGTGAATTCAAGTACTGTTTTAACTACATCCCACAACATTTTCTTTGAAAAACAGCTCCTAGTGGCATAGCTGACATGCAGTAAGCTGCATGTATTAAAATAGACACTCATGAAAGCTTCAAGACTTTCAAGATGACGAATGTGTCCATCTTTCCCAGAAATTTGCTTATCACCTCCTGTTCCTCAACACCTTAGATCACAGATATTCTCTGGAGTCTGTTATACGGGCATCTTACAGGGTACACCCTGCTGTGTGGCTTCTTTCACTCAACATAGTTACTTGAGATGCATTCAAAGTCTAAGCTTATTTGGTATCTTTTTTGCTGAATAGTATGATAACTTCAGAACTTTTTAACTCCAATACTCCCTGATAATTTATATCCTTTTATTATTGTGTATTTGAATTATCTTACTTTTTTTCAGATACTTCTGTGGCAGTTACAGTCAGTGTCCACTTAGACATACTTACTGTTTTCTTTGTTCTTCATTCTTTAATGTCACACCTTCCATCTGGGGTCGTTTTCCTTTTGTGTCATGTAGCACCCTTTACATTTCCTTTACTCCGGGTCTGCTGGTGGCCATTCTGTGTTATTTTTGTCTGCAAGTGTCTTCATTTCACCTTCATCCTTCAGGGGTATTTTCACCAGGGATAGAATTCCAGGCTGGCGGTTATTTTCTCTTCGTGTACGAAAGATGTCATTTACTTTCTTCTGGCTCCCAGTATTGCTTTTGTGACCTTTGAAAGTGACCTTTGTTTCTTTCTCTGGCTTCTTTTAAGATTTTTTTTTTTTATCTTTTGTTTTCTGTAGTTTCCTTTTGATGTGCCTGATTATTCTGCTTATTTTGATGGGTTGGTTTGTTCTCGGGATTTGTGGGATTTCTTGAACCTGTGGGTTTTTTTTTTTTTTCCATTAGTTTTGGAAAATTCAGCCATTATCCCTGTAGATTTTGTCTCTGTTCCATTCTCCACCTGCCTGTTTTCTGTAGACTCTGTTTTGCTTACCCTCTGTTCTGTGTTTGGTGTATTTTTTCTCTCCACACTTTACTCCAGACAGTTTCTTCTGTCACTAATTCTCTTCTCAGCCACGGCTGATTTGCTGTTAAGCCCAGTCATCAATGGCCTCATTTCAGTCCTGGTGTTTTTCTGTTATAGAGTATCTGCTTGGTTTTTCTTCAGATTTATGATGTCTTAAAAAAAATAATTTCCAGGGGCGCCTGGGTGGCACAGCGGTTGGGCGTTTGCCTTCGGCTCAGGGCGTGGTCCCGGCGTTGTGGGATCGAGCCCCACATCAGGCTCCTCCACTACGAGCCTGCTTCTTCCTCTCCCGCTCCCCCTGCTTGTGTTCCCTCTCTCGCTGGCTATCTCTGTCGAATGGATAAATAAAATCTTTAAAAAAAAAAAAAATTTCCAGTTCTCTGCTGAAATTTTCAAGCTTGGCATTCATATCTGTAAACATGGTAAGAAACTTTGGTTCTTAGCCTGTATCTGATATTTGCATATTTGAGGTCCCTGTGGTTTGTTTCCGTTCTCTTTGCTAGACTGGCTTTTTCCAGAGCAGGTACTGTGGTTTATCCTGATTCAGAATGTCTGAGATGAAGGCCGGTTCTCTGTATTTATAGAAAACTCACAGACAATTATGATATTTAGCTAGGATTTTGAGTTAGAAAATGCTGAAATGCTAAATCTATGTAGTATCAACTCCAAAGGCAGTAGGATTTCATAGTAATCCTTCTCAAATAAGTAGACATGAAGTACTGTAGGCCCCAGGGGCGGTTGTAGTCACCATTCAGTTAAATACTCCAGCACCACGCTAGGGACCAAGGAAGTGAAAGTCCCTGTGTGTTGTGTCCAGACCCTCAGGTGTTTGCACTGGGACTGCATTTGGCATTGGACAAGTTGGGAGAGCGGGATTCTAGCTCATCCCTAATGGTAACTCCTAACGAACCATGGAGAAATCACTTCATTTCTGTGCTTTCTGTGATAGTTTGAAGTTGTATGCATATGATTCTTGAATTTCAGTTGTTATGCAGAATTGAGAAGAATTTAATAGTAATGACAGCAGCCACTGTAGCTCCCCCTCCTTCTGCCAACGCTGGTGTTACTATGATCGTCACCACCAGCAATGAGGTGTTTTCTTTTCTTTCTTTCTTTGTGTTGTTTTGGTGTATATCTCCTAGTTTGGTTTTTGTAATTGAGATATAGTTGACATATAACATTGTATTAGTTTCAGGTGTATAACATAAGGACTTGATACATGTCTGTATTGCAAATGGTCACCACAGTAAGTCTAGTTATCATCTGTCCCCATGCATGATTACAACTCTTTTTTTGCCTTATGATGAGATCTTTGAAGGCCTCCAGCAGCTCTCAGATATGCACCACACTGTTAGTTACTGCAGTCATCATGCTGTACCTTGCATCTCCAGAATTTGTTTGTTTTATAACTGGACAGTGGTTCACCCATTTCACCTACCCTGCCCTCCCTGTCTTTGCTAATCACCAGCCTGTAACTAGTGGTTTGGCAACCACTCTCTGTACCTAGGAGTTTGGTGTTTTATTGGTTTTTTTGTTTTGTTTTGTTTTTGTTTTTTTAGATTCCACATATAAATGAGATCATATGGCATGTCTGTCTCTGTGTGACTTACTTCACTTAGCATAATGCTCTCCACGTCCATCCATGTTGCTGCAAATGGCAGGATTTCCTTTTCTTTAATGACTGAAAAATATTCGATTGTATATAAATACCCAACTTCTTTATCCATTCATCTATCAGTGGGCGCTGAGGTCATTTCCCAGTCTCGGCTGCTATAGATGGTGCTGCAGTGAACATGGGGATGTAGGTAACCTTTTGAGTCAGTGCTTTCATTTCCTTTGGGTAAATACCCAGAAGTGGAATTGCTGGATCATAGGTAGTTCTGTTTTTAGTTTTTTTGAGGAACCTCCATACTGTTTTCCACAGTGGCTGCACCAGTTTGCATTCCCACCAACAGTGCACAGGGGTTCTCTTTTCTCCTTATTTTCAACACTTGTGCCATTCCCTTCCTTCCTCCTTCCTCCCTCCTTTCCTTCCTCCCTCCTTCCCTCCCTCCCTCCCTCTCTCTCTTTCTTTTTTTCTTTTGATAGTAGACATTCTAAGAGATGTGAGGTGGCAACTCATTATGGTACCTATGGAAAGTACTATCCTCGATGAATTTTTCTTTATGAGGAGTAACCTAGGGCTAGAGATACACTCATGACTATTATTGTTCTTTTTACTTTAGCTGTGTATATGAATTTTGGTTATCTGTGTATATGAATCTATTGATTTATTTTGCTTAAGGAGGAAAGCTCAGAAAATAAATAAATTTAATTTAGGAAGCCTTCTGTCCAAAAATGTAAGGTACATTACCCTGTTCTTTTCACATAAATTGTTTATGATGAATTTATTCATTAATTTATTTATTCAAAAATATTTGTTGAGCATAATCTGCTAGACAGAATCTAACAAGTAAGTAAGGATAAAATCTCAAAAAATGTTTTTTAAAGGTGAAATGTTTCATTACCTTTGGAGCTTTGTCATATATAAAATAAAACTTAATTTTACTGCAGTGGTTTGTGATTGACTCTCGTTTTTGGAGTCTGATTTTGGATGACGTAGATTTTCACTTCACAGTTCCGACAGAGGAACGTAGCCACAGTGTGATAGATGAAAGCTCATAGTAAGTGGTCTCAGTGCAAACACATAAGCATGCATTTTTTTTTTAAGATTTAATTTATTTGAGAGAGAGACAGAGGAAGCAGGAGCAGGGGGAGGGGGCAGAGGGAGAAGCAGACTCCCTGCTGAGCTCAGATTCCAGGACTCTGAGATCACGACCTGAGCCGAAGTCAGACACTTAACCAACTGAGCCACCCAGGTGCCCCTATATTGTAGGCATTTCAGCTAAGCATTTATAATATGGGATATTCAGTGGTGGCTAATGTGTCTCCGTTTTAGCATCTTTTCTTTTTCAGGCTTATTTTTCTGTTATGCAAGGTTTCCTTTGCTCTCTTTTGTGCCTTTTGCAGATGTGTTTCGACATTAAAGTAAAAAAATGCGTCCTCTTGTTTTACATTCTGCTTGAGCTCAGCCAGATAAAACAGTTCAGAATCATGTGTATTTGGCGGTGGGGACGTGGAGATGGCAGCTTCTATTCATTCGGCAGCTGAGACCTAGTTCTGTAAGGCAGAGTTGTTTTGAGAGGTGGAATTTGCGGACATATGCTCTAAAGTAGATTTGTTTGTGGTATTTTCTTTTAAAATTTCAGCCTTGTTTTGCTAGTTTCACATGCCCAGTACTGCGGACAGGTTCCCAGGTATGTATGCTAAATGCACACGTGGAACCCAGCAGCGGGGGATTTTCATACCAGAAACGTCAGATGATGCTCTGCCCCTCACATCTGCTCTCAGTGGCAGTGAGAGGCCAGTGCGTTCGGCTGCAGTGCTATTTCGTTCCTGCATGTCCCAGTCGACGGACCACTTTGCTGTGCTGTAAAGCACCATCTTTATGTTCAAATACGGGACTGTTTCCCTTTCCTGACGAGAATACTGAGACCTGACCTTTATAATACTGCTCTTACTCCAGAACGAGGGAGAGGAGTTTGGTTTCTTTCAGTGATTTTCAAATGAGAGGCCCTGGGTCTTGTTCTTGCCATTGTTTCTTTCCTTTGAGTTTCACAAGACTTGGTTATCTTGAGATTCTGGTTTTCAAGAAATTTAGCAAATGTCAAGGCTCCTGTTTTTGTTGTTTGGAAACCTGTTTTGCTAGTAGGAGTCAAGGAAGGGAAACAGGTTGGTTTCAGTCTTGGATATTAACTTGCCTTAAGGAATGGAAACTGAGCAGGCTTATGTGGGAGGAGATGGAAAGGTCATTGACATCAGCTGCTGGTCTCGAACGTGTCCCAGACAAAATTCCTTTAGGTCCTCTGCCCTGGAATAATTTGGCATGTCAGCAGGCTTCTCTTCCAGCTACTTTTCAGCTGGGCAAAGTAGACTTCTAGGAGTGTCATTTTTGTAGAGAAACAGAACATTATATTTGTTTTACTAAAATGTTTTCAGTTCCTTGTCTCCCCCACAGTGGACTAACGATCTCATGATACGCTGGGATTCTGTATTTGTGATCCAAGGAGAGGATGTAAACAGACATTTTTGACATACCTGTAGTTCTTTGTCAGTAGTTTGTAGCTTCAGTCTTGTCCGCTTGCAATCGTGAGCGTGTCTCCTCTCCTTTCCCGCTTGTCCAGACATGGTAGACATGGCTGCAAGGAAGCGTGTGGAATCACCTGTTTGCTGTTTACAATAAAAAGCAAATTCTTACTACATTTGGGTCCAATGACAAGATCCAATACAGAAGATTTACTTTTGGCAGCCTGTGGGAAACAGGTGGACTTCTCTCTCTTCTGCTCCCTTCTTGGCTGTGGGATACTTTCTTCAGGCAAACAGAGTGACTTTGGACATTCGTCATTTGATGTGAATCACATGTCCTGCTTCACATCGTGTTGTCTCTTGTGTGTATGCCCTTCAGGGTTTCAGGAGGCTAACCGTCTCAGCCCCTTTCTAACCAGTAAGGATCCACATTAAATTTGTGTTCTTCTCCGAAGTGGTCCCAGGTGCAGTGTACTCTCCATTTTCCTGTTTAGCCGATGTGGAGATCTATTTATTTCATGTACTTTTCTGTCACGAATCTTTTCTTCACTTGAGTGATAGAGTGATGGCTGTGTCTGGGTTTTCATTCAGTTGTACTTTGGATGCGTAAAAGTTTTATAAGATCAGAAAGTCTAAGATTTTTTGTTTACTTGCTTTGAACTGAACATTATCCTCAGTCATGCCCCACAAGCTTGCTGGGACCTTGATCTTTATTGACTCTGCCATCTCGGAAAATAAGGAAAATAGGTAAAACTAAAAAGAGTAATTGGAAAGAAGGTCCTGTGGAGCGAAGCTGTCACAGGGCAGAATGATTCAGGAGTTGTGGGGAACATTATTGATTGTGAATCCTTGGTGAATTTTTTAAAAAGTCTTTTTCCTCTCTCTCCCCCTCTTTTTTTTTTTTTTTTTGGTCTCTTGAGCATTGTTCACTTAAGATAAAGATACTTTAAATATGATGATAGTGACAATATTTTATGATGGGCTTTTTAAGAAAAATTTAGTTTTCAAAGAAAATGTACATTTAATTTTATAAGTAAAAATTACTTTCTTAAATTAAAAAAACTGTACTTTCACATTAGATAACCTGTGAGGTAATAGAAAACATATATGTTTGTCTCTGTCCCCAGTTCCTGGCACAGAACTCCTGAAACACTTGTAAGCGATAGGAGTAGTAGGAGCGTTTTTTGTTCTAATGTTTGGTCATTCACCTGGGCTTCTGACACGGAGTTCCTAAATCCCTTGGAATATCCTGGGGGATGACAGTGTTTTTTGTTCTAATGAGATGACTCTTAGTGGGCTCCTGGATGAGGGCTGGTCACCAGAAAGACCAAGCTGGGGTTAGAAGCGTGGAATTTTCAGTCCTGTCTCCTATTCTCCAGGTGGAAGTGGGGCTGGAGATGGAGTTAATAATTGATCATGCCTATGTGATGAGGCCTCCATAAAAATCCCAATAGTATGGGATTCAGAGAGCTTCCAGGTTGATGAACGAACACATGGTGGTCCTAGGAGAGGGGCGCACCCGGAGAGGTCAGGGATGCTCTGTGCCCCTTCTCACATCCCTGCCCTGTGCCTCTCTTCCATCTGGATGTTCGTCTGTGTCCTTTATCATATCATTTTATAATGTTTTATAATAAACTGGTCAACAGTGAGTAAACTATTTTCCTGAGTTCTGTGAGGCTCTCTAGCAAACTGATAATGGTCATCAAGAGTAATAATAAGTATTGTGTATATTTTCTAACCTATATCCCATAATATTCGGCTTAGTTGGTAGTGTATTTTTCTTCCTTGAAACTTGGCTTCTGTATTCAGGACAAGTGTTTCCAAATTAATTAGTGTTATATTCATACTTGTCTTGTTAGTTCTAATCATTTGTTTAAACTAGGATTTCCCTATTTAAAATCATTACTCTCTGTCGATGGGAGGAAATGTGTTTGAATTTCACAAGTAAATAGGTACTATTTATTTGTCACACATATTGAGTGTTAATTAGCCAGAAACTGTAACCTCTCGGTGGGCAAGGACATGTCCCTCGCTCAACATTGTGGCCTTTGATATCTCAGACAATGAAAAATAAGTACTTACCTAAAGAATAAGCTGGAGTCTAGTCTCTCAGAGTATTTTCCCATCAACAGTTTTCATTCCCTTAAGCCACAAATGATTCTCTCTAACAAAATATTTAATAAATGTGCTCATTATTCTTTCCTATTTGTGGACCTTAGTGTTTCTTCAGAAACCTGAAACCTGTATGTACTGGTTTAAAAATGCATCACAGTGGCTTTTTCTCCTTTCTCCAACTTTTCTTTTCTTTTTTTAGTCTTTCTCTCTTTCTTTCTTTCTTTCTTTCTTTCTTTCTTTCTTTCTTTCTTTCTTTCTTTCTTTCTTCTCCTTCCTTCCCTCCCTTCCCCTCCCTTTTCCTTTTTCTCTTTCTTTCTTTCTTTCTTTCTTTCTTTCTTTCTTTCTTTCTTTCCTTCCTTCCTTCCTTCCTTCCTTCCTTCCTTCCTTCCTTCCTCTCTCTCTCTCTCTTCTTTCTCTTTTTTTCTTTCTTTTGCACAAGCAGAGGGAGCGGTGGGCAGAGGGAGAAGCAGGCTCCTCATTGAGCAGAACCCTGGGATCAGGTCTTGAGCCAAAGGTAAACGCTTAACCAGCTGAGCCACCCAGGCGTCCCTCTCCAACTTTTCAGTATGAAAATTTTCATACAAAAAAGTTGAAAGAATTGTACAACAAACACCTATATACCCACCACCTAGATTCTATAGTTAACATGTTAATATATTTGCTTTATCAAATATCTGTCTATCTGTCCATCCTCTTATTGGTATATTTTACTTATACATTTTGGGAAGTTGTGGGTGTCCATGCAGCACTTCACCCTGACAACTTCTGAATTCATCTGCAGTGTTATCAATAGAATGTTTTTAGAGTGTGTCTATTTTTAATTATATGTGATCATTTGGAACAGATAATTGTTAGAAAATGAAATGCTGTCATCTTACTTTATTTTCCATACTTGGAAGGGAAGAAAGCAGCTTAGATCTGTATAATTCTTTGTAGTTTATGAAGAATTCTCATGTCTGTTATCTAATTTGGACCAATAATATTGCTGATAGTAACAGTAGCTAACAGTTAACTGTGCCAGTTACCATGCTAACAGTTAACCTTTAACAAAGATGCTAGATTCTGCTCATCCCACTGATACTTGGTTGGCATATTTATTTTTCAAGGGGATTGATTTGTTCACTTAAAAATATTTTTTAGCCCTGTGGCATGCCTTTTAAATTCACATTTGTCAGCTGCTGCTATGTTTAGACTGAACTCTTTGGTGTTTGGGTTCCTGAGGACAAAAACAGTTTTTTTTTTTTAATTTTTTTATTTTAATGTTTTTTTATTATATTATGTTAGTCACCATACAGTACATCCCTGGTTTCTGATGTAAAGTTCGATGATTCATTAGTTGCGTATAACACCCAGTGCACCCATGCAATACGTGCCCTCCTTACTACCCGTCACCAGTCTATCCCATTCAAAAACAGTTTCTTGGGTGTTGTATCTTTATAGATTGTTATCCATAATATTTATCCAATAAATATCCAATAATATTTATCCAATAAATATCCAATAATATTTGAGCACAACTTAGGAGGAGTTGCTGAAAATATTCCTGTGTTCTTTGATTATCTCTTATAAATTAGCCTGTAATATCCAAAATGTTGAGTGACTTTAAAGGCAAAATGGGTTATATGAGAATAGGTATCTAATGGTTGTTTGGGGGGTTATTAATTTTTAATATCCTATGAATAATTACAGCTGCTGTTTTTTATATTTATTGTGTGCCAGATTCCTTATTTTGCATTATATTTTTAATTCACGTAACCAGCCTTTAAGGGCTAAGGACCTGAGGCATGGAGGGGTTAAGTGGCTTGTCCTGAGTCATGTGGCTACAAATGGAAGAGTCAGGAATGAGCGTTTCAGCTCCAAGTCCTAGCATTTGACCACCGCCTTAGTGTTTTGTATCCTCAGACCACCTGCGTCATAATTTCCTGGGGTAATTGTTAGAAATGCAGACTCCTGAGCCTCATCCTAGACCTGCTGAGTTAGAACCTGTGGATGAAATATGTGTTTTAGTCATTCATTGATTTTTTTTCAAGAATTTATTTTATTTATTATCTTAGAGAGATAGTACAGGAGGAGGGACAGAGGGAGAGACAGAATCTCAAGCACATTCCCTGTTGAGTGCAGAGCCCATCGTGGTGCTTGATCCCAGGACCCTGAGATCATGACCTGAGCCAAAATCAAGAGTCAGACGCTTAACTGACTAAGCCACTTGGGTGCCCCATTCAGTTGATTTTTATGTGCTCTGAAGTTTGAGGACCACTCCCCTATGCTCTTCTAGAAGAAGCATTATCACGTCTTAATCTCTATTAACCTAGAAAGATAGCCAGAATCAATCATACTTGTTCTTGGAATACATGGTGTTTTGGATTCATCTTTATGCATTCATTTTTCCTTCAAGATTGTCATGGATTTTAAGCACCCAGATGGTGTCACAGTGCCAGTCATGTTGCCTCGTCGGAGTTTGCTGGTGATGACCGGAGAATCTAGATACCTCTGGACACATGGGTATGTATCTAAATGACCTTAGTGGCAGAATACCTCTTGCTTTGTGAGAGTTCTCAGTCTTTCCTGCTTGAGCCACCAGAATTGCGCCCCTTATCTGCACATTGAGGTTTCCAGGTTTCAACCCCCACGGACATCTGTGCCCTTTTATGGTAAATAGTGACCTTTTATTTTGATGAAATTCAATTTTAATGGAAGGTTGCAAGCATGGTATAATGAACTCCCTTCACCTTTCACCTAGATTTACCAATTGTGAATATTTGACCATGTATTTTATTGATCTCATATGTTACCATTGTTATTACTATTGCTAAATCATTTGAGAGTAAGTTGCAGACATTATGATCCTTTACTCTTACACCCTTCATTGCGTATTTCCTGAGAGCAGGGATATTCGTTATATCAGGGGTTGGCAAACTATGACTCATTGGCCAAATTCAGCCCTGAGCCTGCTTTGTGCGGCTCTTGAGCCAAGAGTGGTTTTTATATTTTTATTTGTATTTTTTAATTTATTTATGATTATTATGATTATGATTGTTAAATGGTTTTTACGTTTTTAAAGTGTTCTTAAAAAAAAACAGTGGAGAATAGAAACTGTATGTGGCCCTTTTTACCTAAAAATGTTTACTATTTGGCCCTGTTTTACAGAAGAAGTTTGCCAACCCCTATGATGCAAAACCTCTATACAACTCAAATTCAGAAACATCAACATCGATAAAAATACTCTTCCACAATCCATCTTCAGATTCCGCTAGTTGTACTTATACTATAGTACTGTCGAAGACTGCCAGCACTTACAGGAGCAAAACCAGATTTCACCGAGGGACTATTGCAGTAGGAGACAAGGGATGGCAGTATAGAACTGGGCTGGATTCCACATACAACAGGAAAAGTCGGAATAGATAGCCGAGGGGGTGGCGGCGGGGCTGGGGCAGCGCCAGTGGGTGGCGGGCATGCCCAGGATGAGCCCAGTTGGGCTCAGGGGAGTCCGACTAAAGTTTGGTCAAGCAGAGAATCTTTGTTAGTGGTTTGTAGTACACTGTCCCTCTGATCCAGGACTCCGTCTGTGACTCTGATTAGTTGTCATTTCTCTGCAGTCTTCCTTACTTGGAAACAATTCCTCAACTTCTCTTTGTCTTTCTGATGTTGGCACATTTAAGGGGACCAGTTATTTTATGGACTGGTCCTCAATTTGAGTTTGTTTGATTGAACCTATCTCAAAGAAATGGGTTATGCACTTTCGGCAAGAACATAGCTTTAGCCTTTAGAGGAGAAGCATCTATAATTTACGTACCTTCTGCTAAAATTTACGTACCTTCTGCTGAAAATACTGCTGAGTTCTGTGCTTGTTAATAATGTCCTGCTTGGAGATTTTTAACTGACGCATTTAAGAAATCAAGGAGGTGAACACATAAATGATTCTGTAACAGGTCCTGAATGTGAACCGTAAAAACAGATGGCCTGATTTTGAGCAATGAGGCTTAAATTTACCTGATGTGCTTTTCATGGCCATCTAAAATATTTTCACTTACAGTAAATGAAAATGGTGAGATGATCCAGTGGTTTCAGGTATTTCTAGAACTGAGAATATTCACATTTTCTTTTTTTAAGTTTAAGTGTTTTTATGATCGGTACATTTAAACTTAAGAGTAATGGTATTTCAGCAAATACAAAATGAAAAATTACTTTTCATAGGCCTGTGTTATAACAGGTTTTTTTTTTAAATTTTATTTTATTATATTATGTTAATCACCATACAGTACATCCCCAGATTCCGATGTAAAGTTTGGCTTCATTAGTTGCGTATAACACCCAGTGCACCATGCAATACGTGCCCTCCTTACTACCCATCACCAGTCTATCCCATTCCCCCACCCCCTCCCCTCTGAAGTCTTCAGTTTGTTTCTCATAGTCCATAGTCTCTCATGTTTCATTCCCCCTTCTGATTACCCCCCTTTTCTTTATCCCTTTCTTCCCCTACCGATCCTCCTAGTTCTTATGTTCCATAGATGAGAGAAATCATATGATAATTGTCTTTCTCTGCTTGACTTATTTCACTTAGCATTATCTCCTCCAGTGCCGTCCATGTTGCAGCAAATGTTGAGAATTCGTTCTTTCTGATAGCTGAGTAATATTCCATTGTATATATGGACCACAGCTTCTTAATCCAGTCATCTGTTGAAGGGCATCTCGGCTCCTTCCATGATTTGGCTATTGTGGACAATGCAGCTATGAACATTGGGGTGCATATGGCCCTTCTCTTTACTACGTCTGTATCTTTGGGGTAAACACCCAGTAGTGCAATGGCTGGGTCATAGGGTAGTTCAATTTTTAACTTTTTAAGGGACCTCCACACTGTTTTCCAGAGTGGCTGTACCAACTTGCATTCCCACCAACAATGTAGGAGGGATCCCCTTTCTCCACATCCTCTCCAACAATTGTTGTTTCTTGCCTTGTCTATCTTTGCCATTCTAACTGGCGTAAGGTGGTATCTCAGTGTGGTTTTGATTTGAATTTCCCTGATGGCTAATGATTTTGAACATTTTTTCATGTGTCTGTTAGCCATTTGTATGTCTTCATTGGAAAAGTGTCTGTTCATATCTTCTGCCCATTTTATGATTTGTTTATTTGTTTCTCGTGTATTGAGTTTGAGAAGTTCTTTGTAGATCTTGGATACCAGTCCTTTATCTGTGGTGTCCTTTGCAAATATATTCTCCCATTCCGTGGGCTGTCTCTTAGTTTTTTTGACTGTTTCCTTGGCTGTGCAGAAGCTCTTTATCCTGATAAAGTCCCATAAGTTCATTTTATCTTTTATTTCTCTTGCCTTTGGCGATGTGTCGTGAAAAAGGTTGCTCTGGCCGATGTCATAGAAGTTGTTGCCTATGTTCTCCTCTAGAATTTTGATGGATTCCTGTCTCACATTGAGGTCTTTCATCCATTTGGAGTTTATTTTTGTGTATGGTGTGAGAGAGTGGTCAAGTTTCATTCTTTTGCATGTAGCTGTCCAATTTTCCCAGCACCATTTATTGAAGAGACTGTCTTTTTTCCACCGGATGTTTTTTCCTGCTTTATCAAAGATTAGTTGCCCAAAGAGCCGAGGGTCCATTTCTGGGTTCTCTATTCTGTTCCATTGGTCGATGTGTCTGTTTTTGTGCCAGTACCATGCTGTCTTTGTGATCACAGCTTTGTAGTACAGCTCGAAATCCGGCATTGTGATGCCCCCAGCTTTGTTTTTCCTTTTCAACAGTTCCTTGGAGATTCTGGGCCTTTTCTGTTTCCATACAAATTTAAGGACTATTTGTTCCAGTTCTTTGAAAAATGTCCTCGGTATTTTGATCGGGATAGCATTGAAAGTGTAGATTGCTCTGGGTAGTATGGACATTTTAACTATGTTAATTCTTCCAATCCATGAGCATGGAATATTTTTCCATCTTTTTATGTCTTCCTCAATATCTTTCAAAAGTGATCTATAGTTTCTAGGATATAGGTCCTTTACGTCTCTGGTTAAGTTAATTCCAAGGTAACGTATGGTTTTTGGTGTTATTGTAAATGGGATGGATTCCCTAATTTCTCTTTCTTCAGTCTCGTTATTCGTGTATAGAAATGCAACTGATTTCTGGGCATTGATTTTGTATCCTGCCACCTTACTGAATTGTTCTATAACTTCTAATAGTTTGGGAGTGGATTCCTTTGGGTTTTCCATATAGAGTATCATGTCATCTGCAAAGAGAGACAGTTTGACTTCTTCTTTGCCGATTTGGATACCTTTGATCCCTTTTTGTCTTCTGATTGCTGTTGCAAGGACTTCTAGTACTATGTTGAATAATAGTGGCGAGAGTGGGCATCCTTGTCGTGTTCCTGATCTTAAGGGAAAGGCTTCCAGCTTTTCCCCATTGAGAATAATGCTTGCAGTAGGCTTTTCATAGATGGCTTTTATGAGATTGAGAAATGTACCCTCTATTCCTACACTCTGAAGGGTTTTAATCAGGAAAGGATGCTGTATTTTGTCAAATGCTTTTTCTGCATCAATTGAGAGGATCATATGGTTCTTGAGTCTTTTCTTGTTGATATGATGTATCACATTGATTGATTTGCGAGTGTTGAACCATGCTTGCATCCCAGGTATGAATCCCACTTGGTCATGATGGATAATCCTTTTAATGTACTGTTGGATTCTATTAGCAAGGATCTTGTTGAGGATTTTGGCATCCATATTCATTAGAGAAATCGGTCTGTAATTCTCCTTTTTGAGGGGGTCTTTGCCTGGTTTGGGGATCAAGGTAATATTAGCCTCATAGAATGAGTTTGGTAGCTTTCCTTCTGTTTCTATTTTTTGAAATAGCTTTAGGAGAATAGGTATTATTTCTTCTTTGAATGTTTGGTAGAATTCCCCAGGAAAACCGTCTGGGCCTGGAGTTTTATTATTTGGAAGGTTGTTTATCACTGACTCAATTTCTTCATAGTTAATTGGCCTATTTAAGAAATCTATTTCTTCCTGTTTCAGTCTTGGTAGTTTATAGGTTTCCAGGAAGGCCTCCCATCTCTTCCAGATTGTTTAGTTTTTTGGCATATAGCTGTTGATAAAAGTTTCTAATAATCCTTGCAATTTCAATGGTTCTTTATTTTTTATTCAAGTATAATTAATATGTAGTGTTATATTAGTTTCAGTGTACAATATAATGATCTAATGTTTACTTTAAAATAAGAAAAGGTTGACAGACTCTGTCGTGTAAGGTTAATTCCAGACTCTCATTTCAGTCTAGTTCAGATTACTGTTGTAGCCACCACGGCTTAAATCAGAATGGCTGCCGGCAGCACCCGAGTCAAATCCAGCAGTCAGGCATGTTCTCTTTGGCTGGCGGTGGTGGTCCCTGTGGCAGCGTTTTTATAAATTGCATACATGTAAAAATCAGGAGCTTTCATCTAAAAATCTGAGCCTTCAGCTTCTTTTGAAAATTGGGCAGTCTGACAACATCGGGCCCTCGGATGCCTCGGGCCTGGTTGGAGACCATCTGTGGGCTTCTGTAGATGAGGCCTGCGTTCTCAAGCTCTCTGCAGTTCCAGCACGTTCTGTGGTGCCCCATGCTAGGGCTGAGCATCAGCTGTCACATAGCACTGTGCTTGCACTGTTTTGCTTATGTTGGGACAGAGCCGCTTGAAAATGAAATAAATCTTGTCTGCATTAGGAGTAGGAAATGGAAAGCTAAAATGAATGGGAAAGTTTTAAGAAAAGTGGAAGAGAACACTTTGTTGTTTTGAAATGAAACCGTTCATGTGTTTAACAGCGAACATTGTGTTTCTAGACAAACCCACGTGCTTCCCTCCTTGAGGTTATTCGACTGACTTGGCAGGCGTTTATCTATAAGTTTATTTAACTCCCCTTTTAAATTACTTTTGGAGCATTTTCTTTCTGCTGAGCCTTGTTCTCAAAGTTTCACACAATTAGCTCACTTAACTCATACAAGGCACAGTGGAAAGTTTGTTCTGTGGTTTTGTCCCCATTTTTAAAGGAAATTGGAGCATAAAGAGGTTATGTAACTTTTACAAAGTCACAAAACCATTAAGTGGCAGAGCCAAGATGAGAAGCCAGGCAGTCTGGCCTCAGGATCTGTGTCCTTAACCTTGTGGTTCCAGCTGGCCTTGATTGCTCCCTCTCCTCCAAATTCATGCTGTGCCCTCTGGCCTTTACTCTTGCGCCAGCCCTCAGTGCAATAGATTTCCTTTTACTTTGTTTTTAACATAGAGCTCAGCTCTTACTTCCTTATAGTATGTAAAACCTTTTCTGGGTACATTAGCCTGAAATAATTTCTCCCTTGAATTCCTAAAGATTGTATTGTCGTCTTCTACCTTGAGATGTCTCTTCTATCGAACTATTATTTAAATCTAAAAAACGTTTTTATCTTTTTATTTCATTTTTTTTTCACCTAGATTATTAATTTGAGTAGGGAGAGAAAAAAAGATGTTCAGTAATGTTTAAAGAATTCATTAATCTTTAACGTATGGATTACCTATTCCTAAAAATCTGAGATTGGTGCCGAAAGGAGTTAAGTACTGCTTGGCCTTTGTCTAAGATTTAATTCTAGGCAAGTAAAGAAATTGACTTAAAAAGCCTGTGATAGAGAACTACTGGTCCTCAAGAGGGAAATTTATTTGCTGATAAGAGTTTCAAGATACTCATTGTTGTGAACTATCATGACTGTGTATAATACCATAGTTTTACTCATTTTCCTCTATCAGGGTAACAGTCATATAAATTCAGGCAATGTTTGCTTTCTTTTACTTCTAAAAAAATTACCTTTGATGCAAGCTCTTTTAAAAGAGCCACTCTCCTTATGTGTTTTATGAGACCAGCATTACCCTTACACCAAAACATGTCAAGGACGTTACTATAGGAGAAAATTACAGACCAATGTCTCTCATAACAGAGGTGAAAAAACATCCTTAATAAAACAGGAGAAAATCCAGTTGTATGATACATAAAAAAGAAAGTACATCATGACCAAGTAGAGTTTATCCCAGGACTGCAAGATTGGCTTAACATTTTGAAACCAAGCCATGTAATTCAAGACATAAAAAGAACAAAAGTGAAAAAAATATTCAATCATCTTGATTGATGCAGAAAATGTATTTGACAGAATTCAGCATCCGCTCATGATAAAAACTTGGCAAAGTAGGACAAGAAGGAAACTTTTTCAAGCTGATAAAGGGCATTTGTAAAAAACCCACAGCTGACAGTGTATTTAATGGTGAAATGTTGAATGCCTTTTCCTAAGATACCCAACAGGGCAGGGATGTCTGCTCTTGCCACCTCTTTTTAATATTACAGTGGGTGTTTTACATAGTATAATAAGTCAAGGAAAATAAATAACAATCATAGGGATTTGAAAGGAAGAAGTAAAACTCTTTATGATTGTGGGTGTAGAAAATCCTAGGAAGTCTACAAAACAAGCGTTAGAACTAAAAAGCGAATATAGCAGGGTTGTAGCCTACTAGGTCAATATTCAAAAAGTAGTTTTTGAAAAATGAAATAAAATGCTTTTTAAAATATACATACCGCATTTTCTTTCTTCATTCCTCCATTGATGGACACTTAGGTTGTTTCCATGTCTTGGCTGTTGTAAATGATGCACAGTGACCATGGGATGCAGATATCTTTCCAAGTTAGTGTTTTTATTTCCTTTGGATAAGGATCTTGTAGTAGAATTGCTAGATCACAGGGTAGTTCTGTTTTTAAGTTTTGAGACATCTCCATACTGTTTTCCACAACAGCTGCACAAATGACATTCCCACCAGCAGTGCCCGTGAGTTCCTTTTCTCTACACTCTCGCCAACACTTGTGATTTCTTATCTTTTTGATAATAGCCACTGCAGCAGGTATGAGGGGATACCTCAGTGGGGGTTTTGATTTGTATTCCGCTGATGATCAGTGATACTGAGCACATTTTCATGTGCCTGTTGACCGTCTGTATATATCCTTTGGAAAAATGTCTATTCAGATCCTCTGTCCATTTTTTAAACGGTTTGTTTTTTGCTATTGAGTTGTGGGAGTTCTTTATATGTTTTAGATATTAATCCCTTACCAGATAGATAATTTAAAATATTTTTTCTCATTCTGTAGGTGGCTATTTCATTTTGTTGGTGGTTTCCTTCATTGTGCATAAGGTTTTCAGTTTGGTGTAGTCCCACTTGTTTATTTTTGCTTTTGTTGCCTTTTGGGAATTCTAACAACAGATTGAAGAAATAGTATAGTGATGACAAAATGAAAATTGAGAACTGAAATACATTACATTTTTTCATTTTAGGATCAAATCCATTTTAATTATATGGCTGAACTTTCTCTTTTTTAGATGTGTTGAAAAAACTTACCTGGCCCCCGATAAAGAGAAATCAACAACCTAAATATAAAATTATGCTTTTTAATAATTTGCTAAGATCTTTCAGGCTTAGCACATTCCCTCTGGCTGTAAAACCCACCTCTGTAGGGGATAGATTAGCTAGGGTATATGAAGCAGAAAACTTCTAAGATTTAAATCTTAGGAATAAATTTAATGAAAGTTGTGCAACACATATACACTGAAAATCATGAAACACTGCTGAGAGAAATTACAGAAGACCAAAATGAATGAAGAGGTAGAGATGCCATGATCAGGGATAGGAACTTAATATTATTAAGATATCAATTGTCCCAAGCTGATCTGATGTTTCAGTGTAATTCCAATTAGAAATCTTAAGATTTTTTAATAGAAATTGATGAGCAGGGGCGCTGGGTGGCTCAGTTGGTTAGGCAGCTACCTTCAGCTCGGGTCGTGATTCTGGGGTCCTGGGATCGAGCCCCACATTGGGCTCCCTGCCCAGGGAGCCTGCTTCTCTCTCTCCCCCTCTGCCTGCAGCTCGCCCCACTCGTGCTCACTCTCTCTCTCTCCTCTGTGTCAAATAAATAAAATTAAAAAAAAGAAATTGATGAGCAGATTCTAAAATTTATAAGGAAATGTTCTTGAAGCAGAACAGTGTTAAAGGATTTATTTTACCTGGTTTTTAAAATTTACTAAAGCTACATAATCGAAAAGTGTATGGGATGTCCAGGTGGCTCAGTCGGTTAAATATCTGACTCTTGATCTCAGCTCAGGTCTTGATCTCAGGGTTTTGAGTTCAAGCCCCACAATGGGCTCCATGCTGGATGTGGAGCCTGCTTGAACAAAAAGAAAAGAGAGAGAGAGAAAAAAAAGAATGTAGTGTTGGTGTATAGACAGACCAGTGGGGCAGAATATATCCACATATATAAGATCAGTTGATTTTTTTTTTTTTTTTTGACAGAGAGAGTGAGTACACGTACGGGGAGTAGCAGACAGAAGGAGAGGGAGAAGCAGGCTCCCCACTGAGCAAGGAGCCCCAAGTGGGACTTGATCCCAGGACCCTGAGATCATGACCCGAGCTGAAAGCAGACACTTAACCAACTGAACCACCCAGGCGCCCCAAGGTCAGTTGATTTTTGACAAAGACACCAATGCAATTCAGTGTGGAAAGGAAATTTATGAACAGGTGGTGCTGGAACAATTGGATGTCCATGTGGAAATAAAATGAACCATGATCTGCCTCACATCATTTACAAAGAGTAATATGAGGTAGATCATAGATTTTCTTCAAAGATTTATTTATTTATTTTGAGAAAGAAAGCCCGAGCATGAGTGAGCTGGGGGAGGGGCAGAGGGAGAGGGAGAGAGGGAGCGAGAATCCCAAGCAGACTTTCCACTGAGGATGGAGCCCAACCTGGGGCTCGATCTCATGACCCTGAGATCATGAACTAATTCGAAATCAAGAGTTGGATGCTTAACCGACTGAGCTACCCAGGTTCCCCATTGTAGAGCATAGATTTAAATGTAAAATTGAAACTTATAAAACACCTAGAAGAAAACACAAGAGAATATTTTTGCAACCTTGGGGTAGGCAAAGTTTTTTAGAGAAAGATTTTAGAACACACTATATATATATAAAAAAAAGATGAACTGCATCAAAATTAGAAACTTACTCGTCAAAAAATATCATTTAAAAAATGAAAAAGCATGCCACACATGGGAAAAAAATATCCAGAATCCATATATCTAACGAAGGTTTGGGCTTAAGATTTGAACAGATCCTTCACCAAAAAAAGTATTAATGAATGGCTAATAAGCACCCGAAAAGATATACAACATCATTATTCATCAGAGTGGTGCAAATTAAAACCACAATTTCAGGGGCGCCTTGGTGGCTTAGCTGGTAAAGCATCCGACTCTTGGTTTTGGCTTAGGCTATGATCTCCTGGGTCTTGAGATAGGGCTGCAGGCTCAGTGGGGAGTCAGCTTAAAGATTCTCTCCTTCTGCTTCTCCCTCTACTCACACATGCACAATCACTCTCTCTCAAATGAATAAATAAATCTTAAAAAAAATCAAAACAAAACATCACAGTTTCATACCACTTGCCACTCACTAAAATGACTAAAATTAATCAGGTAATACCAAGTATTGGTGAGAATGTCAGGCAGCCTGGAACTGTTCCATTATCTGTTATTTTCTGATGTTGATGTCCTTGACCCTCAACTAGATTTCCCTTACTAAGAAAGATGTATTCAAAGCTACAATGATAATTATGTATTTGTCTATTTCTCCTGTTATTTTTTGTTCACTTTTTGCTTTATGTATTTTGAGGCCATGTTATTGGTTACATGCATACAAATATGTGTGGTTTTTATATATTCCTGTTGTATTGACACTGTTGTTATTATGAAATGTTCCTTTTCGGGGCGCCTGAGTGGCGCAGTTGGTTAGGCATTGGACTCTTGATCTCAGTTCAGGTCTTGCTCTCAGGGTCATGAGTTCAAGCCCCATGATGGGCTTCACACTGGGTGTGGAGCCTACATAAAAATATAAAATAAAATAAAAAAAGAAATGTCCCTTTTCATCTCTAGTAATATTTATTCCTTTGAAGCCTGCTTTGATTAGGATAGCTATACCACTTTTCTTTTGGTTTTGCTTGGAACATGCAAAATACTTGTCTTCTGTATGTTATATATTTTTTCTTTTCTTTTTTTTTTTTTTTTTAAGATTTTATTTATTTGAGGGAGAGAGAGAGAGGCAGAGATAGTGACAGAGATAGCGGGAGAGAACACAAGTGGGGAGGAGAGGGAGAAGCAGGCTCCCCACTGAGCAGGGAGTCCGACATGGGGCTGGATCCCAGGACCCCCGGATCATGACCTGAGCTGAAGGCAGACGCGCAATTGACTGAGCCACTCAGGTGCCCCTGTATCTTTTTTTTTTTTCTATCTTGATATTCAACCATTCTATGTCCTTATTTTAAAGTGGGTGCCTCTTGTAATCAGCATGTAATTGAATTTTATTTTTTTAACCCATTCTGACATTCTTTGTTCTTTAATTGGATGTTGTAGTCGTTTTACATTTGCATAATTATTGATTGGATTTAAGTTTATTGTTTATGTGTTTCGCCTTTGCTCTATCTGTTCCTTTTTTTTTCTCTTTCTCAGAAATGGTATTAATTAAGTATTTGTGGGCGGCTGGCTGGCTCAGTCAGAGGAGTATGCGACTCTTGATCTTGGGGTTCTGAGTTCATGCCCCGCATTGGGTGTAGACATTACTTAAAAATCTTAAAAAAATAAATAAATATTTGTTATTTTTCTATTTGCATTTCTTGAATAATTTGTTATTGTACATTCTTTTAATATGATTACCCTGAAGTTAACTTCTTAAAAAATACAGACTTCTATTTCTTTGTTTTTTCTACAATGCTTAACAATTTGGGGAATCCAGCAGTTATTTGCCATAAATTCTTCTAAATTTGCTGTTCCCTTAATATTTTTAAAAGGACATGAAATATTTTTATGGATACGATGTTAAATAAATTATTTTGACTGTCGTTTTTAGAATCACACCCAGAAAATTTGATACTGTTCAAGCATCCAAGGGTCACAAAAGTGGAATTATCACCAGTGATGTTGGAGACTTAACTTTAAGCAAGAGGGGAATACGGACATCATTTACATTGAGGAAAGTGAGGCAAACACCTTGTAATTGTAGTAAGTATATAATTTTGGTTCCACTGTAAAATGGAGTAAATCTAGTGTAAAAATCTTTTAAAGTCCCATCAGAACCAAGGAGAGCTTTGTCTTAACTTGTCTAATGGCATTTCTCATATTTGCATAGTGTTGTTCTTAATGTAGATTTTTCTTTTTTCTTTTTTTTTTTTTTTTTTAAGATTTTATTATTTATTCGACAGAGATAGAGACAGCCAGCGAGAGAGGGAACACAAGCAGGGGGAGTGGGAGAGGAAGAAGCAGGCTCCCAGCAGAGGAGCCTGACGTGGGGCTCGATCCCATAACGCCGGGATCACGCCCTGAGCCGAAGGCAGACGCTTAACCGCTGTGCCACCCAGGCGCCCCTAATGTAGATTTTTCTTAACTGCCCCCATTGAGTTTATATTCCTTGAAGGCAGGGACTGCATTTTATTCATCTTTATTTTTCCTAACTATAGTACTTAGCCATAGTTGGACGCCAAGTAAACTTTTTTTTACATTGAAGTCACAGTTATAAGAGTGCTAAATAAAATTGTAGGACGTTAAAATATCACTTGTACAAAAATAGGTTTTATTGGAAATAGCTTGCTTGTCAGGTTTCTAAATTACTTCTCATTAACCCAACAAGGAAGTTAGAGATGACAAATTGCTCCATAGTAAGTAGATAACTCTAGGGGGATAAACGGTGGTTTGTGTTTTGGTCAATTTGGAAATCTAGGAGGGAATAACAGAAATGCTGAAAAACTTGTCAAAAGGATGTTATTTTGAATTGTCTATACGAGTACATCATGACCTGTATTTCTTGGACTCATTGAATAAAAATCTCTTTCATTTTTTAAATAGTATCTGTTAGGAAACTTGAAATTGTTATATTTGATATCTTTTTTTTTAATAAGATTTTGCTAAATCTTATATCTTGATGTTAGTGAAGCTTAAAACAGATTTTTGTTTCTTTTGCTAAAGGTGTCATTGAGGCCTTGAAACATCAAATTTTTTTTATCAATTAAAAAAAGTGTATTTCATATTTGTTGAGTGTCTGACACTGTCCGTAGTTTTACAAGATACTGAAAAATAAAGCGTGACTCCTGTTCTCGAGAAACCTGAGGTCTAGCTGGAGAGAGAAGCTAGTTTTCTGCAGAGATTTCTTTGCTGTGGACGTTACTTGAATGTAAGGCCTGTTGTAGAAGCTCTAATGTATATTCAGTTTACAGATGTTTTTCACGTTTGAGGTTTTTTGGATACTTTTGGTCAAAATTTGTGAATTTTTAAGGATTAGGATTGATCCTTCCTTTAGATTACTTAGCTGTTTATAATTTCTAAAAGAATAACGTGTTACTAGGGCCGTTTTAGGGTCATTGTAGCGCGTGCGGTAGTGTAATCCTGATGTGCCCAAGATACAACGTAACCCATCTGCTGGGATCTGCATGTGTTAGAGCCGTCAGGTTTTCTTAAATGTCCACATGAAATGTTTAGAGCTGCCCTTCACACAGTAGCAAAGACTAGCTCTCTCCCACCCCTTTCTTAGGGTTCGGCACCCTCTGATCAGAGTTGGGAGAATTCCTGAGGCCGTGAGGGTTGCAGCCCACTTCTGAGCTGCCACATGACTTCTCATGATTGCCTTTGTCCTGACTGTGGCTTCTCTGGGAGCACCGCTCCTCCTCCTGTATTTCCTGCAGTAAAAGGATGTGTCTCATAGACTTCGGCCGAAGATAAAGGGAAATTACAGTGTAGCAGAGAACAGGCAAGGATTTAAAATGAGTGTTAGACGGGGCGCCTGGGTGTCTCAGTCGTTGGGCGTCTGCCTTCGGCTCAGGGCGTGATCCCACCGTCCTGGGATCGAGCCCCACATCGGGCTCCTCTGCTATGAGCCTGCTTCTTCCTCTCCCACTCCCCCTTCTTGTGTTCCCTCTCTCGCTGGCTGTCTTTCTCTCTGTCAAATAAATAAATAAAATCTTAAAAAAAAAATGAGTGTTAGACATGATTGCAGGGAACAGGGAACAGCTGGAGCTTTCATTTAATTAGGATGTTAATTAGGATAACAGTGTATCCTCATTTTCCTTTCATCTCCTTGACTTGATGGTGTTCTCCTTAGGGTGTGCTGATTCTAGTGAAGGAGGTGACGCCTGTAGTCGCTGAGATTATGGGCTCGTGAGTCCCCCACCGGCTCCATGACTTACCATTCTTTGTCACTTCGGGATCATTACTTGGCATTCTGGGCTTCAGTGTCCTCATCTGTAAAAAGGACACAGCAGTACCATCTCATGGTGCTATTGTGAGACTTGAGACCATCCGTATAAACTGGTTCAAATAGTGTTCATTAAATGCTTGTGATCATAACCAAATGACACTTTGCTCCTAGGTCTCGTCGTTTTTCCAAGAGTGCTAGGGCCCCAGAACTCCTGTTTCCTTTGCTCACCAAGAGAAAAACCCTAACTCCTGTTAATTAAGCTCCCATCAAGATGCTTTCCTAAATGAAAGGACCCTTAATCCCAGGATGAACTAGGCATCTGCATTAGAAAGCCTGCAGAATTGCAGTTCATGTCTTGTTGCAGATGGATTTTCCCCCTTCTTTTTCTTTAGACCCCTCACACTTGTAATTGGACTCATTAGGTTAAGAGCTGTTTTTAAACCAATAAATCAGAGCCTGCTTATCCCTAGCCACCAAATTTGCATTGATTTGCTTGTTCTTTTAAGAAAACGTGATACCTTATGAATCACTTGGATAAAAATGAAAGGTTTATGTTGCTTTATTTTTTCATTAGGCTACCCTGTGGTCTGTGACAGCCAGATGAAGGCGACCCCCCCATCATTCCCAGGGAGTGCTAGAGAAGCCTCACAGCTGGAGCAAGAATACGTCCATCGAGTCTATGAGGAGATTGCTGGGCACTTCAGCAGCACAAGACACACCCCGTGGCCGCGTGTCGTGGACTTCTTGAAAGCTTTGCCAAGTGGTTCATTAGTGGCCGACGTTGGCTGTGGGAACGGAAAGTATCTTGGCATCAATAAGGAGTTATATATGGTAAGTCATTGTTGCTCCTGGCTCTCTTTTGGCTTTTTTTGTTAGGTTATTATCACCTTCTGCCTTATGGTATAATGCTGTTTTTTAGGTCATTGCCGAAAAGTTATAACCAACAGATGGAAAATTAATGAGCACTCCTATTCTTTTGTAGTGTGTGTGTGTGTGTGTGTTGTTCCCCTCCCTTTAGATTTTGCTTATTTTATCAGTAAAACTATCTTAAATTTATAAAACTCCTTACGGGTCAGAAAGGATGTTTAGAGAAGCCACTTTCTTTGCTTAGATCCCGCTAAGTATGAGAACGTTAAAGCTGGTATTTTCATCTGTCTGTTTTAAATGAAGCAACTGGATTCACAGACTATATTATTCCCCTGATGGCATGTAATTAGGGGACATAACTGAAACTTGAACCCATGCCTCTGATGCCAAATATAGTGTTCTTTTATTCACTGTAGGAAAAAATAAAGGTTACTATTTATTGGTGTGTTACTGTTGAGGAAACTAGGGCTTAAGTGGCTTAAACCATGTGACCGAGGTTACAGCACAAGGCCCAGGATCTGAACCCACTTCTTTCTTGTGCCACATTTCTGTTTCCAGTTGCTATTACTTTCCTATGGTCCACTTTTTTTTTCCTGCTATGCTGGGAAGGAGAACATTCTCCCTACGCTGGTAAATATTGTAAACACCCATATCAACGCTGCTCTGGGAGGACTGAAGCTTCCCTTTCTCAAGATTAGGTGCCGGAGGACTAGAGTAAGGAGGGTAGGTAGGGACAACGAGAGCAGTCCTCACTCGGGCTCCTGGAGGCCGTCATGTTACACGTCTCCTGTATCTTTACCTCCTCCTCCCTGTATCTTTACGCAACTCCGTGAGGAAAGTAAGTCACTGCTGCTCTTGGGGGAAGGCAGAGCTCGTGTATTAAGAGATAGATAAAGCATAGCTCGTCATCAAGATAAGACGTTAGTATCCATGTATTGTCATCATGTCTACAATTAAATTTTAGTTTATCAGGAATAAGGTCACTGTTCACATGGAAGAGGTAGGTTTTGATGTGCCACTTAAAATCAAAGTGATATCTTATGATATTTTAATCTTCAGGTATCGTCCAGAACATCTCTCAGTGAGCTCTGTTCTGCACCTTCTTGATGCTAACGCACGGTTTTACTGAGTCAGGCAGCACCTGTGACAGCGAAGCTGGGTTGAGGTCAGCCACACTGATGTAGTCATACTGATTGCGTTATCCTGTTCTTAGTGAGAAGCATGGTTTCCTGGTAAACTGAGCCCCAGAATCTGAATCTGTTCAAGAAGGAATACATTTAGAAGAATTAGAAAATCACAAGCATAGTCACTTTCCATTATTTGTATTCATTTTACAGTTGGCAGTCTGCGATTCGCAGAGCCTGCTGTGGTGTCTGACCTCCCGGGAAGGCTCAGTGGGTGTTGGTTCAGTGCAGGAATGAGACGCTTGTCTGGCTGGAGTCCGGCTTTCATTACACCAGAAGTGGAGTTACACATGACCAAAGGGAAGCTGCCGAAGCTCCAGCCCGTATATTTGCGTGTATTTTGAGCAGCTGTCTTTGAGCTTGAAAATCTGTGCATTTTTTGATATTCATGAGGGAATGTGACGTGGGACATTCATTTTAGGTGTTCAAACATAGGATTGTCTCAGAATTAAAAATACTGTTTATATTATTATCACATGCTTCCGTAACAAAATGTATTTTTCAAATACTAGCCTAGGCTCTCACGGAGATCGTTTTATAAGCTGCTTTTCATTTGTTAGGTGTCTTCAGTTTGTCTTGACTTCCGTCTTCAGCACTGGCTGCTGCCTTTATGTTCAGAGGTAAATTTTGTAAGCAAGGACTTTATACCTTCATGAGACTTGCCGCCTTTATAATCATACCAACAATAGATGAGATAGTATGTACCCAGAGCTCAGCCCGGCTCGCTCACTAAGTGATGACTCTGTGCATTGGTCTCAGACCACATTCGGTCCGGATGTGTTTCTCAGGTTAATAATTACTTAATACATTGTAGGGACTTTCTTGGTTGGTGTGAATAGTTGGGATGCAGATCTAATAATAATGCCAGTTTTCTATTGACAATTATAAGAATTGGAGATGTGTTTCTGGAAGACTCTTCTGTACATTTCTGTTTTTGTTTTGCTTTGTGTTTGAACCGTTAACCACCCCAGTAACGGAAAGGACGAACGGCCACTAACAGTGTCAGGCTCCTGCTATGTGCCAAGTGCTAGGCTATGTTTTCTCATGGGGTGTAGGAGATCAGTATTACTGTCCCTGTTTTACCAACGGGAAAACAGGCCCAAAGTTCCATGGTGTCAGGACAAGAATTAGAACCTCGTCTCCAGCTGCAGGGTCCATACTCAGTGGCATTCCGCTGAGAGAGATCTTAGTGGCCAGCTCTGCTGACAGAACAGCCAGCTGTTGTCTCAGATGTGGCAGAATCATTTGGCACATGATGGACACTGACTGATGGTTTGTTGAATGGTTAGGAGCAAACCTGTGAGTTCACTTTCAGTTTCTCACATGCAAAGCGGAATATACACAGTGCTGTGTTCTATACATTGAAGGAAATGGGACAAACTCAGAACGGTGGGCCTTCGCTCAGAGTGACGGACGTTTAGGATACCTGGATTTCTCTTTGTATCTGGACCCCAGGAAGAGAGGTTGTGTCCACCCTTTGTTCTGTACAGTTGTTATAACATTTGCGGAGTGAAGTATTTAATATACATCATTTCGTTTGGTTCTCATCTCAACCCTGAGAAGTAGGCATTTATATGATGAGGAAACAGAAGGTTAGTGGCTTTCCTAGGTTGTTCAGCTGCTTCAGTTCGAGACTGTAGGTTGCTATTTTCATTGTAGTCGACAGGTTTCACCTGTTCCTCTGAGCTCTGAACCCCTTCCTGTCAGTCTCATTTCCCTACAGTGCTTGTTTCCTTAGTAGTTTAAAAAATGCGGTATTTTTTAAGTAATAAAAATAATACAGCCTCAGTTCAGAAAATGGACAAAGGAAAGGTGTTTGCCTTAATCTTAACACCCTAATAAAGCACCTTGTTATGAGAGATGTCCTTCCAGTGTTTTTCCTGTAGTTTGTATTGTCCCGAGTATGCATACACCTCGATGACTCATTTGTGTCACTTCATATTTCCTTGTTGATGTGTAGCCTTACACAGTTCCTGACTTAACACTCTTGAGGTAGATGTTACTTGATGGTTCCTCGTGTTCGGTGTGGAGTTATTATAAATAACACAGTAACGAGCGTCTCCCCTGAGAAACATCTGATGCGAAGGAAGAACGTGGGGTTTAGAGCGAGAAAAGCCCAGGTCTAAATCTCTGCTCCACCACTTAACTATTTTAACTTGGGGCAGAGGAGTTATCTGTGGTGTGACAAGTCTTCCTCATTTGCATGTAGTAACAGTAGCTAACCCAGGGTGTGTGTTCAGGGCTGAGGTCATTCATACAGAGAATCTGCTGTCATATCGGGTGGCTGCTTCTGGTAAAAGGCGATTTTTTTTTTTTTTTAAAGATTTTATTTACTCGACAGAGATAGAGACAGCCAGTGAGAGAGGGAACACAAGCAGGGGGAGTGGGAGAGGAAGAAGCAGGCTCACAACGGAGGAGCCTGATGTGGGGCTCGATCCCATAACACCAGGATCACGCCCTGAGCCGAAGGCAGACGTTTAACCGCTGCACCACCCAGGTGCCCCCAAGGCGATTTTTTTTTTTATTTCGTTTACCTTTTTTCATACTTTGGATAATTTTTTTTAGGGTGAATTTTTAGAACAATTATTGGGTCAGAAGTCATGCACATTTTTGGGGCACCTGAGTGGCTCAGTTGGTTGAGTGTCCGGCTCTTGATCTCAGCTCAGGTCTTGATCTCAGGGTTGTGAGTTCAAGCCCCGCATTAGACTCCGTGCTGGGTGTGGAGCCCACTTAAGAAAAAAAAAAGTTATGAACATTTTTATCCTCCTTAGAAAGTGGTGCACCAGATTGCTTTCAGAAACCGGTGGAGTCTGTTTGTACTGTGCTAGCCCTTTGGAGGGCTGGTTTTATTGCTGGTATCACCGTGGTGGATTTTGGTTTTAAAACATTTTTGATACTTTATTGGGAGAAAAATGAAACCTTGTTTTGTAGTTTGCACCTTTCACTACTAGGTCGAATGTTTTTTCATTTTTTACCCATCTTCCCAGAATTGCGTGTTTAATGTTTTGTTGAAGATTTTAAAAAATTATAATGGAGCGGAAGTATACATTTCAAGCCCAACCAGCATGTGTTTTTATGTCACTGACCTCTGTCCAGCACACAGAATTATGTAGCCTTATGTGAGTCATTTAATAAATGTGAGTATTTATAAGTCGTATTTATAAAGAAGCCACTTTCTGTCACACTGTTGACATTATGCATCGTGATTAGGGAGACCTTCAAATCCTGGGTACTGTCCTTGGTACAAAGACTTAAGGAAATTTAAAAATAGAAAGGGAAGAGAGAAAATTAGTGATGACTGGACGAGAACGTATGAAAGACTCGGGCAGAGTAAGCGCGGAATGAAGGTCGTGCGCCAGGCGCGAGCGACGTCTACACTAGACCTGCTGCTTTGTGAGTCACATGGCCCCTGTCTCTCAGCGCAGGGGAGCCCTCCATCCCACATGCAGCAGCCTGGCAGCAGGAGGAAGGACATTTCCTCTGGCTTCGTTTGGCTGCTGTTCTCCTTGTTGTGCTTTATCTGTGGTTCGCGGGTAATAACATTCCTTTTTGGTTGTGCTCTCTATCCTGGTATTTGTTTTGTAGTAAAATTGGATTTTTTCCCCCTGTTGACTTTTAGCAAGATTTATAGCAATCTGTCGGAATTGGACAAACTTGAGACTTTGACTCTATGAACTGAGTTTTATTGTAAAAAAAGGTGGTAAACCCTGGAATGTAATATGCATATTATTTGAGTGGTATTGTCAGCTTGACTATTGTGGCTGCTGGCTTGGCGGCATAGAATATGGTGGAAAAGAGATAAAAGTAAGAAGCCAGTTGTATATCCTACATAGGTAAAGACAGCAGTCAGTTGGGAATTGTGCCACTGTTGTTATTAATGGGCCTTCGTACTTCTTCATCTTAAAATATATCAAAGGGACATTGCTGTACTTTACCTCTAGTTTGGTGCCTTTTATTATACTTCAACAATTAGTGCAGCTCTAGGATCGAGTATAGAAGCTGTTTAATACCAGTTAGAAATTGAGCCAATTCATATGAAGTATGACTAGCGTGGCAGTGTGATTTAACTTAGTAAGACTTGTTTTGACATGAGGACTCGTATTCTTTATTCTCAGCTAGACTGAGGGAATCCCAATACTCAGTGCTCACTGCATCTGAAATTCAAATGAGTAAGTACGGGCTTGAGGTGGCTGCTTTTGTCTGCTGAGATCTACTTTCACGTTTCTTTTTCTCTATTGTACAGAGTGAGTTAGGAAGAAATATATTAGTGATTTAACATTTCTTATGCCCCTCCCCCCTCCCAGTGCTCTCTCAGTTTACCTATGCACATTGTGCATTGCTCTCGCCCCCCCCACACACGTGTGCACGCGCACACACCTGCACACACACCATTCGCTCGGGACTAAACAGCAAAACTGTACAAAAATAACCGAGCTTGAGAGGAGATGGGCAGTCCTGCTCCCAAACACGTCCCGCAGAACCAGGTCCCGGCGGAGGGCTCAGGAGGCCTCCCTGCCTGGGGAGACGAGGGGATGCTGCTGTTCCCTTAGGATGGTCGCCTTAGACTAAAAGGTTTAATTAAATAGCATTTTACAAATTTTGGATTCAGCACTTTATTCTTGGTGTATCTAGGTTAGGCATTTAGCAGAACAAGACTCAAGAGCTTTAAAAAAATGAAATAAATCATTTTACTTTTTTATTGTTTGGGGATTTTATTTTCTGATTGTATAGTAATATGTATTGAAAAGTGAAAAGAAGCAGGCAAAAATCCCAGCTACCTCCTGCTATCCGGGCCATCACAGTATAGTTTATGTTGTGTTGAGAGACACCTGTAGCTCCCCACAAAAGACTAAATGTCTGTGTTAATGGGGATGATTTCCATTTTTATATGTGTGATATTACAAAAAGATCTAGATTCTGGTCAGGGATGCATTCGATGCCAATTAGGACTTCCCGTTTCCACCGCTGTCATGTTTACTCTAATCACTGATTTGAGTTCAGCTTGACACCCTGGAGATGGTAAACGCTGCCGTCTCGGTACCTGATTTGACCCTGCGCCGGCTGTAAGAACTGCGAAGATCTCGCCTTCCACCTTTCCACAGTGAACGTGCAATCTAATAACCTATGGTAGTGAGTGCATCCATGGCTCTCAATTTCTCGGGACATTTTAACAAGATGTTATGCAATTCGTTCTTTTTCTCTGTTACAGATTGGTTACGATCGTAGCCAGAACCTCGTGGACATTTGTCGAGAGCGACACTTTCAGGCCGTCATCGGTGATGCACTGGCCGTGCCCTTGCGCAGCGGCTCTTGTGACGCCTGCATCTCCATTGCTGTGATTCACCATTTCTCAACAGCAGTGAGTATTCCTCTCTCTCTCCAAGGACTTGTAGCTCAGGTGGCAGGAAATGTTCACGATGTGACCGCTGTGGACCCGATCGTAGCCTTTCCTTTCTTCCCGTTCTCTTCCCTCGTGGTCCTGCAGTTTGCCCCCTTTACTGAGAAAGCGTGTGGAGCGGAGAGGAGGTGCGTGGCGCTGGTGCTTACGGGAGGCTAGTGGACTCTGCTTTTAGTGCTCGTGGTTCTGCTCTTGGCCCGACCTGAGTCTTCCTCTTCTTTGACTGGCTTCCTCGAATGCAGGGTCTCCTCATTTCAGCTGTCAGAGATGGGGGAGCTCGCCTGGGCCGCTGGCACACTCCGCTCAGCCTCTGAGTGGCTGCCCTCTCGGTTTCTCATCTGCCCTTCTCAGCCCTTACTCGCCTCCCTGATGTTTGTGAATCCCTTCCTTCCCATCCTGCTTTTCTTCTTTTTCAAAACTCAGGTATTTAGTAGCTGTCACTCATGCTTTTAACTTGTCACAGATACTCTTAATTTTAAAGTAAGTGAATTTAATGTTTTGTATTTTTCTTATAAGAAAAAACAGCTTATTTTTTCTGTGTGTCAGTAGTTTCTCCCCTAAGCTAAGCAATAATTTTATAGACCACCCTGTGCCGGCATCACCAGGAGTCTCCGTACACCTGATGACCTTAAGTGAATTCAAAAGAAGATCAAGTGGAAAACCTATGCCTCTATTTTATTAACACAAATAAAAATGTCCTTTTCCCTGTTTCTTCAACACTTTTTTCCTGTCAATCACAGAACAAAATGTCCCTTTTTTTTTCTTTTTTGTTTTATATTTTGTTAGATTTTCTGGGCTGTTCATCTTAATTAAAAACAGCCCTGTCGTCAGTCATACTTTCCAGTCTCCTCCCAGTTGATAAAGGGCACTGTGTGTTTTTCACCAGGAGCGGAGAGTGGCGGCTCTCCGAGAACTCGTTCGACTCTTGAGACCTGGTGGGACGGCACTCATTTACGTCTGGGCGATGGAACAAGAATATAATAAGAAGAAATCCAAGTATCTTAGAGAAAACAGAATTAGCCAAGGAAAGGAAGAGATCAGCAGTGGTGCAGTGGTGCCAGAGTCGCTGACGGAGCAGGTGCCTGACGTGGGCAACCAGGATGCCGCAGGCTGTGTCGCCGCCATCACTGACCTCCAGGAGGGAGGGGGTCATGCCAGCACAGTCACCAAGGCCAAGCTTCCTGTTCACACTAACAGGACTTCTTTTCATTCTCAAGACTTACTGGTTCCCTGGCACCATCACGGGAAGCCTGGGAAAGACAAGGCTGTTGGTGCAGCAGGACCCCGTGACCCAGGCCCCGTGTTTCATCGTTACTACCATGTGTTCTGTGAGGGCGAGCTGGAGGCGGCCTGCCAGACTCTGGGTCACGTCCGCCTACTGCAGAGCTACTACGATCAGGGCAACTGGTGTGTGATTCTTCAAAAGCTCTGATTGTCTCCGTGAACATAGAACAGGGAAGAAAGGCTCAGCTTGGTTTTTTAAAGGAGACTAAATTTTCTGTCTTTATAGTTAAAGAGAAAACTTGTGGAAAAGTCCCAAAGGAGAACGAATGCCTGAGAGAGATTTGGGAGCCAAGATTAGTTAGGACACATCCAGTGTACTACTATTGCAGACCTCATCCGTAAATGTAGGCTTCTCCTGAATGGGGAGGAACAGGGACGGTCTGTAGCAGTGAGTGAAGTCATCTGTGAAGTATTTGGGAACTTGGGGTGAGAACACAGCACGTCCAAAATAAACTTCTGCTGTAAATGTTATTAATTGAGCTGAATCATGTAGATCTTAGTGATGTAATCATACATTTTAATAAAATATTCTTGGTCAGTAGAGAATTGTCTGAAGTTTTATCTTTGATTATTAACTCTGTAAAATCACAGATGATAACCACTCTGTCCCTTCACCTTACTAACACAGGGCCTGACACACAGTAGGTGCTCAGTAAAATTGTAGTCCATCAGCTAATAGCCATACCTTAGTAGGAGCGTCATCCAACAAATCCTCATTGAACCTGTACTATGTATCAGTTACTATTCTAGCTACTGGGAGTGGAGCCCCGAACAAGAACAACAGCTCTTGCCCTCCTGGAACTTAGGTTGTAGGAGGAGGACAGACAATCAGCAAACAAACACACTGTGTGCTAGACGGTGATAAATGCCACGGGGGAAGGTAAGATAGCGGGAGGGTGCACCTGAGAACAAAAGATGTAGTTTTAAAGGGCTGAGATAACCACTAATCCTGACTGTAGTTTATTACCAAGAATGAATTGGTACCCCTAATGCATTGACTGTGTGCTAAGGGCAACCCCAATATGCTCTTGTAACTCCTTTGTTTAAATAGCAAAGGTTAGAATTGTCAGTCAGACCTAATTATGCCCGTTGAGCCAAAGCTATGGTGCCACTATTGGGTATTTCTAGTTCATTCATAGTTTGTTCTGGTCTGGGTGCCATCAGCAGTTTTTACCTACAAATGTGTCCTAGTTACTCAATTAACTTACCATTCAGGTCAAGTTTCCAGGAGGAATAAAGGTAAAAAGTTGACCATAGGTCAAACAATCACGCAGAAAGGAAAGTACTTTTTTTTTTAATACTTTACTGCCGGCATATGTTGCTTTTACAGTCATAATGCTTAAGACAACTTCAAGAAAAATTGCTTTCCGTGGTTGATGATGCCCAGATGATTGTATCTCTTGTTAGTGTTAGTGATGTTTATTTTCAGGCATCAAGCTTCCAGAAACTGGTGGTGATCAATAGGTCTTACATGAAAACAATGATTATTTTTGTCATGGAATTTCACTGCAAGATAATAATTGTTCCCTCCAGATGAATTTATAAGGTTCATAATATGGAAAGAAAAAATAGAGGGCTAAAAAGCAGTTTTAATCTGATAGGAATTCTAGGACTTCACATCGCAATTTGAAGTTCAGCTCATGCTAACAAATTTTAAACTCTGGATGGAATCGATTTCCAAGGAAGACGCAAATACCAACATTACCTGGAGAAGAGGTAGAAAGCAAAACTTGGCTCTTGAATCAGATTTGAAGTTGAACTCTTGATCTGCCATTTTTGTTTTAGCTGTGGGACTCTGGACAAATTCCCTAACTTTGCCCTGTGTCAGTGTTTCAGCTGTAAAGTTGGAAGATGTGTTACAAAATTAGCTGAAATAATACCTACAGAGCTCTTAGAGTGGTATAAGAATATAGTAAGCATTGGGGGAAAATGTTTATTCCCGTTACTCCCAAAGAACGGCCACAGGAGTTTTAGGTATTGAGTGATGTCAAAATCTAATTTGTTAATTATATAATCAAAACCTACGTTTTTACTGATTTTTTTTTTATCTGCTTTGTTCTTATCAGGTGCAGCAGAGGTATCAAAATTTCCTGCTATGATTGTGGATTTCTCTATTTGTCCTTCTAGGTCTATCAATAATAACAAGGCAAAACCGGAAAAACTCCAAATGCCTACAGCAGTAGAGTGAGTGAGTAATGGTCCGTTCATTGTTACTGCATGAGCGACGACTTGAATACATTGTCTTTACAAGGCACACTACAAATGGATCTCAGGTAATGCTCCGTTAAAGAAGCCATACACGGAGTAATGACCATATGACTCCTGTCGAGTTCAGGTGTGTCTCTTAAGACCACCGTCATTCCTGACGCCAGCTGCCCGTTCAGGGGCTCCCACAAGCACGCTTGGGTTTGATGATTTGCTAGAAGGGCTCGCAGGACTGTAACACAGACTGTTACACTCATGACCATAGTTTATTACAGCCAAAGGATAGGGATTAAAGTCAGCCAAGGGGAGATGTGCATGGTGCCAAGTGCAGGAGTGTTACACGCATGGAATTTCTAGTCGTCCTGTCCCAGTGGGGTTTGGACAGAGCTGACTTCTCCCAGCAAGATATATGACAACACATCTGGAGCGCTGCCAACCAGGGAGGCGCACCGGAGGCTCGGTGTTCAGATTTTTAATTGAGGGCCTAACTACACGGACATGATTGACCACTCTTGCTGCTGACCTTTAACCTCTAGCTCCTCTGGAGGTCAGGCTGATAACCACTTGGCACAGGGCCCCCAGGTAAACAGATACTTACCAGGCAGGATATTGCAAGGGCTTAGAGATCCGCTCCCAGGAGCCTAAGGTAAAGGCCAGACCTCTTTCTGGATAAGGTTAACTCTACTGTACAGTTTTCACTTTTCTTTAGGTGAGAGTTTAAAAGCAAGCAATATATGTACTTTTACAAGGCTAGATAATAGTGAATTTTTGAAAAGAAGGGGTGAATGGGCCTTCTGGGGTGTTCACAGTGTTCTTTCTCTGGCGGGCATTTACATAGGGTGCTTGCTTTGTGTTAACTCACATACTGAATGTGTGGTAAGACCCTTATGATTTATATACCTTTATGTGTAATATAAACTTCAAAATTCATAACAGTTTGGGGGCGCCTGGGTGGCCCAGTCGGTTGAGCGTCCTCTTGATTTTGGCTCAGGTCATGGTCTCAGGTCATGGGATCGAGCCCCGCGTTGGGCTCCTTGCTCAGTGCGGAGTCTGCTTGTCCCTTTCCCTCTGCTCCTCCTTCTGCTCACGCTCTCCTCTCTCTCTCAGATAAATAAATGAATAAAATCTTGTCAAAAAGAATTTAAAGAAATTTGTAAAAGAAAGTTCAAACACACAGTTAAATGTTTTAAATATATTATGTCAGCTACTGTGAGGTATAATTTACATATCATATTCACCAATTTTAAGTGTGTAATTTGATGAGTTTTGACTCATTGCAACGGATAGTCATGTAATCATTCCCACAATCAAGACAGGGAACATTTCCATCACCCCATAACGTTCCTTCCTGCCCCTTTGCAGTCGGTTCCCTCCTCTTATGGGCAAGACTGATCTGCTTTTGATTGCTATACTTGAGTCTTCTCTAGAATTTCTGGAATCATACACTTAGAGACTTTCATGTCTCTCTTTTTTTTCCCCACTCAAGACAATGCTTTTGAGATTCATCTTTGTTCGTGTATATATCAATAGTTTGTTCCTTTTATGGCTGAGTAGTCTTCTATTGTAAAGATTTATCACAATCTGGTTATCCGTTCACCAGATGATAGACATTTGGGCTATTACTTCCAGTTCAGAACTTGTAATTTCTTTTAAGGCTGCTCTCAACATTTAGGAGCGCATTTTTGTTGTCTATATGTTTTCATTTCTCTTAGGTAGATACCTCAGAGATGAATCGTGGGTCATATGGTAAGTGTATGTTTAACTTGATGCCAGTGAACTGTTTTCCAAAGTGGCTGTTTCAGTTCAATATCCCATCAGCCATGTTCGAGAGTCCACATCCTTGCCAACACTTGTATTACCAGTCGTTTTAATATTAGCCACCCTACCGTGCATGTGTAATGGCATCTTTCCGTATTTTAAGTTGCATTTCCCTAAACACAAGTGATATGGAGCATTTTTACATTATTTGCTATTTGTATGTATTCATTGGTGAAGTGTTGGTTCAAATCTTCTGTCAATTTTTAAAAATTGAGTTGTCTTCTCTTTAATGAGTTATGTAAGTTATGTGTATTCTAGATAAAAGTGCTTTATCATACGTAGATTTTGCAAGCATCTTCTCCCAGTCTATACCTTACCTTTTATTTTCTTAGGAATGTCTTTTGAAGAGCCAGCATTTTAAATTTTGGTGAAATCCAGTTTATCCATTATTTTTTAATTTTATAGGTTTTGCTTTTTGTATTCTATTTAAGAACTTTTTGCCCAAGTCAAATCACTAAGATTTTCTCTTATGTTGTCATTTAGAAGTTTAATAGCTTTAGCCCTTCCATTTAGGTCTGTGTTCCATTTCAAATTAATTTTTGTATACATATTGTGCGGGTTGGCTTACTTTTTTCCATGTTGCTATCCAGTTGTTCCACATCATCTCGAAAGATTCTTTTTTTTTCCCAAATGAATTGCTTGACGCCTTTGTGGAAAACCAGTTGGCCATACAGATGTGGATATATTTCTGCATAGTTTTTTTTTTTTTTTAATCTTTGTGTCTGTTTTTATGCCAGTACCTCACTGTTTTGGCTACTATAGTTTCACGATGAGTTTTGAAATCAGGTTTCCAGCTTTGTTCTTTTATGCACTTAATCACAGCTTCAAAACACACAAAGCAGAGACTGATCTAAGTGAGGCAGGAAACATAGACAAATCTATAATTTTAGGTGGAAGTTTCAGTGACTGATAGGACAAGCCTGTAGAAAATGAGTAAGGGTAGAGCAGATGTGAACAACACGACCACCTTAACTTTATTGACAGTTATAGGACAGTCCAGCCAACAACAGCAGAATACACAAGAACATTTACTGAGAAAGACCGTCTTCTAGGTCATAAAACAAGACTTGATAATGTAAAAGGATTAAAGTCATACAAATTATGCTCTCTGGCCCCAGTGGAAATAACCCATAGATTCAGCAAGAATTCAAAAGGGAAAATAGAAAGTATTTTGAACTGAATGAAAATAAAAGCATGATATATCAAAATTTGTGCAGAGGAAAAAAAAAAACACAGGAGGACTGACATTGCTATCCTTAGAAAGGTCTACTTAGAAGGTTAGCCCTTGGCTGGTATCTCTGAATTTGGATTTTGATAGGGGGTTCCCCAGAGCCCTAACTGATAAGACCAGCTCCCTGTGACTGAAGTGTTTAGACAAACATTACAGTTTGTGCTGAGCGCCTGCTTTCCTTCTGGAAATCTAGAATTTGGGTGCAGGCCAGGCAGAAAGTGTCTATGTGACCAGCTCTCAGTAAAAAATGTGGGCACTGAGTCTCTAGCTTCTGTGGTTGGCAGCATTTCATGCTGAGGGAATTCGGTGTGTCCCGTGTGACTTTACTGGGAAGGGATTCTTGGAAGCTTGTGCCTGGTTTCCTCTGGACTTCACCCTGTGTGCCTTTCCTATTGCTGACCGTGATCTATTTTGCTACAATAAATCTTAGCCCTGAGTACAATGCTGTGCTCGGTCCTGTGAGCCCTCCTGGTGAATCGCTGCAGGGGGGGATGGACTGGCGACCCCAGCACTGCTGAAGTAGTCCTTCGGGGAATTTTACAGCACTAAGTGCCTCTGTTAGACGGGAAGAAAGGTCTCAGATACAAGAACCTCAGCTTCCTTCTTAGGAAACTAGGAAAAGAAGAGAAATGAAATGCCGAGTATGCAGATGAAAGGAGATGATAAAGATCAGAGCAGAAATCAATGACACAGAAAACAAAAACAAATAGAGAAAATCAATGAAACTAAAAGCATGTTCTTGGAGACCAATACAATTGATAAACTTCTAGCCAGACTGAGTTGACCAGGGAGAGAATTCCATGAATTTTATAATTGGAAATTCAGTTAATAAAACATAATTAAGGTAGATTCTCATGAACCCACTTTTTAAGGCTAATGGTTGAAAAAGGTTTATTATTCCATTAATAAGGCTTTTTTTCCAGAACTATTTGGAGTAGGATTACTTCAAGGGAAGATGAAATACACAGATGAAGCTAGGAATCGAGAAGAGGCAGGACACGGGAGGTATAGAGAGAAATCATACATTCTCTGCCCACTGTGAGTGGAAAACATTCAGGAGGCTGACTTAAGGCTCTTGGTAAGAACAATGGACTCAGTAAACTCCTGACTCACAGCCACGGTTGCTATTCCAAAGCAGGAAAGCAATGAAGGGATTAATGCAAAGGAAGAATCTCTCTTAATTTTTTTTTAAATGTCAAGGAATAAAGAAATATTCAAAGTAGCAAAAATAATAATACATTTTAAGAATTTTTATCCTTAAGGTCAATCAGCATGGCTTACTTGCTTTATCTGGAATCTCAAATTCTCAAACACAGTCTTCAAACATATTTAGGAACTAGCTCAGATTTTATTTTTTTCATTTATGGTAGGGAAGATACTCTGTTCAAATCAGCACTGGATAAAATAGGACAAACGTATAAGAAACAATAACGGAGCTCTGCTCTGATACGAGTCATATTTTCTGTGCTCTAAGAATTATAGCCAGATCTTTGAAAATTAGTATGAAGAGAGCAGTGTGGTCGCAACTCTGTGCCTGCTTGACTTTTTAGGGTCCGCCTTGCTGAACGCTCTTCCTTGGTGCCCTGCTGACCTGACGCAAATTGGTTTAGTGGTTCTAGAAAGAATAAAGTGTTTTGTTTTTTTTTTTAAGATTTTATTTATTTATTTGACAGACAGCCAGCGAGAGAAGGAACACAAGCAGGGGGAGTGGGAGGAAGAATCAGGCTCCCAGAGGAGCAGGGAGCCCGACGTGGGGCTTGATCCCAGAACGCTGGGATCGTGCCCTGAGCCGAAGGCAGACGCCTAACGACTGAGCTACCTAGGCGCCCCAGAATAAAGTGTTGTTAAGTCAGACATGGATTTGAAACTGAACTCTACTGCTTACCAGCTGTAGGACCCTGGGGAAATATATATCTGTAAAGAGAGGATAATAATACCCACCTTATGGGGTGTTGGGTAGGTTATGTGAGATCACATTAAAATATTACATCATAGACAGTCAATAAATGCCGGCTTGTTCCTTCCCTGTCTTCTGCTGAATTGCATCCCTGAGAGCAAATCTGGTCTTTACCTTTTCAAATCTGTGTGTGTGTGTGTGTGTGTGTGTGTGTGTGTGTGTGGTCAGTTTGACATGTGCATTAATTAATTAATTCAGTGCGTGTTTATTGATCGCTTACTGCATGCCAGGCACCATGTTAAATAGTACATTTATCAGTGAACTTCAAGAGATCCTGTGCCCGTGGAACTTACAGTCTAGTTGGAGGGAGTGGTATTGTGCATGGTAGGTGGTAGAATAGACAATAAACAATAAATATGAGTAACTAAGTAAACCATATATTACATTACAAAGGGATGCTTTTTTTTCCTCCATAGGGAAAAGAAGGAGTAGAGCAGAAAAAGAGGTGAAGGGTGGGAGGTCACATAGGTTCTGTTTTTTTGTTATTATTGTTGTTGTTAAGATTTTATTTATTAATTTTTAAGTAATCTGTACACCCAGCATGGGGCTTGAGCTCACAACCGCGGATCAAGAGCCGCACACTCCCTGTCCTGAGCCAGCCAGGCGCCCTGGGTTCCAGTTTTTAAAAGGGTGGTCAAGGGGCGCCTGGGTGGCACAGCGCTTAAGCGTCTGCCTTCGGCTCAGGGCGTGATCCCGGCGTTGTGGGAT
>NC_048225.1:4734819-4834527 GCF_002007445.2 Ailuropoda melanoleuca | reverse complement strand
GCCTGCTTCTTCCTCTCCCACTCCCCCTGCTTGTGTTCCCTCTCTCGCTGGCTGTCTCTATCTCTGTCAAATAAATAAATAAAATCTTTAAAAAAAAAATAAAATAAAAAAAATAAAAGGGTGGTCAGGATGGTCATCTGTGAGAAGGGGGAGGAGCAAACTGTGTACTCTCTGGGAAAGAACGTTCCAGACAGAGGAAGAGATCAGTGCAAAGGCCTGAGATGCAGGAGCGCTCGGAGGCCGGTGTGGTTGCAGCCAATGCGTGAGAGCCGGTGGAGGTGAGGTCAGAGGGTCATTTGGGAAGTGAGGCGGACCGCACAGGGTGTGCCGAAAAGTCTTCGGGTTCTCCTCCCAGCAGATCTGAGTGGACAAGCAATGTGATGTCAGTTCCGTGTCAGAGAGTCTGGCTGCTGTGCGGAGATGAGACAGGAGGAGGAGGGTAGAGGCAGGGAGACTGGTGGGAAGGCTGTGGCCAGAATTCAATGGGAGAGGATGACCGGCTTGTCGCAGCGAGGTGGCTGTGCGGGTGGTGGCCAGCGGTCATCAGCTTTGGGGTGTGTAATCTGAGGGTGGAACCATCAGCGCTGGTGATGGGTTCGAGGTGGGGTGTAGCGGAGTAGGAGACGCCCCCGATGCCCCCACACTTGGGGGAGTGGAGCTGCCTCACAGTTCTCCCCACCGTCCTCCAGATGCACTTTTGCTTTGTCCTTCTCTTCCCCTCCTTGCTTGCAGGCATAGGTCCATCATGGTGCTGTCCTGAGCTCGTCTTCCTGGCAATCCGTCTGCAAATAAACCCAGCAGGTCCTTTAAGCTCAGACAGTCCACGCTCCCAAGCAGCTAGATGTTCAGTCAGTGAAACAGAAATAGAAAGCAGTGCAAGGATTGTGATCATAAATTCCTTTAGGGGCCATTAGACCGAGATAAACACGCACATCCACAGATTCCAAATTAGTGTAAGCCATAGAAAGGCAGGTGATTGATGGCACTTTATTTTTAGTAAATCACTCGAGAGAAAATGCTTCCCCAAGAAGAGCCAGGCCTGCATGAGCATAACCTTCAAATGCCCTTTGCAGAAGCAAGGGGGAATAAATAGTGATGAAAAGAGGGAGTGAAGAGCTTTATTCTTGCCTTGCCTTCTGTTGGACCTCTCTTTACAGATCCCAAAAAAGCCCTGAAAAGCAAGTGTGAAAGAAAAAACAACAGAAGCTATTCTATCAGAGTGCAAAGTCTCATTGTCTTCCCCCTTGCAGAAGCAGCTGGAGTTTGTTATCGATTAATGAGAAATGGCGAATAAGCCTCTAATGCAATTTTAAAGAATGTCCATTCTGGCTTTTGTCGTTGCCAGCAAGGAAAATAGGGCAGTTAAGGAAATAAAAGCCTTTAGAAGCTGTTTTCAAGGATCAGCGTAAAAAGCTAGAGAGGTTTGTAGAGTTAAGGAAGGAATTCTTCACTTGTGGTCGGTGAATAAGCGAGTGTTAAGGAGTGACCCACAACGGTATGCAAAACTGTGGGCAGGTGCATGTGGACATCTTTCTTGGGGGAGCGTCCATACTTTTTTTTGTTGTTGTTGTTCCCAAAACAAGTTTAAACACACAAGCTGCAGACTCTAGGCAGTGACCTTCCCTTGCTCATGCTCACGAGATTTAAAGACAGCCCAGCGTCGAAGCACCAGAGGTACTGGTCGATTGGGCTGTCAAGGTGCCCCTGGGGTGTGTGTGTGTGTGTGTGTGTGTGTGTGTGTGTGTGTGTGTAGGGGGTAGTATGTCTATATGATTTTTACTTGCCTCAGTCCTTGGTCCAGCCTTTTGAAAACGTATTTGTGTCCTATGTGGAGAAAAGACTATAAGTTGAAATGAAGAGAGTGTGTGATATATTCCTTAGTGTGTGATTAACCTGAGGCAGGAGTAGGAAAGGCATGGCAGGTATTAACCAGGAGAGTGGGTTCTTTCCTACAGAAAACTCCCTGTTTCCTCTTGGATAATACACAAAACAAGCCAGACTAGTACATCTGCTTGTTAAATAGAGCAATTGCACCCATAGTAATGGACCCCCCACAATTTCAGGCAGAGACCAGTGGAAACATTAGCCAATTCAAGGAAAAAACAAAACTGTCGTCCTACAGATTGTCGCTGGTTCCTGGACCGTATAGTCACGAGCCCGGTGGTACAGGAATCTCTCTGATCTGCGGCACCATCATCTGACCAGGAGAATGGAGGGCTGATCGGCTTGGACCTGGGTTTGGTGCAGTTCTCGGCACCTATCGCTGTAGCCGGAGGAATGAGATCCCTTGACTGCCTTAGGCCATCAGGCCCTCTTGTGTACCTTTGGGTGACATTCATACTGCACCAACCATGGGACTGAGAATGGGGAGGAAGTTTCCCATGGGGGCTGTGGCCTGCACTCACCAGAATGACCATAGATGCTGGGCTACAGACAACGGGGATTTTACCGGGGCTCTAGGCCCTCTGCAGAAGAGGCTACAAATGAATCCACATCATACTGGTTTGCAGCAGCGCACCATGAGGCTTTGCGGTAGGGCCGAAATGACGTGGTGGCATCTCCTGGCCGGGCCGTCATAGCCGTGGGATTAGTGGCAATGTCTGTGGGGACCGGCAGAGCAACAGGGACTGTCTTGCTCCCAGCAGCAGCCGGAAAGACTTCAGTGCGAGCAGAGCAGTGACGGTGGCAGGAGGAGTGTGGGCAGCAGGGGACCTCCAAGGAGATCTCAAACTTGTGAGGAGACCCTAGGACACTTGAAGAGCTCTGTGCTCACTCTCCTCCGAAATTACAGTGAGAGCTCCTGCCATCAAACCAGAGCCCCCAAAGCAGTGGGGATAATTGGATTCCTGGGGGGCAGGAGCTAAGTGGCTGGTGTGGTTACCATCAGGGACGGCAGAGTCTGACTCCAAGACGCCTGTGGCTCTGGCTGGGTGAGTGTGGTGTCCCTAGAAGACAATTAGATGAGAATCTACTACATTTTTACTTGAATATGGTAAACAGAGTAGTTATAGGTCAAATCTAACTTGAATCTCCAACACAAAGAGTCTCAGCCCCTAAATCAATTTCCAGATGTGAGCCAGTTTGCAGACCCAGAACCCCTTGAATTAAGAGGATGCCAGCGCCCCTTGGGAAAGGATGCCTGTGCACTGCTGAAAGTTCATATTTTGAGCCTTCCTCACAGGGACATACAGCCCCTAACCAGCCGACTGACACTGGGGCAAAGAAAGTAGACCTTGTGGGGGTGAGTGGACCCCCGCTCTGACGTGCCCCTTATTCTGGGACCCCTAAGGTGGTGCTGCGGCCCCACAGGGAGACGGGCTCTCAGAGGCCAGGTGATCAGTGGAGTCTGAGCTTGGGTCCACTTCACAGTGGGCCCAGCAGGGGCCCCGAGCCCATCTTGCAGTTATGTCCCTGCTTCCATATGAGTAACGGGAATATTCGCACCCGGCAGCTGCCAGAGTCCCTGCATGGGTCCTCTGACCTGAGGAGGAAGGGCCGTTCTTGTAGGAAAGGCCAAGGGCAAGCCACTGACACTGCCTCCCCCGGGAAAACAGTAGCCCAGAAGCAGGACCGTGTTCCAGAAGGGCTGCCGAGATGCGTGCCAGGACTTGGAGGAGGCAAGGGTGATGATGCCTGCACGTCCCCATTCAGGCGGCCCTTTCCTTGGCTGGTGCGGTGAACAGACGATCTTGGGGAACGACGGTGGCTTATGGGCCTCATATGCAGGTGGCGACTGCACGGCTGCTGCCGTTTCAGAGACGCTTTGATTTCTCCCCTGCCCTGCGCCTCACCTTTGATTTTCTACACTGCTGCCAAAACGAGTTTTATAAAATCTGAAAGATGTTTCTCCTTAATTGAACTCCATCAGTGACTTTTAATTCCCAGGAATAGAAACCCAGACTCCAGCGAATACCAGATGGGACTCTTTGTAATGGTTCTCAGCCGGGTCTGCCCTGTTGATTCTCTCTGCCACCAGGTCACTCACGCCCAGGGCCCCGTTCACATCGTGCTCCTTCCCACGCATGCCTCACACTCTCCCTGCGTTCTTTACCCATTCTTTCTCTTCCTGCTCCCAAGATGTTCTTTTCTGCTATTTTCGCATACTCACATCTTACCCATTATTTAAGCCCTGCTTTGAATGCTGTCTCCTCCATAAAGCTCTTTTCCAATCCCTCCCCCGGATGTATCCACCCCCCCTCCAGAATAATATCTTTTTCTTCTGATTTGCAAAGCGTTTTATCTGGGATGCTCTTGTTCATTCCTTTGTACCTTATTATAGTCATTTGTACACGTGAACGTGAGCTCGCTAACAATAAGAACATAGCAGGGAATCGGTACTTCTTTGTTGAAAGAAATGTCATAATTAAAGATATTCGAGCTAAATTTGGAGAAGGAAATATTAATAAATTTGATATCTGTTATACTTGTATCAAGTTCAGTTCTCTCTCAAGAAGCTCACAGGTATGGAGAAACAATCCAGTGTGGCAGAGGTATAGTATAGGATAAGAAGTATATCATGCCACTGGGGTTTAAAAGAGGATACATTGTTACTTTTTTACTTCATTCTCAACTTTATTCCATTTTCTTATAAGTAATCAAATCTATTCTTGTCTCACGTACATTGTCACTTTTTGTGCTTGTACCATTCATGGGTCTGTTCATCAGGCAGTGGGTAATTATTGAGTGCTGGCAGTGTGCCAGGCACATGGATGTCCCAGATAACACTGGTGAATGAAACACACCTTCCCTTGCCTTCCTGAGGCTTACGGTATCGTGAGAAGGACAAACAATGAATAAGTTAATATGGAAGTCATTATCCTATAAGTGCTCTAAAGAAATAACTTGGATTTGCCGATAGAGAATAAAAGCAGGAGGGCTCCTGCAGAATGATGAGACTACCAAAAAAGTAAGTGCACTTTTAATTTGATTTCTTAAGTAATATATTCACATGGTTCAGAAAATTCTAAATACTAGAAGGTGTTTCGTTGCTTCACCATGGGTACCTTTTCATTGATAACTTTTTTGTTTTACAATTTCAGAACCCTGCCCAACACCCTGCCATCTCTACGCTCGGTTCCCAACATCTTCCCGTTTCCGAAGGTGGCAAACGGTGCCGATGACGCCTGCCTTCTGGTATTCATGCCCTTCTATGACCCTTCCTTCTGCAAGTGGGCTAGACCTTGTGACTTGCTTCTGAACAATAGGATGGCCAGTGTGATGGGTGTTGCTTCCACGATTAGGCTGGAGAAAGTGACTTCTGTCCTACTAGCAGACTTTGTTTCCTTCTGGGCTAGCAGGCTTTGATGATGGGGCCACCATGTGGCAAGGAACTCAGGGTAGACGTTGGCCGTCGGTCAGTGAGGAGCTTAGTCCAGCTCTGTTGAGGAACGGATGTTGCCAACAGCCACTAAGCTTCAGATGAGCCTGCAGATCCTGGGTTGGCATCTTGATGGCAGCCTTGTGGGAGACAGTGAGGCAGATGACCGAACAAAGCTGTGCCCAGATTCCTGACACCCAGAAACCAAGATCGGGCATGTGGATTGTTTCAAGCCTCTACGTTTGGGGATAAGTTGTTACGCAGCAGGAGGTAACCAATATATCTGTAGGAACAACACCAAAGTGTGGGATTGTGGGCTCAAAGAGAATGTGCATTTGTAAATTTGTTTGCTATTTTCAATAACCCATCACATAATTCATACTGATTTATAATCCCACCAGCAATATATGAGAATAACTCCCCATCTGAATTTGTTATGACAATGTTGGATTTTGCCAGTCTGATAGATGGACATCATAGCTCAAGGCATTTAATTTGCATTTCTCTTATGAGTGAGGTTGAACATACTTTCGTGTATTAAGTCATTTATAATTGTTTCTGTGAATTGTCTCTTCATGTCTTTTGACTATTTTTCTATTAAGTTTTTCTCCATTGATTTTTAGGGATTAGGCCTTTGTGAGATGAGTTGAAAATACTTTTTTTCCAGCTTTTTATTTGTCTCTTTAGTTTGCTTATGGTATAAGTAGCCATACATGGGGCTTTGGTGTTGATCTTTCCTTTGCTGATTCTGGATTGAATCAAACTTAGATCTTTCCTGCCCGAAGATACAAAGGAACTGTCCCATTGTTTTCCATTCTCACCCCGCACTTAAATTTTAGTTATCTTGGCTTGATTTTTTTATGTTTAAATATCTGATTCATTTGGAGTTTGCATGGTGTAACATAAAGGTCACATGTATTCATTTCTCCCACACGGCTACTGGGTTGACCCAACATCATTTATTAAATAGTCTGTATTTGTCTTACTGGTTTGGGATGTCACATTTGCCACATACTAATCTTTTATATGTAGGTGGATGTATTTCTGTGCTTTCTAATTTGTTTCATTATTTGCTTAGTCTACTTATGTGCTAGTTCCGTGAAGTTGTAATAGTTGACTTTTTTTTTTAAAGATTTTATTTATTTATTTGGCAGAGAGACACAGCAAGAGAGGGAACAGAAGCAGGGGGAGTGGGAGAGGAGGAAGCAGGCTTCCCACTGAGCAGGGAGCCCGACGTGGGGCTCGATCCCAGGACCCTGGGATCGTGACCTGAGCTGAAGGCAGACACCCAACGACTGAGCCCCCCAGGCGCCCCTGTCGAAGATTCATTATATCTGGTGAGTCGGTCACTTCTTCCCACCTACCAAGTGCTCTTATTTAGAGTTTCTTGCCTGTCTTGTGTGTGTGTTGCTTTTGAATCACCTTAATTTTAAAAACCTTGTTGGTTTTTTAATTTTGATTGTAGCAAATTGAACTTGGGAGGAGTTGGAATTTTTATGCTAAGTCCTCCGACCCAAGAACATAGCATGGATTTTAACCAGTCAATTGCTGTGTTTGGGTATAATGTTTGAATTCTGTGGACTAGTTTTGTACCTTCCGGTTGTAATTTCCAGTGAGTTCTTTTGTTATTCCCACGTTCCCAGCATATCATACACAAATAGGGTAGTTTTAACCCTCCATTTACAATTTTTATGACTCTAGTTTCTTTTCCTCATCTATTTGTGGTAGTATCTCCAGCACAAGGTTAAATAACAACATAGTGATTATCTTTGCCTTATTCCTAACCTGAGTGCAAATGATTCTCGTGATTTTCTGTCAGCATGCTACTTGTTTTGAGGCTGAAAATAGGCCATCCCTATTTTACTGACTTTTGTTTGAACAAGGATGTTGTTAACTTTCCAAAGTGCGACTTTAGCACCCAAGGACATGGATGTAATTATTTGTATCTCTAATGCGATAAATTATATTAATAGTTGTTTTAATATTGAATCATTGAAAATTTTTCAGGTGAACCTTACTTGCTCATGTGTGTTTTCTTTTAATAGCCTAATATTTTCATCAGGATTTTGGCATTGTTATTCATGAACGAGAATTGTTTGTACTTTTCTTTGCAGTCCTTGTTGGGTTTTCGTGTCAATGTTACACTCTTTTCATTAAACTAATACAGAAGCTTTTTTTCTCTGCCCATCCACTTCCCTCACCCCCCCTCCTCAAGCTCTGAGATGGTTGCACGCGTTGGAGTGATCTCCTCGAGGGCTTGGTCCAACTCTTTTATGAAGCACTCCGGGCCTTTCAGTTTTATTTGCTTTGTTGGGTAGGGATAGCTCCTTAACAAATTCTCTGTTTCTTCAATGGAAATGTAATTAGATTTTCTGCTTCCTGAGTTCAGATATTGTATCTTAGAATATTATCGCTTTTACCCAGGTTCTCATAATCGCTTACACAGGATGGAACAAAGTGGTCTTCTATGATTCTTTTAACGTTCTTTTCCTGTTGTTACATTTTCTAATCATTTCTTACTTTGTGTTTCTGTGTTTTGCCCCATTAGCATTTGAGTAGTGTGTCCAACTTTCTCTTTAAAGAATTAGCTATTGTATTTATTCCTTAATACTGATTTTCTATTTTCTGACTTGTTGATATCCTTCCTTCTGCTTTCCTTTGTGAGACACATGCTTAATTCATTTATTCATTTTCCTTTTGTATTGATAAAGGTTTTCCATTGTCTTTCAAACTCTTCTTTGGGTTCTGATAATGTCTTGTTTCCATCATGGTTGATTTTAAGAAATCTGGCAACTTCCATTTGTCAAAGCGTTAATCACATCAAAGACCTTTACATTTTCCAGGCACAATGGAAACTTTTCTAATTTTATAATAAATTTTTAAAGTTCCCTTATTATTCTCTTCTTACTGCATTTATGATCGGAGAATGACTTCTGGGCTGTTTCTACCTTTCACTAATTTATCGAGGTTTGGTTTATGGCCTAATGTATGGTTAGTTTTTGTGAATGTCTGAGCATCTGAGAAGAAGGTGTTTATTTTATGGTTATAAAGTTAGATCTATTTGAATCAGATCTGCCTTATTTGTTATCTTATCATCTGATTTGAGAACTCTTTTTCTTTACTTTCCAAATCTGAGGAAAGGCAGCCCTAGTTTCTTTGCACCAAGATGACTACAAAGTTCAGTGTTGTTAACCACGGCTGGTGTAAGGGTTGCAATCTGCGTTAAGTCAGGCTCCAGCAAACAGCACAGGCAATACAATCAAATAGGTATGAGGGGAAAATTTACTGAAGGGACTGGTGACAAAAGTGTGGGCCAGGTTGGGGAAACCGTCAGAGATAGGAAGCACCTGGGGTTGGCAACAGCTGGGAGCCATAATGCTCCCTAGGCCTGAAATCACAAGACCAGGGGTAGGGATAGTTTTTGGAGCCGGGAGAGGGTAGCTGTGGGAGAGGGCTGCTGACAGCAGTGGCCTTTGATAGAGCAGCACAGACTAGTTCATCGACAGCCAAACAGGTAGGGAGTCAGGGGTGTTTATTCTTCCTTTTCTCCGTCCGGTCTTCTTCCTATGTCTCTCGCTGGCTGAACGCAAGAGGAAACCAGAAAGCAAAGGACCCCAGAGAGGAAGTCCAGGAAGGGCAGCTTCCTGGGACACCAAGTAGGGGGAATAAGGTATGGAGTGCATTTCCCCACACCCAACTAACAACTAACTCCCCTTTGGCTTGAAACCCCAAATTAACTAGTTTCCTACTTCCCTTTCCAAGGACCTACTAAAAGGCCTGGATATTGTTTTGAGAGTGGGGAAAATTCCTTTCAGAGAGAAAGACACAGCATTGGGTAATTCGCCAGTACCCTGTATGCTTACCCTTGGTATTATTTTATAACTGACCAGACACTCCTGACCTTCTTAAGAAACCAGAGGATTGGGAAGGGCAAGAGACAGAGTGTTTTGAGCTCTAAAGCCAAGTGGTGCTCAAGAGAATAGAGAGCCTTATTTTAAAATTCAGTTTAAACTAGACACAAGGACTCATCCGATACAGTGTTGTGCCCTTTCTCTACATAATGCTACACAGGTGAGGGAAGATTCCCTCGAGGAATGAAAAATCTATTGCCTCCAGTTAGAGAATAACCTTTATACAAGTCCTGCGTGAGAAATGAATAGACCCGAGTAATCTTGGACTCCACAAAGTTCTCACACAGAAGTCAGGATATTGTTGACATATTTGACCTCTGGAAGAAGTTTCATGCAAAAAGGCCAAATGTCAGTTTTTATTCTTGCTGATCCTGAAAAGAAGTTTTCTTCAGAATGTCAAAGTTGTTGTGAAATGGTATCATTTAAAATACTGGAAACTTTTCCCACAGAAGCAGGTGGTCCTGTTTCTAATTGAGGCAGAAGGTTTGTTTCCCCCCCCCCCCCCCACAGNCCCCCCCCCCCACAGGAAGCCATAGAACATTACCCTAGTCAACTGAACAGAATGTCAGTGAGGAGTCTCTCATGAGGGAAATTTGGTTTGAAAGCTCTGAGCCAAATGAGTTTCTGCAAAGCCCTTCTGAAACGAGAGATGCTACAAGTGACCTGTGTGCTTCCCAGAGGAGGACTACAAAGCAAGCACGCCTGTCATAATTCAGAGGGAGGAGGTTTGCACTGGTCACCAAGCAGACATCTGGTCTACCCACTATCTGCTGGTCTGGAGGACTGACAGATGTGGTCTTAAGAAGCAACTTTCACAATGACAGAAAAAGGGCTCTTGGGCAAAAGGGCTGTGATCTCTACTGGCCAAAACCTGTTTTTCTCTTAATTAATTCTTAATTACTGTTGAATTATCGTTTTACATGGGTACTATGGCCCTTTGGGGGTTTCCCTACAATCTCCATATGGTGTGTTTTCACCTAGAGCAGTTTTTCTCAAAATGTGGCCCTTGAGCCCCTGTGGAAGAATGATCTGGCGGTGCCCATTGGAAGTGCAATTTCCTGGACCCATGCAGGTAGATGAGCCTGAGTCGCTGAGGCTGGGACTCAGCTGCGTGTGCTTTGATGGGCTCCTAGAGTAACATTTGTGCGCTGCAATGGTAATGATTTGATTCTGCTCCTGTTTTAAATATTTCCGACCCAGTCATTAGGCTCAGGAGACCTAGGCGCAGCATGTGGCTTTGTCATTTACCAACTGTGTGAGCTTGGGGGAAAAACTCGCGCTCTCTGAGCCAGAGTTTCTTGATCCATACCTTGGGGAGATAAAGCCTCCATTATACAGTAAATCAAAAAGATTAGAGGAGAGATTTATGGAAGAACTTTGTGAACTGCTAAACCCAAAGTCGGTTAGAATTGATTAGTTATAACATAAGAGATTGTGTAAGTGGAAAGACTGGTGTAAGAATGTAGAGAAAGTCGGAGCTAGGGGAACTGGGCGAGAGATTCATGGGAGGGGTGGTGTTTGAGCTGCACTTTGAAGAATGCGTAAGGTTTTCCATGGGTGTAAATGGCCTAATTACAAAGAGGTGAAAGCAGAAATGTACACACCTCCACTTTCAGAGTCTGGTTTTGCTTCTCTGCACATCAAGATCACTTTTGGGCAGCCTTTTAGAAACACAGAGTTCTGAGCCACCCCCCACCCCTGGCCAGTTAAAGAAGGACCTCTGGGCTTCTAACAGGAGCCCAGGTTGAGAAGTATTATTTTAGACAGCGTTGTCTGCATAGGGGTGAGGGGAGCGGGCAGTGAGGCTGGAGAGAGAGGCTGGGATAGGAATACAAAGGGCTTCACATGCTGGTTAAGGAAAGTGGAACTTACATAATACGAACAGAGCCCTAATAGTTTTCTGAGCAGCAAGTGATTAAGTTAAAGCAGCAATTCAAGAAGCTCATTCCGGTGGAGGTGTTGAGATCAGGCTAGGGTGGGAGGGGGGAAGGCAGGTCGGGGTGCAAGGGGACTAGGAGTCGTCCGTGAATGATGGGAGAGAAAGACATATAAAAGGCAAGATCAGAAAAATGGATTTCTTCTTTAAGGAAGATGTGCAGCTTCAAAGCACAGTGGCACCTGACAGCCAGATTGAAGGTCAAAGGAAGCGTGTAGACACCAATGTCGAGGTATTTTTGGTACTTTTTCACTCTAATAATTGATCTGTAACTTCTCCCTCAGAAAGAAAATTCTTTTAGCACTCAGACACTTGATGGTTTACTAGTTTTGTTTTTCCTCCTTTCTCCCTCCCTTCCTTCCCTCCAACAGATTAAAGACCTTTCATCTCTTGTGCCTTTTATATGTTTCTTAAACATTGTTCAGATAATGATACTTCAGAAAACAGTTGTAAATGAGAAAATTAGAGGTGATTTTAAAATGTATTTATTTAAAAATGTAAAACCTGGGGTGCCTGGATGGCTCAGCTGGTTGAGCCTCTGACTCTTGGTTTCGGCTCAGGTCATGATATCTGGGTCATTAGATCAAGCCCTGCATCGGGCTTCATGGTGAACAGGGAGTCTGCCTGAGAGTCTCTCCCTCTGCCCTTCCCCTCACTTGTGCATGCATGCACTCGCTCTCTTTCCCTCTCTCTCCCTCTCTCTCAAATAAATAAATCTTAAAAAAAAATGCGAAAACTTACTAAGTTTTTCTTGAAGAGGCTGAGTATTCAGAGCTTATAAGAGTTTCATTTGTCTGTGTGGTATTCGACGAACAACTTTTCACAGTAGAGGTAAGCACTGATTTGAAAAGTTTTCCTGGCTCTTAAACAGTATGGAAAAATGTTGTTTGCCTAATTGACTTTAACAATGAGATGATAAGACAGTGCAGTGGTTGGGTAGCAGTGGGAAGCAACAGGAAGGAATGGTTGTGAAAACCCTTTGATGGCGGAGAGCAAGGGCAAAAGAGAATTGCCCTCGTTGGTGTCCCTGAGAGAAGTCCAGAGATCTGAAGGAGACGCCGGCTCTTGGGAAAGGTAAATCTGGGGTCCCTTACTTTTGAGTGTGAGGTGCCGCCCCCTGTTCCTTCTTTTCATCTCTACCTCTTCTTCCTTCTGAGGACAGGCAGAGAAGACAACCCTGGAGACTACAATTTCATTGCCCTACTGTTGTTGGGAAAACAGATGAACATAGGGGAAGGAAGGAAAAATAAAATAAGACAAAAAACAGAGAGGGAGACAAGCCATAGAGCCTCTTAACTCTAGGGAACAAACTGAGGGTTGCTGGAGGGGCGGTGGGTGGGGGCCGGGGTAGCTGGGTGATGAGTATTAAGGAGGGCACGTGATGGAATGAGCACTGGGTGTTGTATGCAACTTAAATTCTACCCTGAAACTAATAATATACTAAAGGTTAACTAAATTGAATTTAAATAAAAAATTAAAAAAGTAAAATAAAATATTTTCATCCCTCAAGCCAGATTTCCAAAGAAGCACACCTGGGATTTTGGCATCCTGCTTTATTATACCTTTTCGCTTAAGCTTGAAATTTCCTCTACCAGCTCTGCCAACAGAACTTTCTGTGATAGTATAAATGTTCTGTAGCTGCACTCTTGGAAATAGCAGCCACCATGTGGCTACTGAGTACTTGAAATGTGATTGGTCTGACTGAGAAACTGAATTTTTAAGTTTTCTTTCATTTTAGTTCATTTTAATAACCACATGTAGTGAGTGGCTGCCATGTTGGACAATGCAGTTCTGGAAGAAAGAAATGGTTAAGAAATTGTGCCAGAGAACTATTGAAAAGTCCTCTACCTGCTTCCATAGCACTCAGCATTGGAAAATAATGACAGTGTCACTCATGGGGATCGGGACCAGGGGGTGATGGTCACTTGTAATTTCTTTCAGTCATTCAGTAAACTTCAGGAGACCAACAGCTGCCAAAGACGTAGGCATGTTTATGACCCATGGATGTTGCTTCATAAGCAGAAGTTTGGCTCATATAAAACAGGCCTTCTAAATGTGATTACATTTGCAGGTTGGGGTTACCAGCAGTCAGATAGAATACTATATAATACACAACACAAAATACTCAAACAAAATGACTTTTTAGCACATATCAAAGTTATACTCAACCCATTCATGAAAGAACCAGCAGCAAGACAAGGTCACTGGCTCCAGGAGTGTGTGAACAACCAAAATGTATAGTCTGTTATAAAAGAAAAGCTGAAATAGCATTGCTAAATCAAATAAAAAAATTAGTTTCCTGCAGGGCAATAACAGTTTTTTAAAGTTTTTATTTAAATTCCAGTTAGTGAACTTACAGTGTGATATTAGTTTCGGGTGTACAATATGGTGACTCAGCACTTCCACACATCACCCCGTGCTCATCACGACAGGTGCCGTCCTTCATCCCCATCACCTGTTCCCCCATCCCCCGCCTCCCCTCTGGTCACCATCAGTGTGTTCTCTGTAGTTCAGTCTGTTTCTTGGTTTGCCTCTGTCTCTTTTTTTCCCCCTTATGTTCATCTGTTTTGTTTCTTAGATTCCACATATGAGTGAAATCTTATGGTATTTGTCTTTCTCTGACTTAGTTCACTTAGCATAATACCCTCTAGCTCCATCCACGGATGAAAGTATTTTAAAAGGCATGATAACCCGACACCGCGCCATGTTGTACCTTTTACACCTGCCCCCCTTTGGTGACCGCTACCTTCTGTGGTGACGCTTGTGCATGAAAGCCCTTGGCTGCAGCCGCAGCACGAGCTCCCAGCCTGCACCGTAGCTATGGCATGTGGGCAGAGGCACCTTGAAGGGAAAAGGTGCCAAGTCCTAGCAAGTTGGGTGGGGTTTTCAGAGCAGAATCCCAAGAACTGGGCCACAGGACGGCCTGGGAGTCACAGCGCGGATAGTGTCACAGCTGTGATAAGAATTGATGAAACATCGGCACGTGGTGATTTAAGTGTCAGAGGCTTCTCTGCTTTCTCCTCTTGGACGATGGCTGATGCTTGTTCTCAGCCTTTTCCTTTTCGAGGCTCCCAAAGACTTCTCTTTTCTATCACGGGTTTTTTCCTCAGATGGAGTTCACTTCCACCGAAGCTGGGGCATTTATATAAACCAAGCTCTGCTGTGACCCGCTGTTGTACGTAATCAACACTGGGCTAAGATGGAGACGGAAATATAAAGGTGTTCTCCACTATCTACCCCTACTTGTCGTTTAGCACTCAAATCATCTTTCATCCAAGATTAAAAGGGCTCACTCACTGCAAGAAATGTTTTTTCCTTCTTTGATGTTCCATTAAAATTATACTTAACATCGCTGCCTTTTCTACTATGGAAGGCCGTAGAAAATAAATAGCAGGGAATAGTGTTGATGTTGAACCAGACTATCTTGGATTCTTGTGGAACGTCCCCTCTCTGCATTGCTCACCTGTGAAATGCCTCCTTCCCGGGCCAGTTGCAAGGACTCAAGGAGCTAACGCACATAAGTTGCTTAGCGCAGTTCTTGGAATGGGCAACCCCCTTAGCAAATGTGCGCTTTGCCCCTCTGCCTCCCTCTCCTCTTCTCTTTCTTTTCTTTCCCTGCCTTCTCTCAAAGTCTTGATTAACTCTTTTATTATAAAATTATTTTCACCATGAAGTGAACAACCGTAGTGCCTAAACATGTCAATATTGCAACAGGATGTCACTGAATAAATGTGTTCTCTCATTGTTTTTCTGGCTATGTTATTCTTCTGCGAGTATGTCATTAGCATAACTGCCCACGTATTCCATGCCTCACTCCAAATGACACCCCACTTCCACCCCTTATTCCACCATATGCTCTTGTTACGTGATGTCTAAAGCAGTCACGATGGACTCTTCACAGATGTACGGGATTTTTCGATAGTAAGCGTCTAATCTAAATATCTAAGCCAAGACTGACTGGCCTCTGCCACTGAAAAAGCTTTCGGGATGTCTTCTCCTATGATTATAAGGCTGAGTGCTCAGGAAAGGCAGACTCATTTCAATAAAATTACAAACACAGGATAACTAGCAAAGTACATCTGCTGCTGGGGAGAATAATTATGTTCCAAAGCATATGTTATTTAGGACAGTGCTCTATAGAGATATGTCATTACTCCCTTCCATTACTATGGATAATTAAGAGTTGATTGGTACTTAAAACACAGTGAACTTTATGCATGGGAAATAGAAATTAATATTTTGTTATTCCCTGCCTTTGTTGCTTGCAGGACTGAAAATCTGCTGACCATAGGCTGGGCCAACCCAGGTCCTGAACTCATGAAAGTCTCATGTGGCAAAACAGTGGAAGTCTGAAGCCCACTGGGATGGGTGGGATCAGTGTCTTGACCCTTCGTCACACCGTACACCAGTGTCTCTGTTGAGTGCAGAGCACAAGGGAATACTAGCAGGAGTTGGGAGAAATTATAACAGGAACAGAAGACACAGTCACCTCCATGGAAAAAAACAGCATTCTTAAATCACCAAGATCAAGGGAATTTAACCACTTCTGCTCGGAATAGGGCAAAGGGGGAGACGATGGGGAATCTTAGTTATCTGGTAGGGATCAGAATCATTCAGGTTGGGAGATCCTTTCAAAATAGTGTAAGGTAACAAGAGGAGGGTCCAGCCCCAGGAAAGAGGCTGGCAGGTAAGGGCGGTCCCAGAGCCCCCTCCAGCAGAGCTGAGGTGCAGAACCAGGTTCCCATTCTAAAATCCAGCTCCAGTTTTACCCCAATAGAGGAAAACCAAAGCAAAAATACTGGGTGGAACTGAACTTGTCAGGTGGCAGACCTCGAGTGTTCATGGCAGTCAGGACACATCAGAAAGGGGGAGAGTGAATATTTTCACAGCTGGAAAATTCTGAGACATCAGATACTAGTGAAAGAGTTCATCATGGTGACATCTTTCACCTTAAAGATCAATTCTTAATTAAGAATCAATGAGGTAAAATTAAACACATCAGCGTTTAACTAACGTGGGCTAGGTGAGGTGAGGTAACTGGGGGGCACATGGTCTTATAGAAGCTGGCTGCTTTGTCCGGTGCTCAACTAGAGGAACCGTGATCTGCCAATTCTGGAGAAATCCTGGCATGGTGGAATCGCTGAGAAATGGTTTCTTAGCCTCCTGTAGGACTCATAAATATGAACGCAATACATCTAGCCAGCATCCCTTCCATAAAGATTAGAGAGGAAAGAATGGTTTAGTGTGACATCTGACAAAGATGTGATGAAGTCTCAAACAATTATTGCTGACATGGCCTGAGCACTTTTCTCAGGTTGAACTTATTCTACGTCTTAATGTTTTAACTCGTTTAATTCTCACAGTTCTGTAACGTACGTATTATCATTATTCCCATTTCACAGGTGAGGAACCAAGGCACGAAGCAGATGATGTCACCTGACACAGCTAGTTAAGTGGCAGGGTTCGTATTTAACCCAGGAGAATGGCTTTGGAACCTGAACATTCAACAGCCAGCTAATTCCACTAAATCATTACAGTTGTGGCTGGAAGACAAAGAGATTTAAATCTGTGTTACCAACTTCAGCATATTGTTAGAAAAGACTCTTCAACCCTACCTTCATCTGAAGAAAGGCAGGCTTATGTTGAAAAAGAATTAAGATCTTCACGGGAGAGTAGCTGTATGATATATCATCCAAACTGGGACACTTCCAAAAGGAAAAGGCTATTAATAACTTTACCGGGAAAACTAGGACACACGGTCATCCTACTTACAGGTCAGTTTCAGCCTTCAAGACCTGCAGGGCACTGGTGAGATCGTAGGTCTCCATGCCTGTTATACACGAACATATGTATATTACTGTTGTCTTCTCTAGACGAGGTGTCTGTATTTGATGGGCGATTTGAAGGATTTTTGAGGATGATTTTGGCTGTGCCTGCCTTACCCTTGGGTGATAGAATTTACCCCCTACACAGAAACCACCCCACAGAGACAGGTTAAGCATTTTCAAATAAGTGCTCTTACGGAGCACATTAGCCAATTGGTAGAAAAACGTTTTTGAGAGATTCTGTAGGAACCGATAACTTTTGATTTCCTTCAAGAATTAGTATGAATTCCAAACAAATGACGCTTGCAAAGAGCGGTTTTTTAAAAAAATTTTATCATGTTATGTTAGTCATCCTACAGTACATCATTAGTTTTCGATGTAGTGTTCCATGATTCTTTGTGTGTGGCACCCAGTGTTTTAAAACCGCAAGCATATTAATACATTTCTTTGGTTAACTTCATCCATTCACAGAATTCGTTGAGCTGCCGTGTGAGACACTTTGCTAGATGCTGGAGATACAGTAGGAAACACACAGATTGGCAAAAACAAAAGCAAAACAACCAAAAAACCCCAACCAGTCAGGCTAGTTGTACGTAGAGGGAAGTGATAGCATGAATGGAAAATAGAGGGGTGTGTGACGGAGTAATTGGGGCTTGGTGTCAGGATAGGGAAGGTAGGCTGTGGTCAGGGAAGGTATCCTCAAGGAAGGGACATTTGATCTGAGATATTCACGACAGGCAAGTGCAAAGGCCTTCTGAGGGAATGGGCACAGAAAGGAGGCTCCCGTGACTACAGGGGTTGAGAGGTGCGGAGGGAGGGAAGGGTTAGCCATGCAGCTCCTGAGCCCTGCACATGTCTGTCACCATCCCGTCATCCCTCGGGCCTTGGCTGTGTTTAGTGAGGAATGGGAGTGGACAATGTCAGGATCTGGCTGTGGTCAGGCCTCACTGGGCTGCATACCTCCTTCCACAGTGGCGGGCCCAGGGCAGAGCAGACCCCAGACACAAATGCAGGTACAAGCAATGCAGGCCGCTCTGAACTTCACTGCAACAGTATCAGGTGGCCTTCCCCCAGCTTTGTGTCATGGGGTAGGCCAACAGGAGTGGCAATAAAGGAGTATGAAAAATCAAGTCTTTCTGCTTCCTTGTATCCCCATTTCCTGTGAGTGTTCCAGTAGACGGGCTGTTTCTTTCTCCACAATAAAACGACCTTTGAAAGCCTTTCTGACTGACAGAGATGTGAGGTCACCGTGTAAAACATACCGGAGCTGGGAGAGGCTATCCCGTGGTAGACTCTCTTGGATGCCTGTGGGACCGGGAGAGCAGGTGCACCAGCCCCTCCCATCAAGTCTTGGCTGGTTACCCTGACCTGAGACGCACCAGCTGCTCAGGGCAAGGCCTCCCTGATCCAGGCAATCAAATCAGACAGTCTTCAAGACATCGTTCTTCTGGGTGGTAAACTACTCTCGGGTTTAAAGGATGGAATTCACAGCCTAGAAAACGGAAAACCACATGGCTTCCTGCAAACTCTAACTTAGATATGTAAGCCCAGCTCCCTATCGGACCTCTCGCCTTAGATGCTGGTGTTCCAGCTATCCCTGAGTAGCCAGAGGCACAAAGGAGAGGGAGCTGGTTTCCCCAGTCTTCCTTAATCCACATACGTGGGCCGGCTGCGTAAGACCAACCTCCTGTGTGGAGACCTCTTTCCTGGGGCGGGGGGTGGGGGGGAGGTAAAGGAGACAAAGGAGGAGGGCCCCGGGCAGGGGACCGTCTCACAACAGGGCATCTCTCCTCAAGGCGATGGAAACTCAAGTGTCAGTGTGCCACTCAGAGAGGGCAGGATTCTTCCAAAGTTGCTACATTAGAAAAGGGATCATTCAAATTCACTCCTAGCTAATGTGTTACGCGTGGGGGCAGCCAGTTCACTGTTCTCCCCCCTGAAAGGGTCATGTGCTCTTGTGCTTCTGTACATTTAGTTATATTGAGCTCTCTGCCCAAAAGTCACCCCCACCTCAGGCCCTTTACTCTGCTCTTACAAGTGTTGCAAGATTCAGTTTAGGATTAGTGACTATAGGAAGCCTTTCCAGAAGTCTCAACACTGACCTGGGAGCATCCCACACCCCCACCCCACCACCTGCAGTCCTGATCACCCTGGGGATGCCTCTACGGGAGCCAGCACATGCCTTGAAATTCCACAGNCTCTCCTCAAGGCGATGGAAACTCAAGTGTCAGTGTGCCACTCAGAGAGGCAGGATTCTTCCAAAGTTGCTACATTAGAAAAGGGATCATTCAAATTCACTCCTAGCTAATGTATTACGTGTGGGGGCAGCCAGTTCACTGTGCTCTTGTGCTTCTGTACATTTAGTTATATTGAGCTCTCTGCCCAAAAGTCACCCCCACCTCAGGCCCTTTACTCTGCTCTTACAAGTGTTGCAAGATTCAGTTTAGGATTAGTGACTATAGGAAGCCTTTCCAGAAGTCTCAACACTGACCTGGGAGCATCCCACACCCCCACCCCACCACCTGCAGTCCTGATCACCCTGGGGATGCCTCTACGGGAGCCAGCACATGCCTTGAAATTCCACAGACGTGTATTTATGGTAGGCGCTGTCTTAGGCACTGAAGCAAAAGAAGACTAAAATCCCTGCTCTAAGAGCACTTATTTCTGGTGGGGGAGAACAGGCCATAAATGAATAAATACGTTCTTGTAACAGGATGCTATGAAGCTGTAAAAAGAAATCAGGAAGAGATGAATAGCTTGCTCTGTGATCTCCAGGATCTATGACTCGTCTACTAAAATCCTGGATTTGTTGGATCGCTTCCGTGTAATGTCACTTAATTTGTTTTTCTAGCTCCTGTGTTTTCAATAAACTAGTTAGATCTAGAGGTTGGATTGAATTCACAGTTTTGTTTGTTTTTTGCAAAAATGCCTTGTCAGCAATGTACTTCCTATCGTATCACATCATAAGGTACGTAATTTCTAGTGTGCTTCATTTGTGCTTAGAGCTTTAAAATGAAACTAAAGAAGGTTAACCAAAGGCTAGTAAAAGTGATTACCTATAGGGGAATAAAGGAACAGGGATATAAGTAAGACTTCTCTGAGTGTGTCTTGTTGAAAGTGTATAAATATTTACATAATTTAGAGAGTAATCCAGGCTGAGGGACCAGCATGTGCAAATGACTGGAGAGAGGCACACGCCTGGTTCATTCAAGAGAGATCAAGGTCAGTGAGTAATTTCTGGTTTACTTGTTTGCCTTCCTGCTAGACGGTAAGCTTTTGAAGAAAGGACCAACAACTTTCATCTTTCATCAGCTCAGCTTTTGTATAGTGTCTGTCACACAGGCTCTGTTTGATGCATATTGGTTGAATAAATGAGCATCAATACAGCACTATTAGGGTCCCATTGCCACAAAGTCACAAATCTATAATTTTCGTCAGTCTCCTCTGATGAATCAGAGGAAGGTTAGTTAAAACAGGATAACTGAGGCAAAATAAAAATATCAAATATTGGCACGCTATTAAAGATCTTCAGTGTACATGGAAACTACAAACCACACCGCTCCTCGGAGTGTAACACTTCAGAGCCATCTTTCTTTTTATTCGGTATGCCCGTGTTTTATTATTACAACTGTTTAAAGGCAAAAATTTAATAAAAACAAAACATGAATACTTAGCTTTAAATAAAAGTAAACTGAATTTTTTAAATAAGTAAAATTAGAATGATAAATACCTAATAAATCAATACTTTAAAATAAGCAAATAATTAAGGGGTGCCTGGGTGGCACAGCGGTTGGGCGTCTGCCTTCGGCTCAGGGCGTGATCCCGGCATTATGGGATCGAGCCCCACATCAGGCTCCTCCGCTGGGAGCCTGCTTCTTCCTCTCCCACTCCCCCTGCTTGTGTTCCCTCTCTTGCTGGCTGTCTCTATCTCTGTCAAATAAATAAATAAAATCTTTAAAAAAAAAGCAAATAATTAAAAATCATAAGTAATTTAAATACCTGAGCTCATTTATTTCCTAGATGAGAGTAAAATGAAGATCTTAATCCTCTGCTGAGTCCCTCTCCACGTGTGCATCTGTGTACGTCATCCCAACGTGTGTGCCGATTTTAGAGTGGAAGCAGGTAGGACCCATGAGTCACTGATCTTCCTTCAGCTTATGTCTTCCTGTGTTGAGGCACCCAACCGAATGCAAAATAAAGGAAGGGGACATTTTATTGGCCTCTGAGAGGTTGGAGATGCATATTTAGAAGGCCTTGTTACAGTGAATAAGGAGGTCATGAGCAAGTCTTACCTGAATCACTTGAGAAGGATGGTTCTTTACAATAAGGCATTTCCTGGAACACAAAAGGGGGGCGTATTTGTACCCCTGACTACTAAAACAACTGTTTTCAGGAGCACAGTGCTCAGGTAAAGCTCAAAATTGTCAAAGCCAAGATCTGGGCACTAGATACGGTAATATTAACATTGTGACGTTGCTGTTCCCAGGTCCTCTTAATGGACAGAGCTAGGGAGACAGATCATATAGATNTAATATTAACATTGTGACGTTGCTGTTCCCAGGTCCTCTTAATGGACAGAGCTAGGGAGACAGATCATATAGATACAAAGATACAGATACAGACACACAGAAATGTTTGTATTTCTGTATCTACCTATGTATATTGAAGACATGAGTTCTTACAGTTACCTCCAATTCCAATTCAACACCACAGGGTTCATTCGAGTTTGCTTCATTTCCATGTTTGAAACTCCATTCTCCAACAGGGGTATCAACCTAGTATATTGACTTCTATGTGCAATCATCCAGGATGTAACCACCATCTGTTGCCCTCACTGCTCCCCTCCTGGCATGGATGTCCTCCTCACCCCACGGGATTCCTGACTTCCTGTACTAGGTTATCCCACTCAGGCTCCCTCCCTTGCAGCTGCACTTCCCACCCTGCTTGGGCCCTGATGCCTGGGTTCCAGCTGCCCCTCTGCCACAGGAGCACCCTTCTCAACCCATTGGGCTCAGAGCACTCCTTACCACTGCCCCTGCACACATGTACACCTTGCTCAGCCCACCCAGTAGATGGCTTTGGGCTGAACTGTACAGGAAGGGAATGAAGAGAGGAATTAGAAGAGAAGGATGACCTAACAAGTCTGATGCCAATTTGATGTGCTTTCTCTTACTACTGAATCTATTCATTGTTACATAACACACATACAACACACACAAACTCCATTTTTATTATTTATTTTAGTTAAGTTTATAAATGAAACTTTTACTTTTATTTAATGGAATATATGAACAACTAACAGGTGAAAACGATTTAAAAACACTACATGTTTACTTAAGTCGTACTGGATAACATTTATTTTTGTCCTCAGTAGTCGATCTTTTAGAAGACGAAACTCCCTGTAGGATTATTGATGCCACATTTATTTATATTTACGAAAAAATAAATTGAAACAAAAAGAATTAAAAAAAGAACTGAATCGATCTTTCTGCCTGTATGCTCCAGGTTCTTTTCTCCCTTTAAAATCCGATAGTTTTACTAAGCTAGGTCCCCACGTTGGCCGTCCTGGGTTGATTTTCCCAAGTTCACGGCGCGTACTTTTAGTATGTAGGTTTAAGGCTGCTTTGTATTTAAAGAGTTTTCTTGAATTGTAGCAAAGCACCGTAACTTTAAAGCAATTGGTCTTTCCCGCCCCCTTCCAGGACATCCCTCCAGCACAGGGAAATTCTTTGCCCAGAAGGGCACTTCCGTGGAAAATTTCGAGGTGTAGGGACTGAACTTCGACGAGCTTCTAACTCGAAAATTTTGGAGAGGAAACAGAATACCGTTGGTATCGTGCAAGGCACGTAATAAACGTACAGTGACATTACTACTGCGGCGGGAGAGTCCAGTTTACGAAGGGAGCGCAGCAACCCAACTTACTCTGCGATGTCTCCCCTGAATTCTGAGCTTGGCGTAAGCACGGGAGCCTTAAGCGGCGCTCACATCCGCGCATGCTCCGTAGGTGGAGCAGCGCCCCCCCAACCCGCTCCAGGCGGAAGTCCCCTTTTGTTTATTAAATTACGACAGTCGTAAACTGCGATTTTTGTGCCGGCTTCCCAGTTTTACGACAACAACAATGGCGGCTACCAGTGGTAGATTTGAAAGTGCAAGGAGTATCGAAGAACGTAAAGAACAGACCAGGATTGCCAGGGCCGAGGTGTTGCGCCAGGTATCTCCGTTTTGGGGCTTTTGGAATCATTCAGAATCGTGGGAGTGGACCGTTCCTGGGAACCTGGCCTCTGGCTCGCCTCCTTCACCCCCTCCCCTCTCGTCACCTCAGTCTCTCACCTTATCTGGGTGAGGGTCTCCCCTTGGGATGCGCGAAAACTCTTGGTTATTTCCCGCCTACCTAGATGCGTTGGCAGTCTCCACCTGCTCTTTCTCTTTTTAGGAAGGCCTGTTTCTTGAGTTTCCTTACTTTTTAATTTATCCATTCTTGATACTTCCATTACTTGATTACCTGCGCTGCGCAGTTTTGAGGGACGCCACCACTAATGACGACTCTCCCAGCGCCATTTGACAGCCTTAGTCCTCGATCCTCTTGTATCTGAAATAAGGATTTCCGTTTTCAGAAACACACGTGAGGCACGTTGGAATAGACTGACACTTTCCCTCTCTTATTATTGGTATGGACTCCAGGGTTATTGTAAATCCTTACTGATCCATACGAGGGTTGACAGAAGAGACTCAGAAAATTTAGCCCCTCGAAAAAGGTTAGGAGCATGGTATTTTTCACTAAGATTGAGATGTATAGAGGTAATTTATAAAGAATGGGGGAAGTAAACTGTTATCTGACAAGATGTAGAAAGTGTGGCAATAAAGGGGAAAATTTGTATCTGGAGAGCAACATAGGATACAAGTGAAGGTTTTTGTTTTTATTGGTTTTAAAGCGGAAGAATTCTAAATAAGTGCAGATGAAAAGGAGCTGGGGGGGGGAGGCATAACGACTATGCCCAGATTTTAAGGTAAAGAGTGGGCGATTGGTATTGGATAGGTGAAAGGTTGTTATTGTTTTCACATTTCAGTATATGTAACCTATATGCATAATAAATATTCTTCATCCTTGCCTTTTTGATGTTTCAAGCAGTTTTTGGGGCGTGTTGGGTTTGTAAGCTAAGGTAAATTTTATAATGGAGATAAGCATAGAGTTTGAGAAGGACCAAAACCAGCTTTGGAGTTTGGAGAGAGAATGAAAAGGCAGAAGCAACCTCCTAGGAAGAACTAATTTTGACTGTTGTTGAAAGGTGAATATAAATTAGCGATATGATTATTTGGTTTTAGAAAGATGATTGTTCCTGAAGCATTTTGGGAGCTTGGGTAGAAGGATATGATCATTACAGATGGAAGGCATGGTCAGTCTCTTGACATGGCATGGTCAGTTCCAGAAGTCTCAGTCAGTAGCAGTGGGATCCTGAAGGAAAAAGGAGATTCAAGTCCTATTTTAAGGTAGGGTGCTTAGGGTGAGAGGAGGATATACTGTAGGTCCCAGGATTCTGTCCTTGATTCACTAGAGATTGGTGATGTGATTGGTAATGTGGAAGGAGAGTTTTGTTTTGTTTTTAATCTTTCCTGCACTTTGGTAGAAGCAAATTCCTGGCAAGGGACAGACAATGACTGATGAGACCTTCTATGAAAGTGGAAAATGGTTTTATTTATTTATTTTTTTGTGAAAAGCAATTGGATAAGTTGTTAATTTTTCTTTTTTCATTGTTTCAGGCTAAAATCAATTTTGAAAAGGAAGAAAGGCGTAAAGAACTTAAACGAGTTCGGGGTGAGGATACATGGATGCTACCTGATGTGAATGAGCGAATTGAACAGTTCTCACAGGTGAATACTAACAGGTTCACCTGATGTAACAGATCTGTCGTTTTTTGCACTTACTCAAGTTAATATTGGAAGAGCAACTTTATATACTATTTCCAAAATTTACAGGATGACTATCACATAAGTGGCATTACTGACTAATTTTATGTCTCTGGCAGAGACATAAATATATTTATTATTTATATAAAATATATTATTAAAATAATATATTTTAATATTTTGGACGTTATAACACTGGATGGATTTTGTTACTTGAGTTGACTGGTAGAAAGCTTTGCAAATTTCTGGCCCATTTATATCAAGCTTATGGATCTAAATAATTATGCATTTTAAAGTTTAATGTCATTTTTTTTGGTCTGAATTCTTGTTTTCCATTTCCATAATTTTAATTTCTACTGTCCTGTTATATTTCATATGGCCTAATAATCTTTTATAAATTCTTTTGGGGCCACAGAAAATATATGTATATGTATATGTGTGTGTGCACTTGAGTATAAATGTATTTATTTGATTATATCTGTCAGATGAATCTGTAAATAAATTAAGACTAAAACTTCCCTCATTCTTCTGAGAAGATAGCTATATGATTTATTAGCGGTGCATATATTATAGAAGCATGTTAAAGTTTCTCAGAAGATTTTATTTTGTCATATGTGTTGTCTCATTTCATGAAAATGTATTTTTTTGGGATACAGATTTTTTTTACCTCAAAATGTTTATTTTAATGTAAGTTAAAACCAAATTCCTTTCTTACCTCTTTAAAACAATCATTTTTAGGAACACTCTGTGAAGAAAAAGAAGAAAAAAGACAAGCACTCAAAAAAAGCAAAGAAAGAGAAGAAAAAAAAGAGTAAGAAACACAAGTATGAAAAAAGCAATGAATCAACAGATAGTTCATCAGTAAGTATGTGTTAAAGCTAACCAAAGCAGCTACTTGAGAAAATTGTATTTAAAGGAGTAATGTATAGGAACTTAAAAAATATATGAGAGCTTAAAAAATATTACTAGTTAGCGTATGAAAGTGCCTGGGAAACATCTACTGGGAGATGTCCAGGAAATATTGGAAATACGGATCTTAAGTTACAGAGAAGGGTAGGAGGATGGGATACGATTTAGGAGTCATTGCTCGGTGAAGCTGTTCAAATGGATGGATTGCCCAGGGAAGTTGAAAAGAAAGAGGAACACCAACACTGAGGAATCAGACGGGAGTTAAGGCCATCAAGTAAAAGTAGTTGGAAAATTTGAAGGAGATGCAAGGAAAGACCGGTAGTATAAAAATAAAAGAGTTTTAAGACATTTGAGAGTCTAGGGACGCCTGGGTGGCTTAATCGGTTGGGCTTCTGCCTTTGGATCAGATCATGATCCCCAGGTCCTGGGATTGACCCCCGCCTCAGGCTCCTTGCTTATCGGGGAACCTGCTTCTCTCTCTGCCTCTGCCTGCTCTGCCTGCTTGTGTGTGGTCTCTCTCTGACAAATAAAATAAATAAAATCTTAAAAAAAAAAAAAGACATTTGAGAGTCTATTACTCTTGTTTATTTTTTAATAGAAATTAACATTTAAGTCTTTAAAATAGGACATGCTTATATGTTTATCTTTTGGGCCAAAAGGAACAGAATGCTGTCTTGGCTGTGTCTCTAGCCAGTTCTGGGATGAGAGGACTCACAGAGGAGGGGTAAACCTTTCACACTGATTTTCAGGGAAAAAGAGGTACATTGTTGGGGCGCCTGGGTGGCTCGGTTGGTTAAGCCTTCGACTCTTGATTTCAGCTCAGATCACGATCTCAGGGTTGTGAGATAGAACCCTACATCGGGCTGCATGCTGGGCATGGAGTCTGCTCAAGATTCTTTCTCTCCCTCTGCCCCTCCCCCTGCTTGTGTGCAGTCTCTCTAAATCTTTCAAATAAACCTTAAAAAAAATATATAGGTACATTGTGGTTAGAGAGTGATGAGCTAGAGATGTTGAGGGATAGTTGGTCTCCTAAGTATGATTTTCAGATGGTCGTATGTGCAGTTGAATCACCAAATTCCAAAGTCTGGTCCTCTTGCACTTTTAGGAACTGAGTTTTTGGCAGTACACCCTGAGATGATAAATGGCTGATGAAAGCTTATCTTATATGAGAATGCAGTTTATTAATTCATAGTGAGAAATGTATCTGGATAGTTTTGTCAAGTAGCCAGCCTATTTTTGTGATGGTAGGAATGTTTAAGTTATATAGAAAAAAATTGTTAGGTGTAATTCAGGACAAAGTCAGTTAGGAAATCTTAAAGTGAAAAAAAGGTAGAGGCACTGTTTCCACAATTGTGGGTTAAGTTGTTGATCCCATTGAGATCCTGAAAAAATTAAGTTATCCTTTTTCCAAAAAGAAATTTATATACAAAGTTGTTTATTTCAGTGGGATTTATAAAACTCCCTGGAGTTTAGGCAGAGATCACAGGTTAAGAATCCCTGTCCGTGGGGACAGATCTGCTAGGCTGAGTAAACATTTATGTGTTTTGAGTAAGGGTACTTGCTTGCCCTTATTAGAGACACATTGTTCTGTTATTTTTCTTTGTTCTTTCCTGGAAATACAGTTGACCTTTGAACAACATGGGTTTGAACTTCATGGATCCACTTAGAAGCAGACGGTTTTTAGATAAATACAGTACAGTTCTGTAAATGTATTTTCTCTTCCTAATAATTTTCTTAACATTTTCTTTTCTCTAGCTTACTTTATTGTAAGAATACAGTGTATAATACATATAACATACAACATACATGTTAATCTTGTTTAATTTATCAGTTAATCTTCCGGTTAACCGTAGGCTATTAGTAAAGTTTTTTGGGGAGTCCAAAGTTGTATGTGGATTTTTGACTGTGTGTTGAGTCAGCACCCTCAACCCCCTCTTTGTTCAAGGGTCACCTGTGTATATAAGTCTTTTTGTTGCAACATACAATATGTACATTTTTACATATCTAATAAGTTGTATAACTGTACCTTAAAGAGAGTCATTTGAATGAATGCTTGGTGTTCGTATTGCATTGGAGTAGAAGGAAGAATGAAAGAGAAGCTTGTGCGGACAGTGAGGGGAAGGAAAGACAGATGGATAGTTAGAGGAGTGTGAGTTATAGTGAAGTCTTTTTGAGAAAATGTCTTTAGGGAAAGAGGGGTAAATAATATTAAGGAGACTTAAGTTGGATTAGCAAGGACTCAGGGGAGAGGGGTAAGCTTTGATTGGGAGTACGAGCACTTTCTCATCTGAGCTATGAGGGCATTGTTAAGATGTGAACAAATACAGAGAGATGGGGAGGTGTGTGGAGAAGGGGAGTAGATTTTTAGTGGTGTTTTTCTGTCTTCTGTTTCCTTGTGAAGCAGCAGTTCAGATCATCTGAGAAGATAATTTGGGAGTAAGAGGATGAAGGACGAAGAGAGAGTGTAGATTTGAAACGGTGTTTTTAGGTAATATAAAAGAAGCAAATGACCGGCTGAATAGTGTCGAATGATCCACGTGAGGTTGGAAAGTAGATCTTGACTTTGGCATGGTCTCTCTCTCTTTTTTTATAACTTCTAAAATCAACTTTACGGAGCTATAATTTGCATATAATAAAAGGCTCTCATTTGAAGTGTACTCTTTAATGACTATACGTGTTTAAACCTGTCAGTTAAGATACAGAACATTTCTTTTCCCCAGAAGGTTCTTCATGGCTCTTTGGGGTCAGTCCCGTCCAGGCCTCCCTTTTCTCCCACCCTGCATTGGGCAACCATGGATCTGCCATTGCATACCATAGATGAGTCTTCCTTGTTCTGGAATTTCGTACGGATAGATTAATGTAATCTCTTTTTTGTGGCTGGCTTCTTTGCCTCAGCATTCTGCTTTTGCAACTCGTTCATGTTGCATGTATCAGTTCCTTCTTTTTTATTGCTCTATTTCATTGTGAGGCTGTATGACAGTTGGCTCATCTGTTTATTTTATTTTGAAAGATTTTATTTATTTATTTGTCAGAGAGGTGAGGGGGAGAGAGAACAAGCAGTGGGAGTAGCAGGGAGAGGGAGAAGCAGGCTGCCTGCTGAGCAGAGAGCCCGATGTATGACTCAGTCCCAGGACCCTGGGATCATGACCTGAGCCAAAGGCAGACGCTTAACCACCCAGGCGTCCCGCTCATCCGTTTACATTTTGAAAGTCATTTGGGTTGTTTTAGTTTGGGGCCATCATGAGTAACACTACTATGAATGTTTGTCAACAAGTCTTTTTGTGGACACATCTTTATTTCTGTTGGGAAAAATGCCACTCTTTCCAAAGTGGTCGGACCGTTTTATAATCCTGCCAGTTGGGTATGAGAGTTCCAGTTATTCCGTATCCTTGGTGCGACTTGGTATTGTCAGTCTTTGTACTTTCCAGCCATCCTACTGTGTGTGTAGTAGTCTCATGTGATATTTCCTTCAAGACCAATGATGTAGAGAAGCTTTGTAACTCTGGATTTTTTGCTTATCAGTGAGCCATTTTGAGTTAATTTTTTTTTTTTTAAAGATTTTATTTGACAGAGATAGAGACAGCCAGCGAGAGAGGGAACACAAGCAGGGGGAGTGGGAGAGGAAGAAGCAGGCTCATAGCGGAGGAGCCTGACGTGGGGCTCGATCCCATAACACCGGGATCACGCCCTGAGCTGAAGGCAGACGCTTAACCGCTGTGCCACCCAGGCACCCCTTGAGTTAATTTTTGTTTATGGTATGTAGTAATTCTCAAAGTTTATTTTTTTCCATATGGATTTCTAGTTGTTCCAGTATTATTTGGTGAAAAGGCTGTCCTTTAGACAAAGGAATTACTTGGGCTCCTTTGTTGAGAATCAATTGAACAGTTACTTTTGAGTTAATATCTAGACTCTATATTCTGTCCCATTGAGCTACACATCTCTTGTTGTCCAATAAACACACTTTCTTAATTACTTAGCTTAAGGTTAAGTCTTACAATCAGGTAGTGTAAATTCTGTGATTTTTTTTTCTTTTTGTAAATTTTGGTTACTCTAAGTTCATTTTTTTTTTTTTTAAAGATTTTATTTATTTATTCGATAGAGATAGAGACAGCCAGCGAGAGAGGGAACACAGGCAGGGGGAGTGGGAGAGGAAGAAGCAGGCTCATAGCGGAGGAGCCTGATGTGGGGCTCGATCCCATAACGCCGGGATCACACCCTGAGCCGAAGGCAGACGCTTAACCGCTGAGCCACCCAGGCGCCCCTAAGTTCATTGTTTTGCATCAATAGATCAACTTTGGGAGAATTAATGTGATAAAAGAGCCAGTCTTCCCACCGTCATGTCTGTGCTATATCTCCCTCCAGCTGTTTAAGTCTTCATTAATCTCTGTCACCGTGTGTTGGAATTTTCCGTGTAGAGGTCTTCTGTATCTTTTGTTATAGTTTTTCTATTTTATTTTCTTGAGTTATGACTGTAAGTGGAATCTTTAAAAAATAAGTGGCAGTTTCCATTTATTTGCAACTAGTATATACATTTATATTTGGTTTTTGTATACAGGTTTTTCCTGCTCTCTGAAAGTTTGTTTTATGCCACTTTGCTTTTGTGAAAGTTCAATGTTAGTACCTGTTTTTGCTAACCAAAAGAAATCTGAAGATGATTTTCACTTTTATGAAATGATAATTGCTTCTTTATTTTATGCCATTTTGGCTTACACAGGGTTTCATAGGAATGCTCTACTTTGGATACTGGAGAAACCTGTATTTACCTTGTATCTTGTCACCTTTCTAAATTTAAGTACTAGCGTTCGTAGCTTTTTTTTTTGGTGATTTTTTTTTAAGGGAGAAAGAGGGGATGGGATGGGGGAGGGGCAGAGGGAGAAGGAGAGAGAATCTTAAGGAGGGTCCACATCCAGTGTGGAGCCCAACACAGGGCTTGATCCCACAACCCTGAGATTATCGTGACCTGAGGCAAAATCAGGAGTTAGGCACTTAACAGACTGAGCCACCCAGATGCTCCTTTTTTGTTGATTTCTTAAGATTTTTTTAAGGCATGTGTAAGTGAAGACACTTCCCCCCCCATCTCTGTTTCTTTTATTTCATTTGTTAATATTTTGTTCTTTTATTTCACTAATTAGGATTTCAATATCGTATTAAATCAAGTGGTAAGAGTGGATATCCTTGCTTCATTTCTTACCATAGGTGGAAAGCATTTATCTTTCACTTTTAAGCTTGATGTTACTGGTGAGCTTTTCATGTATGCGCTTTTCAGAGTGAGGAAATTGTCTTCAGTTACTGTTTTTTGGAGAGTTGGTGGCTTGAATGAACATTGAATTTTGTTAAGTGCTTTTTCTGTGCTTATTAATATGAGCATATGATTTTTCTCCTTTAATCAGTTAATACAGAGAATTACATGGGTTGTTTTTTGTTGTTGTTGTTGTTGTTTTTTTTACATTGGTTAGTTTTTGAGTATTATACCACCTTGCTGTTTTGGGTGAACCTCATTTGGACATTGTTGTTTATTTATGTGGTATTTAGTGAATCTGGTGTGTGTGGTATCGTGTGTGTGTGTGTGTATATATGTATTTTTATTTTTTATGGATATATATATATATATATATTCCCCCCCCTGCCACGGTTGTATTTGTCAACAATTTCGTGAAAAATATTGGGTTTTGGTATAAGGGTAATGTTGGCCTTATGTAGGAGTTAAAATTATTTCCTCTTCTGTTTTCTAGAAGAGTTTATGCAAAATTGGTGAGATTTTTTTCCTTAAATGTCTGCTAAAATTTACCAGTGAATCTCTTTGGGCCTGGAGTTTTATTTATGGTGGTTTTTAATCCCAAATTTAATCTCTTTAATATTTATATTAAATATTTTCTGTTTATTCCTGAGTTAGTCTTGATAAGTTTGCAAGGGATTTTCTTATTTCATCTAAATTGGTGAATTTTTTGGTCATAAAGTTGTTTATGATATTTCCTTATTGTCTTTTTAATGTCTGGAGACTCTATCTGTAGAATCTGGTTGTGTCCCCTCTTTTATTCCTGATTTTTGCAATTTCTATTTTCTCTTTGTTTTCTAGGTCAGTATAGTTTGAGATTTATCAATTTTATTAATTTTTTCAAAGAACTGCCTTTTGGATTCATTGATTTTCTGTTTGTATACTTTCTATTTCATTGATTTCCACTGTCTTTTTATTGTTTCTTTCCTAATACTTATTTTGTGTTTAATTTGCTCTTTTCTTTCTAGCATCCTAAGGTAGATATTGATTCTAAATCTTCCTTATTTCTAATGAGCATTTAACCTGTAAATCTTTCCTTTAGCACTGTTGTGTTGCTAACTAATTTTGATGTGTTAGATTTTCATTGTCATGGTTTTCAAAATATTTTTTTTAATTTTTTTTATTATGTTAGTCACCTCAAAATATTTTCTAATTGATTTTGTTTTTTTTTAACCTGTGGGTTATATATGTTTTAAAATGTCCAGATATTTTTGGATTTTACCAGTTTTTCTTAATTTGTTTTTGGCTGTGAATTTAATTCTGTTACTGTCATAAAACATACTCTATATAACATTGGTTTAAAAAAATTACTGAGCATTTTAGTTCAAGAGGCAATGCAGGAAGACATTTTTCTTAATTTGTTTTCTTAATTTGTTTTGGGGTGTGAATTTAATTCTATTATTGTTATAAAACTTACTTTATATAATTTTGGTTTAAAAAAATTATCGAGGGTTGCCTGGGTGGCCCAGTTAAGTGTCGGCCTTCAGCTCAGGTCTTGATCCTGGAGTCGTGAGATTGAGTCCCTCGTCGGGCTCCTTGCTCAGCGGGGAGCCTGCTTCCCCCTCTGCCTGCTGCTCCACCTGTTTGTGCTCTTTCTCTCTGATTGATAAATAAATAAATAATCTTTACCAAAAAAATTACCGAGAGTTTCAGTTCAAGAAGGCAATGTCAGAAGACTCTGAACTCATCTCCCACACCAAATAATACCTATTGATAGAACAACTCCTCTTGAAGAAGAGCTGAGGGCTGACTGAACAGCTACTGAACAACCAAAGATAGAACAGCAAGGGAACAGCAAGAGGGATGGAGACACCTTGGTGTAAAAGAGTAGCTGACGTATATAGCCACAGGTCCAGCCAGCGCACAAAAATCACCAAGCACACACACAGTCTGCATAGAGGATGCCATGCACAAGATTCCTTACTTTAAATGTAAATGGCCTAAATGCTGCAATTAAAAGACATAAAGTGGTGGAGTGGGTAAAAAACCAGGAGCCATCTATATGCTGCCTACAAGAGGCTCACCTCAGACCTCAAGATGCAAACAGACTGAAAGTGAAGGGATGGAAGAACACTTACCTTGCAAATGGAAGTGGAAAAGAGAGCTGGGGTAGCAATATTTATCTCAGACAAGGAAGACATCAAAACAGAGAGTATAGCAAGAGACAAGGGCATTACATAGTGATAATCCAGTAATTCCACTATTGGGTATTTACCCAGGGAAAATGAAGACGCTAACATGAAAAGATACATGCATCCCTGTGTTTATCCCAGCATTATTAACAATAGCCAAAACATGGAAACAGCCCAAGTGTTCATCAGTAGATGAATGGATAAGGAAAATGTGGTGTGTACACACAGACACACACACAGACTCACACACACACACACACACACACACACACACACACACCCTATGGAATATTACACAGCCTTAAAAAAGGATGAGATTGTGCCATTTGAGACAACTTGGGTGGGCCTAGAGGGCCTAAATAAGCCAGAGTAAGAAAGACAAATACCATATGATTCCACTCATGAATGGAATTAAAAAAAATGAATAAAAAAGGAGAACCAGAACTATAAATATGGAGAACAAACTGAAGTTTGCCAGAGGGGAGGGCTCCGGGGGGTTGGGTAAAATGCGTGAATGGAAGAGGGAGGTACAGGCCTCCAGTTATGGAATGAATAGGTCACAGGAATAAAAAACAGAGCATAAGGACTATAGTCAGTGATTATAATAGCAATGTAATGGGACAGATGGTAACTACATTGTGGTGAGCACAACATGATGTATAAACTTGTCAAGTCACTAAGTTGTACACCTGGAACTGATGTAACATTGTGTGTCAACTATATTCAAATAAAAAAGGAGGAGGAAAAACCTCTCATATGTGTAGGCTAACAGTAGAACCCCTCTGAATCTTGGACTTCAAAAAAAAAAAAATTACCAAGAATAATTTTATGGCCTAGCCTGTGATCGGTCTTGGTGAAAATTCCATGTGTATTTGAAACAAATGTGTATTCATCCGGTAGGTGTAGTGTCAGTTTGGGGAAGTTGATTAATAGTGTTAAATCTTTTGTATTCTTATTGATTTTCTGTTTTCTGTTAATTACTACAAGAGCAGTATTAAAATCTCTAGCTGTATAGTTTTTTTCTATTTCTCCTTCAGTTTTGTCAGTTTTTGCCTAATGTATTTTGAAGCTTTATTAGGTGTATACACATTTGGTACTATTATATCTTCTAGATGAATTGACCATTATATTATTGTGAAATGTTTGTCTTTATCTCTAGTAACATTTTTGTTTAAGGTCACTTTGTTTCATATTAATGAACTCTCTTCAGTTTTATTATTCGTTTTTTTCATGGTATATCATTTTTTATCCCTTTATTTTTAATTTTTCTATTTTGGTTTATTGACTGTGTTTCTTGTAGACAGTGTATATTTGGGTCTTGCTTTTTTTTAAATCTAGTTCATCAATTTCTTTTTAATTAGAGGATTTTCTGTACTATGTAATATGGTAGCCATATGTGACTTTTAAAAATTTAATTAAAGTTCATTAAAGTTATATTAGGTTGAAAATTCATCTCTTCATTTTCACTAGCCAAATTTTTCAAGGGCTCAGTAATCACATCTGGCTAGGTTAGTGGCCCCTGTACTGAGCAATGTAGGTATAGAAAAATTCTGTTGGGTAGGAGTGGTTTAGATCATTTATGTTTAATATAATCACAAATCTTCCTTCACTTATGATTGGGTAAACCCACTGTAAGTTAAAAAATATCAAAGTATAAACAAGTCCTAATGCCCAAAGTGTATTAAAAGTAGAGGTTAGTAAAATAATCCCTTTATGAATGCCCTTCTGTTAGTTTTTAGGAAGGACTGTTCTGGAAGTGTCTGTTAATCCACTTCTTAGAGCTAGACGTAGTCCTGCATTTAGTCATTAAAATGGTGGAGGGAGCAGAGGAGGGGTGAAGGGAAGGGCTTTTTGCTAGTATCTCCACATCTAGAAGACCGTTTCAGGTTATAACCGTCGGTCTTCATGTGTGTTTTTATGAAGTACCTGTGTTTGTTGTGGACATGGTTCATTATTTTGTAACATCTAAGCTTTTTGGATATCCTGAGGTGACAATGTATGATAATAAAATGTACAGCTAGTGAATTAACCAATTTATAAGTTTCTTTTTGTTATCATTGATAGGAAAGAAGCATCTTGGACGTGGAATTGTTAAGCTGTCTCTGAGAAATGTCAGGACTTACTAGGTTGGCAGCAGAGGGGCAGAAGGAAGTATAGAGGGAGAGATGTATGCAGAAGTGTTCATATTTACATTGTAATGATAATTGTTAATGTGTGTGCATCTCTTTGGCTGTATTATAGGAATACATTCAGTGATTCAGTGGAAACATACCTCCTTGCTAATATCTGAATAGTATAGATTGGATAATGAATTCTTTTAGAAGCATTATACATTGTATACTCTTACTTTGTCTCAGTTTTAATTGAACATTAAGGGAATGCAGTATTTTAATTGTAACTCTGCCAATATCTTTATCTAGAGGCCTGTTGCCATTTTTGTCTTTTATGAAATTTCTGTCGCCAAGAAAGGCAAGATTACATTTTTTTTCTTTCAGATGGATTTGGTGTAGTGTATTCTTGGTTATCAAAATACTCAAATTTGGGGACTTTGAAATGGTAAATATTCATGGTGTGTAAAAAAGCATGATACATAACTACGATCTTAATTACATTAAAATGCTTACTTGTGTAGATACACACATGGGACCTAGAAGTCCAACTGTAAACTGCTTGTGATTATGGATGACTTTTGTTCTTTGCTTCTTGTGTTTTTCACTTTCCTTTTATGCACATGTTAACTTTTAAAAAATAAATTTTTTAAAACCTAAAAAAAAAATATCATAAGTCAAAAATACATTTAATACACCTAATACTGATTATTATGGCTAAGTCTAGCCTACCTTAAATGTGCACAGAGCACTACAGTAGCCCACAGTTGGGCAAGATCATCTAACACAAATACTGTTTCCTTAGCTCAGTGAGATTGTCATATTTAGCTTGAGTTTCCCTTCCTTGTACCTTGGTCTGGGAGTTGCTTCAAGGCAAAAAGCTGTAGCATTCACCCAATTTGTTTCCCTTTTCAGGGATCACAGCCCTGTATTACTGAGATTCAGTGTTCTGAGAACAGTTTCAAATATTTTCTTTTCTTTTTCTTTTTTTTAAAAGATTTTATTTATTTATTTGGTAGAGAGACAGCGAGAGAGGGAACACAAGGCAGGGGGAATGGGAGAGGGAGAAGCAGGCTCCCTGTGGAGCAGGGAGCCTGACGTGGGGCTCGATCCTGGGACCTTGGGATCATGACCTGAGCTAAAGGCAGATGCTTAACGACTGAGCCACCCAGGCACCGCTCAAATATTTTCTATTATTACTTCTATTTCTACATATTTCTAGTCTGATGCCGTTTATTTTGTCATGGCCAGAAGCAGAAGTCCTCAATTTCCTTTAATTTTTACTGGTTGCACTCTGCTGTCTTGGTTCTATCTTATAGATTTTTTTCTGATACGATTAGGGGTGTGGTTATTACAAAGGTCACACTGGAGAAGTGTTCTGGGAGCTGTTGTTAGGTCAGGAGGCACATTAAGCTTGATGGTGTATGAGTTCTTCAAGGTAAGGTGGAGGATTGAAACTAAAATCAGCAAAAGAACTGAGGTCATTGCATACTGGGGAGAAGGGAACAGCAATTGTGTGAAAGTAGTGAGGTGATTGTGTGGTGATGAAAATAAACAGAATGAGAAGAAAAGGAATGAAGGCAGGCAAGTTCTTCAGAATGGTCTAGGTATCACTGTTTTGTGAATGAATAATAAGAATACTAAGTGTATCACTGATGCTTCTTTCATTCAGTGGCTGGTATTTAATGCTTGAATGCTGGCTGCTGATTGAAGTTTCTAACTAGGGCTATTGGAAGAGTAGAAAAAGAGGATTTAGTTAATTTTAGTGAACCTTTACTGAATGTCAGCTCTTTGTCAGACACTGGTATAGACACAGGGAATATAAAAATAGAGGGGTTTTTTTTTTTTTTCAGATGTTTGGGGAACTTATTTTCTAGTTAAATAAATAGATACATAATTTCAGTATGTAATCTCATAATGCCAAGGCAGAACAATGTAGCCATTGGTTAAACAAGTTAGTTGAGTTTTCTTTCCTGTGAAGGAAGTCAGGCAGTCCGGGACTAGTGGTTTTCTGGGACTAAGGCTTCTGCTGTTCTGGTACTCCCTCATCATTACAGTCTTACGTCTTAGTCTAGACAACAAGGAAGAGGATCTCTTTCATAATTTGACTTCCAGAAAGTCGCACATAGTACCTTTATTTCCATGTCATTGGACACTTGATCATAAGTCTTCACTTTACAGCAAAGGAGGCACATTATGTCTCCAAATAAAATAGGGTTCTTTTGGCAAAAAAGAAGAGCTTTGTGACAGGGAGCCATAGAAGAGGTCAGATGTGTTCTCTTTATATTACTCCCAGGTGTATTTAGGGTGGGGGTTGGAAAAAGGAAGGGGAGCAGGAAAAACAGGAGTCCAGGAAACTAATTTGGTTATTCCAGTTGTCTAGGTGAGAGATAAGATGTGATCTAGGATACTTTAAGGGAAGGGGCATGTATTAGTTGGGGCTCTGGGTTGCAGGTAACAGAGATCAAACTTAAATTAGCTTTTTCAGAACAAAGAGCAATTTATTATGGGAGTACAAAAGTCTCCTAGGACATGTAGGTGTGAGAATGCAGCTGGGTTTCAGGAATGGCTGGAATTAGAGTGTGAATGCTTTTATGAATCATCTTGCCATCCATGTTTGTTTCTCTCTGAGTTCAATTTTTTTTCCCCTTGGTAACAGATCAGTTTTTTGCTGAATTCTATTCCTCATGACAAAAATAGCTTCTGCCAGTGCATTTCCTTTTCTCTTTAGTTTTAGAGCAGCCCCATTTAGTCTTGATTTCAAATTCCTGGAGAGTAACTCAGATTGATATAAATTGGGTCAGATACCTACCTTTGAACGAATCAGCTATGGCCAGGGATGGAAGTGGGCTCCCATGGTAGGCATGTGGTGTTCACTTTATGGTGTATTTGAGAAATACTTTGGAAATGAAAATGTAGGTTTAAATGGGAGGGTTAAGTTGATCCTGAGATTGTTGACTTGGATAAGTGGGTGGTTGGTGGTACCATGTAATTGAATTCAGTAATAGAGGAGGAGGAACAGGTTTTATGGAAGAAATGATGAGTTAATTTTTTGTTCTTTTTGAGTTCAGTGTGGCTGGTTAAATCACTGAAACTTTGGGTAAACAAATTTGAAAGATATCAGCACAATTGGTGGTCATTGGAGGCATGAGAGTGGATTTAATGGCCAAAGGGGAATGTTTAGAGATTAAAAAAATGTAGTGGGCAAAGAATGAAACCCCAAACAACATTGATATTTAAGGGCTGAGCAAAGGAGGAAAAGTGCATGAGGGAAATAGAGAAGAACTAAGAATGGGAGGAGAACTGGGAAAGGTCTTGGAGGTTGAGAAAATGAGTTATCCAGAGTTGTATTCAGCAGAGGTCTAGGGAGATAAAGATGGAAACATTCTGCTGCATTGGGCAAAGTGGAAACCATTGGTGACCTTTGAAGAAGTTTTAGTAGGTTAGTGGAGACATTAGCCATACGGTAGAGTTTGAGGATTGGGTGAGAGTGAGAGGATGTGCAGGCAGAAGGTATAGACTGCTGTTTTAAGAATCTGGCTAAGAGGGGCGCCTGGGTGGCACAGCGGTTAAGCGTCTGCCTTCAGCTCAGGGCATGATCCTGGTGTTATGGGATCGAGCCCCACATCAGGCTCCTCTGCTATGAGCCTGCTTCTTCCTCTCCCACTCCCCCTGCTTGTGTTCCCTCTCTCACTGGCTGTCTCTATCTCTGTCGAATAAATAAATAAAATCTTTAAAAAAAAAAAAAGAATCTGGCTAAGAGTAGAAGTTGGAAGATAAATGGCTGCTAGAGGGAGATACAAGGGCAATCAAGATTCCCCTTCTTCCTGCATATTCACACACACACACTCACGCACGTACACACACACGCACGCACGTACACACACACACAATGGGGAATACTTAAGCATATCTCTAGACCAGTAGAGAGCTTTGGCTGAAGCTACAAGAGAAGGAGACAATTGATGGTGTAGGGTCCTAGAGGAACAGGAGTGGTTGGGGCCAAGATCTGTGGAGAAGGACCTGCCTTGAAGAGGAAGAGTTAACAGGAGGTAAGGATAGGCACAGGCATAAATAGTTTTGTTGGAGGTTGGGTAGGAAGCTAAAGTGGCTTCATTTTTATTGATCAAGGAGGAGGAGAGATCCATTTGCTGACTGTGTGGGGAATGATGTTTAAGAAGATGATGAGCACCACCTCTGCTAAAGTATTAAGCAAGGATACAAACTAGGCAAGAGCAGATGTGGTTGTTGTCTTCGTAGAACTTACTGTGAGACAGTAACCAGATAGTCACACAAGTAAGTGTAAAACTTACAGATGCTTCAAAGGGGAGGGGAGTAAGCCAAGGGAGTGGAAGAGAGAGCCGACCAGGGACCAGTAAGAGGAATACTAGCTGTGATTGAGAGTCTAGCTCAACTGAAGTTGTAAAGGTTATGACGGTTGGGTTTATGCAGGGGTGGAGATGGTTTGCAGCTTTGGTGGTGAAGCAGCTGATGATGGCCCCGATCAGTGACTTTCCAATGATGGGTTAACATCTTGTAGGATAGAGAAAACTTGTAATTTCAGAAGAAGGCCTTCGAGGGGCGCATGGCTGGCTCATTTGGGAGAGCATGTGACTCTTGATCTCCTGGTTTTATGTTCAAGCCCCACATTGGGTAGAGATTACTTAAAAATAAAATCTTTTTTTTTTTTAAGATTTTATTTATTTATTCGACAGAGAGAGAGACAGCCAGCGAGAGAGGGAACACAAGCAGGGCATGGGGGAGTGGGAGAGGAAGAAGCAGGCTCATAGCTGAAGAGCCTGATGTGGGGCTCAATCCCATAACGCCGGGATCACGCCCTGAGCCGAAGGCAGACGCCCAACCGCTGTGCCACGCAGGCACCCCTTAAAAATAAAATCTTAAAAAAAAAAAAAGGGAAGAAGGCCTTCAACAGAATCCTGTGGAACACTAATATAAACATTTTTTAGCATGATATTAGAAAATTGGCACTCCCCCAAAGAATGTGCTAACTTTTTCAGATTATACAGTCCCTTTTTAGTGGATAACACCAAGTGGTAGGAACCAAGTTTCTAAATTGATTGTTTTTTAAGTTTTTATTTAAAGTCCAGTTAGTTAGCACATAGTGTTATGTTAATTTGAGGGGTACAATACAGTGATTGAGCACTTCCATATGTCACCCTGTGTTCATCTTGACACGTGCAGTCCTTTCTAAATTGGTTTGACAATGTAAATATGAGTAGGCCAGAAACGTATTTATAGTTACTATCTTAAAAATTATAACTATATATGTAAATAGCTATTTCTAATGTTTTGGTAAATCCATATCTAGGCCTAAATGAATGAATGAATGAAGTCTGCTCTGCACTGGAAACAGTTGGCACTTGAGATGCCAAAGCACAAATATGTTTACTTCACATGGATTGTACCTTTTACCAGACATATTGTTGTTCGTCAGTTCAGTAATTATCAAGAACTTTATGGAATGAAGGAAAATTGTTCTCATTCAGGAAATCCTCTTTTTCTTGCCTTGGCCTCCAACTTTCTCTGCTGTGCGTTAGCAAGTGTTGTGTATGAGGTGATTTCCAGGATCTTTCCTATACCTTACGTTGTACGGCTCAAAAGAGTACAGATGATAGATGCTAGAGCCAGATGATAGAGCCAGACAGATCTAGATTTCTATTCTAGTTCTCCAACTTGGATACCATGTAACTTGGGCAAGTTACCTAATTTTGGGAAGCTTTTCTTATCTCTAAAACCAAATAGTATTTTATGTAGGGTAGTTTTAAGGAGTCAGCTTGAGAACATATGCGAAAGTGCTTATTACAGTCCTTAACATAGAAGGAGTTGATTGATGTATTTGTGGAAAACAGAACCCAGAACTTGGCATAATGCTGAGCACATAGGGGATGTTGGCTAAATACTTTGTAGCTGATTTAATAATCTGGTATTTAAACACAGTAACAAAGTGCTTTACCAGCCTGGCTGTTAATTGAGATCTCTGCATTTTTAGACCCAGGGAAATTTAAAAATTAGAAACTTAGAGGCAAAGTCATTTACTTGAGTGTTGTTTCCCTTGTTCTAGTTAAACAAAGATGTCAGTATTGCTTAACGTTGGTAGGAACCGAAGCTCTGTGTTGAAGTGAGTTCTCTGCTGTCAGTTCTAATCTTTCGTTTTCGCTTTCCCTCCGCATGACAACAGTTGTGGTGTTTCATGGGCTTATCCCAAAAGAGTGGGTTTACATGTTCTTTGTTCAAATTTTCAATGTAGCTGTTTAAAGGGGAAGTGTACTCTAAGTGTTTTTTCTAGGAAACTGAGTTTACCATTTAACAGCACAGAATTTTTATATGTAAGTATGCAAGTTTGAGAATTTCACTTACATGCTAAATATTCTTAGAGCTCTGAAGACGAGTGGGTTGAGGCTGTCCCATCCCAGACACCTGGCAGAGAAAAGGCCTGGAAGGTGAAAGGTGAAAATTCAGAAAGAGAAGACAACCCAGTTATTCAGGTAAGTCATCTAATTTTAAAGAAAGAAGTGTGAACAGCTAAGAATAGATGAATTTTAAAATGACAGATGGTTATAATTGCTTCAGGAGAAAGATTAGACTTTGAAAACAGTATATACTTGTATGAATAATTCTGGTAGTGATGCTGTTTGCTTAGTCTTCAGAGTTCCGTTCCTCTTCTGTGAGAAAGGGAGTACTGACCTCTATTCTGGTCCCACAGAGGGTTTCCTCCCTCTAGTTGTTGCTAGAAAAGCACCACTTTCCTCTCCTGTACTGAAGCTCTGTACTGTTACCTGTATCTGAGCTTCCTACAGTGAATAGAGTTTGGTCAGTTTTTATTTTTCTTCACCACATCATGTCATAATTTCTGTTAGCAATATTTAGAGATGAAGAGGTCACAAACTTGGGGCTTTTGTTCATGTGCTGCCGTGAGAATGCGGTTTATACGCTGTTAGCCACAGTGCAGAAAGGTGGAAGGAACTGGTGTTCGAATGCCTATTCTGTGTCAGGCACCGGACTGTGCACCTCAAGTCTTTTTTCTGGTTTACTCCTTAGAACAGCCCTAAAAGGTAGGAATTTTATTCCATTTTATAGGAGAGAGAGGAAGGCATTGAGAGACTAAAAAACTTGCTTCAGGATAGGCAAATGTAGGATTTGAGCCGGGTTTGCATGCCTCCAGAGTCCTTGCTGTTATTACCAAGCGTTTATTGTTCACTTCTAATCAATTTAGATTGAAATAACTTTTTTTTTTTTTAAACAGAGAGATGAGTGGATGACGGTTGATTTTATGTCTGTTAAAACTGTGTCCTTATCATCACTCAAAGCTGACAAGGAAGCTGTGAGGAAATCAGAGCAAGAGAAAATCCAAGCTCTGGAACAGGTAAGAATATTAAAAATGCTGTAACTTTCAATTTACCTTTAATAAGCAATGAGGTATTTATATAAATGCAGTTTTACTTGTGAAATATTATCTTTTGCGGTATTTAATACCATTAGTGGGAACAACTATGAAATGTGACAGAAGTTCTTAAAGATGAATCTCCTGTAAGAAGCCGGTTTAATGCTATACTAGGTTGATAAATCCAGGGCATGTATAGTTGGGTGAATATTGAGTTTGGTTCACAGCTTGGATTCGTAAGGGTTTTAGGCTTGAACTGTGTTGCGTGTGTGGTCTGAAACTCTGCAAGGTGAGACTTTATTTAAAAGTATTCTTGTGGTGATAGTGCTTTGAAGTGCTTGGCGGGAGTGAACGCCAGTATTTTCTGGAGGGTCACACTGTCAATTTAGGTGTCACAGGTTTCCCAGAAGAGAGCTTATGATCTAGAATCACAAAATACATGAAAATGCAAGGATAGTCCATGAATGGCAGTCATCTAAAATAATGAACAGTAGAATCAGACCCACAAAACCTTTCTCTGTTGGAGTACTTAATAGCTTTATATGGTAACAGGAGGTAATGAAAAATGGAAGAAATAAAATCTTATTATGAAGGCAGATCTGGCAAAGCGCCAACAAGAACTTATAGAAGTAAAAAATATCACAATTGGATTTAGAATTAGAAACTCAGTAAATGAGTAAACAACAGATTGAATACAGCTGAAGAGAGAATTAGTGAACAAGAAGATTGTCTTTAAGAGTTTACCTTGAACACACCATAGAGGGACAAATAAATGAAAAAGGTGAGAGTGATCATAAGTCCTGTCAGCAGTGTTGTTTTGTGTCCCTCCCCCCAATTTAATTTTAATTCTGAAAATGCAGGTGTGGTACATGGTATTGGTTTATTAATTAAGCACCTACTCACGTGGAACATTGGAAGGCAGGGGTTTTGGGATCAACTTGACTCAGCTCTGGAACATATCTTTGTCTCTGGGACGTGACGGAGTTGGAGTCATTGTATTCAGAGAGGAGAGGGCAAGTACATGTAGCACTAGGGGGGTGACCATGCACAGTGGAGCTGCATGTGGTCTGGAAGTTGGGATTATCCAGGCCATCACAAGCTTGCTTCTGAAATCCTGCTCTGCTATTGGTGGGCCTTGATGTGTTGGTGTGTTAGGGTAACCCTGGCTTGTGGTCTTATGTTTTGTTCGTATCCTGTTTAGGCCTGTCCTCCATATCAAACCATAAAACATAGTAAACCCTTGAATACCTTTAATAGATGGAAATAGTGACCAGTTATTCTTAGAAATACAGTGACATAAAACCATATTCATTTTCCTGAGAAATGGTAATCATTTTGTCCTATCTCACCACCTTTCCAGCTCCGAATTCCAAGCTTTCTAATTAGCATAATCTTTTCTTACAAACTCTTATATGAACTTCTCTGATTCATTCGAGCCAGCATCCATGGATCTGCTCAGTTGCCTATGAAAAGTTTTTGTCTTTTGCGTGTATATTATCTTTGTCATTCCTGCTGAAGTGTCTGTCCCTTATTAGTTGTATGTCTTCTCTTTTGTGTGCCTCAGTTGTCTCATCTGTATTGGAGTGGAGTTCGTGTGTGTGATGAACTGGGGACAGCCCCTGGAACAGGTTTAGGCCCTGATTCACTCTTGTGTGAACAGTTTCAATAAGCTCTTCCTTTCTCACGCAGCGTCCTGTGATGGGTCTCAGGTTAGTCTTTTCAAAAAAGTACAGCTCTGATCATGGTGTTACTCTGTTTAGAAGGCCTCGTGATTCAAGGGAAGGGGAATGTCTTAACCATTGCTAAGGTCCTTTCTGGTGGAAGAATCTCCACTAGTGGTATTTTGTGCCACCTTCTTTCCTCATTCTGTCCTTGAGGATATGGAGTAAATTTTCTTCTGGAAAATTTGGAAAGAATGCACTGGGAGTATGTGGCTTAGCCCTGTGCTTCCTGCTTATGGACCAGGCTACCTGTAGAGGCCGTGTGGGGAGTCCGGGGAGGTGGGCTTGGCTCGGTGCTGACTACACCTGGGAACGTCTGCCTCATTGTGCTGTTCACACAATAATAGGCCCATTTGGTTTTTACTGAAAGAAAAATTCTCTTCCAATTTAGCCTTCATCAGCAATAAAGGTCATTTTTGTCTTTTATTTCCTTAAGGTTTTGTTGTATTACTGAACTTGTTCAGAGCTTGGATGGAAAACAAAGATGGCATATTTATTCTTCTCCTTTAAAGGCCCCCACCCCTACCCCAGAGCTGCCATGAATAGAGTCCAAACACATTGGATTGGGTTCTTTCTCTTAGGTAATTTGTACCCCAGCCAAACTAGTTTCATCACCTTCCCTCGTGTATCTCTGCAAATTTCTGTCTCTGCATCTTTGTTCATCTGGTTCTTTCTAAGTGAATTCCCTTTCTCTCTGTAAGTCTGCATTTTGTTTATCCTTCAAGGTCTAACTTGATCTGTACTATGAAAATTTTCCTCTTTAACTGAAATAAATGAACCTTGCCTTAGAATCATATGTTGATTCTTATAATGTGGGTGGGGATAAAATGAAGATAATGGGAGGAAGTCTGATGATGGTCCTTAAGTTTCAGTGTGAAGTGTGTTGATTTTATGTCTCCTCTGGTTTTTCAGGATATCTTTTGTGCTCTAGGCTGGTGTTTTTCAAAATGTAGGTCATATAATTGATTTATTGCAATCAGCACTTAAACATATAAAGTATCAGTGTGTATTACATGTAATAAAGATACAGTTTGTTTCCTAAAGCCTCTGTTTTGGACACACACACACACACACACACACACACACATATACAAGCAAACACATATAATCTCTCTTTGGGTGAAGGTCATAAAAAGGTTTGCAAACACATGCTCAAGGCTGTGTCTTTGTCTTCTGGGCCTCTTCTGCCCGCACTGTGCTGTGATCTATGGGCGATGGCATGTATCTGTAGACCTAGTCCATAGACCGTTATAGAGATGCGTACTGGTTTTTCAACTTTCTTTTACAAGCCGGAGATGTCCCCACCCCAGTCCTTGGCTTCATCTGGTGAACTGGCTCTATTCCTGGAGCACTTGCAGCAGTTGAACTAAGGGCTGTTACTTTCTGCTCGCACATAGAGCCCAGTAAGGCCTGTGGTTTCACGTCACTTTACCACTTTGCATTCTGTTCTGTTCTGGTCCACAAAGATGTTTATCTTGTTTTGAACTGAAGTATGTTTTATATTTTGTGTATCTTTTCTGTTTGTCCTGAGCAAGGAGATTGTGATGAATGGAACCTTTATAAGCCATTTTGACTAGAAGGGCTGAGAGTGTTTTAGAGATTGATTTATATGGATATATTTTATTTCTGGTTCATTCCTGTTAATCGCTATGTAGTCTTCCATCATCTAATTATGCCATACGGTTGATGTCCATTTCTTGTGGGAATCTGCAGACATCGGCATTGTTTGCTGTCTTTCGTTATTTACAAACAGTGCCAAATGAAGGTCTGTGTGTGTATTTTCTCACACACGTGTGTGTGGACTTCTCCCTGGTGCACATCTAGAAGTGGAATTGCTAAATTGTAAGGTATGCACCTGTCTTCTTTTACAAATACTTGCAAAGAGATTGTAAGTTTATACTGCCCCAACAGTGTATGTCTGTCTGTTTCTTTTTTCTTTTCTTCTTCTTCTTTTTTTTTTTTTTTTAAGATTTATTTATTTGAGAGAGAGAGAGAGAGAGAGGGAGTAGGGACAGAAGGCGGGGGAGAGAGAGAATCCTGAAGCAGACTCCCCCTGAGCAGGGAGCCCAGTGCAGGGCTTGATCCCAGGATGCTGGGATCATGACCTGAGCTGAAGGCAGACTCTTTTTTTTTTTTCTTTTTAATGATATGTTAGTCACCATACAGTACATCATTAGCTTTCGATGTAGTGTTCCATGATTCATTGTTTGCGTATAACACCCAGTGCTCCATGCAGTATGTGCCCTCCTTAATACCCATCACCAGCCCATCCCAGTCCCCCACCCCTCTCCCCTCTGAAGCCCTCAGTTTGTTTCCCAGAGTCCATAGTCTCTCATGGTTCATTCCCCCTCTGTTTACCCCCCCTTCATTCTTCCTTCTCCTTCCGATCTCCCTGCTATTTCTTATGTTCCATAAATGAGTGAAATCATGTGATAATTGTCTTTTGAAGGCAGACTCTTAACCTGCTGAGCCACCCAGGCGCCCCAACCAACCATGTATGTTTCTCTACCATTCATTGTAGCTGTATGGTCAAACTTAAATTTTTGTCATGCTAAGTGAGAAATAGCATTTCATTGTTTTTATATGCATTTGACTGATTACTGTGAGAGATCTTTCCATGTTTTTTTTGTCATTCAGACTTCCTATAGTATGAACTGCTTATGTTTTGCTTATTTTTCTTTTAGGGTTGTCTTTTTCTTACTGACTGGTGGTAGTTGTTTATACATCCAGTCCTTTTACTGTTGTATATTTTCACATACTATCTCACAGTTTGTCTAGACTGTTGTCAGGTGTCCTCCTCAGTGTGTAAGTCCAGGCTTTTGTATCCTGTTGAGAAGCTGGCGTATATCTCTTTGAGTGTGTGCGTTAAGACCACTGGAAGAAATTCCTTGATTATAGACCCTTGAAGTTTTTGTGGTAGTCTAACAAGGGAGGTGATGGAATTTTTTTGGTACAAACCAAAAATCAAATCCTTATGGTTTTGCTTATCTTTCTATGTTAACCTTGAACTTAAATTTTGTACTTTGAAGATTCTGTACTGTTGTGTCAGCTCATGAATATTTTTTAAAAGCTTTTAAAAAAAATTTTTATCCACCATTTTTGTTTCTAGTAGTATGGTTAGTTCATAGTACTAGAAAATAACATTTAAGTCTTTTCACTCTTCTCCATGTAGTCACTGTATTAGCTCTAAGAAACATTTTCTGACCTTCTGAGGTCAAGTCAGGTGCCCCTGTCTGCAGCTCTCTAGCATGTTTTACCTTCATAGCACTCACCCCTGTTGGACTTGCTCCATTGTCTTTCTCTTGTCTCTGGGCCGCCATTGCTCTGATGGGAAGGACTGGCTGGCTTACTCCTTCGAGCCCCAGTGCCTGGCACAGGGCTCGGAGCACAGGAGGCGCTTGAATGGTGATGAGGTTACCATCAGCTCTTTTCCAATTGTAGCCACCATCATCTGACCAGATTTCTGCCTCTGATCTTGCTTTTCTTCAGTTTTTCCTCCACTCTGAACGCACTTTGCTCTTGTGTAGTTCAAAGCCGGTCACTTTCATGATTCACTGTTGCCCCAGCATAAAACCCCGACAGCAGTTGGCCCTCATCCCTGATGATTCTACAACCTAATCTCTTATCAGTACTCACTCATACTTCTAGGTTTTAGACAGTCTGGATCATTTTAAGTTCCTTGAAAGTTTTCTGTTTCCTCGAGGGTTTTATGAACATGCTGTTATTCCTTTTCCCTGGAGCATCTCTTTGCCTTCTTCTCTCACAAAAGAGAATTTGGCTAAATCTTGCTCCTTTTCAGTTCTGAGGCTGCACGTATTACTGCCTCTAGAAAGTCCCTGATCTTTCAGTGCGAAAGAGGTTTAATTTGTGTGTGGCTCTAGCACTCTGCACTTCTGTCCTCAGAGCCCTTGTCAGTTACTTGTTTATTGTCTCTGTTCCTCACTATGTCATAAGCTATCAAGGGCTGAGTTAGGCATATTGACTGTTTATTAGGTCTTCTGCACCTAGAGCATTTCTTCCTTTTTTTTTTTTTAAAGATTTTATTTATTTATTCGACAGAGATAGAGACAGCCAGCGAGAGAGAACACAAGCAGGGGGAGTGGGAGAGGAAGAAGCAGGCTCATAGCGGAGGAGCCTGATGTGGGGCACGATCCCATAACGCCGGGATCACGCCCTGAGCCAAAGGCAGACGCTTAACTGCTGTGCCACCCAGGCGCCCCTAGAGCATTTCTGATTGATAGTAGGCATGAATGTTAATTTATATGTTATTTTTTGCAAGTTGCAGAAGAGTGTCTCTTAGGAGTGTTTTAAATATTTGTCCAAGGTTACAACTGTTAACCAAGTCTCAGATATATTATTTATTAACATATTTTATGGTGAGGTTATTTTTAAATTATGATCTTTGAAAATGTTTCGTTCTAGTCCAGACTGCTGGAGAGAGAATTGAATCCATACTGGAAAGATGGTGGGACAGGTCTTCCACCAGAAGACTGTAACACGTCATCAGTTACCAAAGGTATCTCTAGATTTTGGTTGTACCCACACAGGCGTGTCTTATAACTTGGTATTCCCAAGGGAATGACCAAAGGTAGTACAATGGCAAGATTTGGTTATTTAAATATTAAGTATTTCTGCTTGGTGCTATAGTTTTGATTATGTCCAGAGCTCTGTGTTTGTTTCTGGATTTGCAAAACAACTGTAAGTTTATTGATTATCTGATGTGGAATCCATATAGTTTCATGTTATGAGCACCTGTGGATTATTACTGAAGGTTCAGATAACGTAACGACAAAGCAAATAAAATGTTTGTAGTCTTTTGGGGCCTTATTTAAATGGGAAGATTATTTTAACTATGTTTGGGAGCAAATTGATTAACTGTATATATTTTTATACTTGATAATGTTTCCATATTTGAGTTTCTGTTTTGGATGGATTAATACAAAGTATGATTCTATGAGCATATAATAATTCATTTTAATACAAATTCTGTATTAAAATGTAAAAAAGTATTAAGTCTGAGATCTCATGAAAATAATGTATAAATATTAAAGATGTGATTTCGTATCTTCAGAAACTCCTACTTTGCCAGCATGCATAAAATTTGTTATTTACCTTAGGATAGTGCTGTTATTTTCCAGCAGATGGAGATAAAATATTTAAGTGTCACATAATCACACTTGATACCATAATTTTAAAAATATTTATATGTCAATTAGGTGTTGTGGTGACTAGTCCATGAACAGTTTATGTAACTGCGGCTAACCTACAGCAGAGATAACGGCATTGTCAGTTATTGTGTTATCTTTTCCTTTTAGTGGTTCATCAGAGTATTTTCCTGCTTTTTGTTGTATTGTTTATTTTTATTTTGGCCATTCATAAAAATTCTTTTTATGTTTTATGTGGAGCTGTTCCTAGAGCCACCCTGGGGGCTTGTTTATGTTTTTTCTTTAGTGGTTTTGCCGAAGCTGTTAGTAATTGTAGCATTGTCTTTATTGCTTTTCAGCATGGGAGAAATGTCTCTGCTGGGTTGTAACACAGTCACTGTCGTCACACAAGAATCTCTTTGAGATGCTTTTTTAGTAATTTAAAAGCAAAAGTTTAGGGCCGTAGGTTAGCTCACTGAACCATTACTATGTTGACCCAATTTTTCGATCCAGGCTTTTGCCGCACCGTTGTCAGAGGACAGTTAGTAAATAAACCTGTGGAGAACACTGAGAATTGACAAACTGAATCTTTGGGTATTTGCAGCCAGTAGGTTCTCAACTTCTTGACTGTGGAAGACTCGAAGTTGTACTGTAGGTAGTATCTTTCAGCGGGCTGAAACAGCATAATCTAAGACACGACGAGAAAAATGACCTAATATAAAGCTTTTAGAGAGCCTTTTTTCATTCCCTTTCATATCAGGCTTTCACCACCTCCCTTTCCCATATTATTCTTAGTTAGAAGGAGGAAAAATGACAGCTTCTGTCTGTCAGAGGTTCCGATCCCAGAGTTGACGTTAAGTTTTAGGTGATCTGCAGGTTTGACTGCATATGCAGATAGTGTAGTTGTTGTGTTTAGACGAGTGGTAGGGCTGAGCTGGTTAGCCACCTAACAGTGTTACCGCTTTAGTATGAAGGAGCTGTGCAGAGGTGACAGAGTGGTCGAGTTGAGGACTCAGAGTTTGGAGTTAGGCTGCTTGGGATTAGAATTTTGGCATTTCCACTTAGTAGCTTTGTGATTTTGGGAAAGTTTCTTAACCTCTCTGAGTTCATTTTACGCATTTTTTAAACATTTTTATTTAAATTCCAGTTATTTAACATAGTGTAATCTCAGTTAAAGGTGTACAGTTTAGTGACTCACCACTTCCGTACAACACCGGTGCTCTTCATGACAGGTGCCCTCCTTCATCCCCGTCACCTGTTCCCCCATCCCCCCCCCCCTCTGCTGACCATTAGTGTGTTCTCTGGAGTTAAGAGTTACAGCTCTAGTTTTTAATTCCTATTTTACAAGAAGAGTTTAAGTAAATTCTTCAAGTTCATGGCTAGTAAGTATCCAAACCACAATTAGAATCCAAATGGTTGGGCTCCAGAGCCCGCTCACTTCCCAGCATGCTCTTCTGTGCCTCTCAAAGATGGAAAGGGAAGTGTACTTTCACCCTTTATTTTGTTATACATCTACATCGGATTTTTTTCTAGAGTGAGCATGTAATTTGTATTTGAAAAAAATCTGTTTAAAACCAGCCAGCTTAATTTGATGTCAAGTTCAAGCATTTAATGTTCTGCCAAATTGGCACATCCAGAGGTTAAGGAAAATAGCTGCATAAGGACATATCCACACACAGTCAAAACCCCAGGATGATTCAATGCAGTATTAACTTATTAAGGCTCATTCTTTAGGGATAGAAGGAAGAGTTTTTCTGGTACCGTTTGTTGCCAGAGGTTTCACCCTTGCTCATGGAAGCAAATTTTGGGACTCAAAAGCATAAAGTAAAGCAGAAGTTTCTTGCTTAAAATATTTTTAATGGGAAATGTCCTTTATGCAGCATAAAATGGAAAGAATGGAAAGAATAGAAAAAGTCTGCTAGCTACATCTGAACCAAGTCTGCTTCTCTGTGCACCATCCCTGGGCCACGTCATCTCCTGATTGTGCCCTTGCCAGCCCCTCTGTGGTCTGCTTGCTGCCCCTCTAACCGGTTCTCCACAAGACAACCATAGTGGGGTTCTCAGAAAGTAAGACCAATCCTGGCATAGGCCTCCTCCTCTAAAATTCTTCAGGGTATCCCGTGGTTTCTGGGGTAGAAACGAACAGCCTTTGGGAGGCCAGGCAGCCCTTGTGCACTCTGATGGCTGGCAGTGGGTGCTCCTCCTGCAGGCCTTTGTTTACGGGGCACACAGGGCCTTTGCACAGGTTCCCCTTCTATTACCTGGCTAACTCCTACTCGTTTTTCAGAGTGAGCACTGCTGCAGCTTCCTCGGAGGGGCCTTTCCTGACCCCCAGACCAGGCTGTGAGCTGCTCCATGTGCTGGTAGCTCTGTGTCCTTTGGCTTCAAGACCCTGACTACAGTAGAGATTTCACATGTATTCACATGCTTATTGGAACGCCCATCTCCAGTGAGTTTTTCTGCTATGTATGGGTAGAGAGCGGCTGCTTCTGCTTACCTTTTATCCCCAGAAGCTAGTACTATACATTTACTAAGTGAATAATATGATAATATACCGAGCCAAAGTACTCTGTAAAGCAAAATTTGAAAAAAACAGCATTTTGGTGAATGTGTGTTGTTTTATCATTCTTTTCATTATTACCTGGTTAAGCTCAGTTTAGAAATGAAACGAGAAAGATAAATTTTATATTATCCAGTTAAGCTATTGAATATTGCCTGCAAAATACGTACGCACCTGTATTTTATGTAAGAAAAAAATGGTTTCTCAGTCTTCACGTAACATGTACTCCATGTAGGAATAATAGTAGTCAACATTAAATACAATTCTATTTTCATAACAACCATGCATTTTATATCAGAGCATTCATGGGATATTTGCCTCTTAACCTAAATTTACAGTAAAAGATGTTTTCAGAAATAAGTACTTATGAAATTGACAAGCTACAACAGGTTCTTGAGGCAAATAGCTCTAAAGGCTGGACCGAAGGCTGGTTAGTTTCACATTGTCTAGAAACAGCTTCACAAATCACTTAGAAAATCAGCCCAGAGGTAATCATAGTAAAGCACATTTCCCTTCTATTCTTGGAGCCCATCTTGCTTGAGAGTGGATCGGATAGTGCCTGTTGTTGAAGAAAGCGGTGGGGCCTGACCCTGATACGTAAGCTTTGATTCTGGGTCAGTTTCCTGGCGTGGGCTGGTCGGCGCTTACCCTCCAGAATCTTTGTCCATGAATTTCAGCAAGTAAGCATCAGCCTTCTCTTTTCCTTCAGCTCTGCAGCCTTTTCTGAGAAATTGTGAATATCCATCTCAGATGCGTCTACTGTGGCTTTTTTTTAAGAGTTAACACTCCATTTTGTCACCGGAAAGGCAGAAGTGACCTCTCAAAGCAGCCATGGCAGCCTGGGTAGAATGCGAATGGAAACCAGTGGGAATCCCACAGGATGTACAAAGTAAAAGGTCGTTGTAAGTGCTAGGGAGGGAGCTTCCCAAACCACGTTATCCGGGAGTATGCGAGTGTGGAGAAGAGCACGGCCCTGACGGATTGCAGCCTGTCCTGGAGCCCGGCGTGGTGGCACCATGTGCACTGGAACCGGGTACCCCTCTCCGTGTGGGGCCCGGTGGCCAGCACCGCTCACCAGCTGCCTGTCCCTCTCCAGAGAAGTCGTGCAAGGAAAGTTCATCAGTTGCCGCCTTAGCGCCATCACAAGTCACCCCGTGGCAGCTCTGCGTAGCGCTGTTGTCCTGCAGCCCGCGCCTCCCCAATTTACTCATTTGTGAGAGGCAATAATCACAGTACTGGGCTCATGTAGATATTGTGAGGATTCAGTGAGAAGAGCTTTTAGCTCGATACCTGGGAAACAAAAGACTTAATGATGACAGTGTCAAATACTTGAGTCCTTATGATGAAATGTTTTGGGAAGATTTTATCGACAGGTTTTTTTTTTTTTTAATGATCGAGGTGCCATATTTTCAAAAATTAATTCGTTGATCTTGATCTTTTTTCCTTAGAAAAAATTAAGTGGACAACTAAGTTAACTGTTCTCAGCATTCATACAGAATTATTTTAAACCATATTTTAGTAATGGGAATATTTGTATAATTTTAGTTTACATGGCACATTAACATGTGAGCTCATTTTCCCAGCAGCCATGTGAAGATAGCAATGTCGATGTGATTGTCCTAAATTTTATAGCTCGGGAAACTAAGGCTGGGAGACACTGCTAGTTTGCTTGTGGTCATATGAGTGGTCCTAGAACCCAGGTCTTCTGACAGCTCGTCCGGGTTTATTTACTTCGGATTCTTCACTACGAGACTGTATTTGCTGCTCCGTAGTTAGTAGAAATTATTGCCTACAGACTGTTCTGATGTATTTCTGTTCTGTCTATGTATATTTTTCCCTCTATTTTTTGGCTTTCTCTTTTAGACTATTTTGAATTGGAAGAAATTTCACAAGTGGCTTTTATCAACTGCCCTGTATTACCGAAGCAAAGGTCCAGGGAAGTCAGAGACTTAAGATCTTACAGCTAGTTTGTAGGAGGAGCGAGACTAATATCTAGGTCTCCTGATATTTAGTTTATTGCTATTTTTTTTTATTATTTATCTTCTGAGAAAAATGGGGAATGCAGCCTGGATTCATTTGGATGTATTTTGTGTCTAACAGTGTAACCTTTAATTATGATGGGAAGCATTACTTTTAGTCTCTTAAGTTTTTGCTTCAGATATAGGTATATATTAAAGGTATACTGTAAGTTTACTGAACTTATTTGATGTATCTTTATGTCAGCATAGTGGATAGGGACTGTGTTTTATTCATGTTTTTACTTCCTACTATGTTTAACACATTTTCATATAGTAAATATTTACTAAATATTTGTTAGAGTGAATTTCATGATGAATGGTGCTCTGCAAGTTGTTATTTTTTTATTTGCTTTTAAAAATCTGATGATTTTTCCTGTTAAAAATATTTTATTATTGTATCTCTAATTATAAGATTAGTGATACTATTGAAATAGAACATATAACCAACTAAAGATATTATTATATAAATATATCTAAGATTGTGAATTTTACTCATAACTGAATTCACTGAAAATCTTTATTCTTGTTTGATTTCCTTGATAAATGTTAGCACAGAAGAATAAAAGTCTTCCTTTTTCTTTGAGTTTTTTTTCTCTGAACTAAGTTTATGTATTGGTGATTGTTCAGAAAATCTTCACTCTGCCCATCAGCATTTTATCAGTTTCATAGATAACTCTGAACTTGTGTAGCTGGGATATTAACATAGGTATTAAAAGCAGTGGGTTTCTCTTTGTGTAAATTGGGGATTTAGACTAAGTTCCTTCACTAATTGCATTGTTAATTTTGAACTCATAGACTATATAAAATAAGAAAAAGAGAGCAAGAGCAAAATAAACTTGAAACAAAAGTGAATCATTGAGTTACCTAGAGATCTAGGTTTTGAAGTACAAAGTATTTTAGACCTGTAAAGAAAGACTCATTATCTTAGAAGATTCGGATTGCTCAAAGGCAAACTTTTGAGATTTGACTGAGACTGGAATTAGAGGATTGAAAAATCTTTTTTTCTTTCAACTTTTTATTAATATTTAACACATGCAGAAAAATACACAAGCCGTTAACTGTACAGACTGATCATTTTCCCAAAGTGAAAATCTCCATGTCATCAGCACACCTTTTAAGAAACAGAACATTATTAGCATCGTAACATGCTCCCTTTGTGGCCCTTCTAGTCTCTATGCTCTTGTCAGAGGGTGACCACTGTTCTGCTTTCTAGCACCAAAGTCAGTTTTTCCTGGAATCATGTGGTAAGTACTTTGCTCCCTTTTGGTTCCTGCCGCTTGTGGTCACATTTTCAGTCATCCATGTTGTTGTGTAGAGGTGTAGTCATTGATTTTCATTGCTGTATAACAGTCTATTTTACGAATATATCATAATTTATGCTATATATACGTTTTACTGATGGTGGACATTTGGATTGTTTTCTAAGCTGGCACTACTGCGGACTTTTCCATACATGTCTTTTGTGGTCTTTGTACTTTTTTGTTGATTATAGAACTGGGGTGATCTAAAGCAATCCTATTTTTGGACAAGGAAAATCAGGAACAGGGTTTTGGCTGAAGTAATTGATTAGATTTCTTTATATCAAAAGTGTGATGTGTGTAGAAGGAAATACAGGCGCTTAATAAAGTTTGTTGAAGGCATTCAGATTTTCATAGTTGGTAATCATGACTGCATAGAATAATTTATTTTGCTATACATTTCAGTATTATCATCTGTAATTTCCTTATTTGTTCTTCATGCTGTATTTGAGGTAGCTTTTTCCCTGCAATGTGTGTACTTTTATTCTTTATTTCTGAGAATGCCCTGCCTGTTCTTATCTTTGTTTATAGAAATCCCACTCATAGTTTTAAGCCTGGTCTGTAAAATGTTCCCTGACCTCCCATTTAGAAATAATTCATCTCTCTCATTTTTCTATAATTATTTATATTTTTTATTGTTGTTATATATTATCCTTATTGTTATTACTTATATGCTCTTACCCTCTTACTCTTAGATTGCAGTTTTTTTGAGGATAGTTTTATTTATTTTTGCCTTCCTCAGTCCCTAAAATCTGTACCTTGCATATATAGTTATATAAATAAGATGTTGAGGGGCACCTGGGTGGTGCAGTCGATTAAGCATCCAATTCTTGGTTTTAGCTCAGGTGGTGATCTCAGGGTCATGGGATTGAGCCCTGTGTCGGGCTCTGTGCTCAACACAGAGTCTGCTTCAGATTCTCTCCTTCTCCCTCTGTCCTTGCCTTTCCTGTTCGTGCTTTCTCTCTCGCAAATAAATCTTTTTTTAAAAAATAAAAATAAATAAATAATATGTTGAATTTTATTTTCTTTTAATATGTTGAATTTTAAATACACTTAAGATTCTTACATGTTCTGGGGAAAATATCTAATTTATACTTTAGAAATTATTATAGAAGCAGTAAATATTGATTGTGTTCTAACCACATGAAATATATAACTGACATTTAGTATTGGAATTTAGTTTCAGTAGTAGAAGATGGTGGATTAAGCTGGCTGAAGAAGTCTTACCAAAGAATGAAGGAACAAGCTGAGAAACAGAATAGGAATTTTGAAGACATTGTGGCTGAAAGATACGGGGTGAGTACTGGTATTAATAAGATAGGTTATTTATAGTTACATGAGAAACCAATGTCTTTAACTGTGAGTGTTTTGTGTCATGAAGCTCTTTTGAATTAAATGGATATTAAATCTCTATCGACAGCTGAACCCATTTTCCTACCTTTTTTTATCATGTAAACTTCTGTAGCATATTTTTATTGACGTGATGAATATAGATCTTAAGTATACAACTTAAGTATGTGTGTTTAATGTAAAAATAACATTTTCTCATTGTGAGAAAATTTAAAAATGCAGGAAATCCTCCATGGCACACCTCTTGAGATAAACACTGTTGAAATTTTTATATATTTTGGAGTTTGTGTTTATTCCAGAGATTTTGTTATACTCCAGAGTTTTGCAATATAACAGGTTTTTAAAAAATATATTTTTAAATAAATATATATACATAAAAAAATATATATATGCACACACTCTTAAAATAATGGAACCATAATATTTTACATGATATTTTAGAACCAGCTCCCCCATTTACCATGTGTGGATAATCTTTGTACTTCAGTAGTTAGTAATGTCTTTTTTTTTTTTTTTTAATTTCTAGAAAAAAAAGCAGGTTTAGAAAATAAGATTTCAAGAATATGGGCAAGCAAAAAAAAGTGAGAGAAAAATCGTTCTTTTTTTTAAAGAGACTCTGTGTTATATTTTGTTGTATATAGTTTCCCAGATTTTTGTTACATACTTTTAAAATAAGTAGTTTTATTAAAGTAGGGTCATAGAATACATTCTGCTTTTTTCACTTACTAATATAGGTATAATTGGATGTCAGTAAATATATACATTTTAATGGTCTTTTAATATTTTAATATATATTTGTATGGATTTAATGTGTATTTATGTATTTGTCAGTAGACGGACATTTATGTCTTTCTTTCCCCTGTTGAATAGTGCCGTACCGGTAATCTTTGTTCAAAGCGTTTTGCATACTTACCAGAATTTTTCTTTTTCTTTTCTTTTCTTTTTTTTTTTTTTTTAAAGATTTTATTTATTTATTTGACAGAGATAGAGACAGCCGGTGAGAGAGGGAACACAAGCAGGGGGAGTGGGAGAGGAAGAAGCAGGCTCATAGCAGAAGAGCCTGATGTGGGGCTCGATCCCACAACACCGGGATCACGCCCTGAGCTGAAGGCAGACGCTTAACCACTGTGCCACCCAGGCGCCCCAGAATTTTTCTTAAGATGAATTACTGTAAACAAAATTGTTACTTTAAAGGATATAGACACTTGAAGTGAGATATATATTGCTGAATTTCTCTATAGAAAGATTAACAAATTACATTTTCGTTACAATGACTTGTCTGTCACCTGGTTTTCAGCAGTACGATTCTCATTCTTTATAGTCGGACACTGTGTTTGATAAACAGACTTTTTTTCATTGCTTTTATTTTTATACATTTGTTTTCTAATGAATTGGTATATTTTTTCATATATTTTTGGCCATTTGTATTTTTAAGTGAATTGATTGTTGGCATCATTTCCCATTTTACTTTTGGCATATTGGTTTCTTTAAGATCTTTTAATACGTCTGTTCATGTTTTTCTCTTAGTTTCGTATTTGCTTTTTCCTTTGTTTATATTTGCTATGGGTAAGTTTTGAGTATTGTTACCTAAAAAAGTCCATCAGGTTTTTCTTTCGTAACTTAATATTCATGCCGTAATTCATTGAAAATCCTTCTTCACCCCAAAATCATAATAATGTATGTCTGTATTTACTGTGAGTACTTGCTCAGTTTTATTTTTTATGCACGTCTTTAATCTTTCTGGAATTTATATTTGTCTATGGTTGTAAATAGACTTCTAACTTTCCTTAGGTCTTCAGATAGTTGTTTATAATATATTGAATAAATTAATCTTTTCCCACTAATTTGAAATGACACATTTATTATATATTAACTTCTCTCTTATAAAATAACTCTGTTTTTTACTCTCAAATCTGTTCCATTGATTTTTCTGTTATTTCCTGGAATTAGTATCATACTCTTAGAATTATTGTAGTTTTCAGTAACTCGTGCAGATAGCAGATAAGTAGTGAATACCTACTATGTGACAGGGTAGGTCTCTTTTTTATTAGTCATTAAAAAGTTAGCTCTTCATTCTTACATTTCTTTGTTGTTGTTAAATTTAGAATCATTGTGTCAGGTTAAAGCTTAACAGAAACAAACATTTTCCCAAAATTCATCATAAACTTACAGATCTTTTTTGGAATTTTGATATAAGTTTAACTAAATGTATTGGTAAATCAGGTATGATTAATATCTTTATTTATTTTTTTTAATTTTATTTTATTATATTATGTTAATCACCATACAGTACATCCCCAGATTCCGATGTAAAGTTTGATGCTTCATTAGTTGCGTATAACACCCAGTGCACCATGCAATACGTGCCCTCCTTACTACCCATCACCAGTCTATCCCATTCCCCCACCCCCTCCCCTCTGAAGTCTTCAGTTTGTTTCTCATAGTCCATAGTCTCTCATGTTTCATTCCCCCTTCTGATTACCCCCCTTTTCTTTATCCCTTTCTTCCCCTACCGATCCTCCTAGTTCTTATGTTCCATAGATGAGAGAAATCATATGATAATTGTCTTTCTCTGCTTGACTTATTTCACTTAGCATTATCTCCTCCAGTGCCGTCCATGTTGCAGCAAATGTTGAGAATTCGTTCTTTCTGATAGCCTGAGTAATATTCCATTGTATATATGGACCACAGCTTCTTAAACCAGTCATCTGTTGAAGGGCATCTCGGCTCCTTCCATGATTTGGCTATTGTGGACTGATTAATATCTTTATAACGTTGAGTCATCTCGTCCTAAAATATTGGATATTTCTCTATTCAAGTTTCATTTAACTCTTCAGTAGATTCCTCTGTGCAGTTGTCATGCATGGGTCTTTAAGGTTTAAAAATTTTTTCTTCCAGTTGTGTATTGAATCTTTTTTCCTTTATGTTTTCAGGCTTTCTGTTGGTGCTAGAATGCCAATTTTCTAAACTCCTGTCATTAAATCTAATTTTTTAAATTGGGTCATCTGGGAAGATAGTTATATGCAAATGATGATTACTTTTGCTTTTTCTCCTCAGTATTATGATATTAGATCTTATTTGTCCTCTCGAAATAGAATTTCAGAACTTTTATAAAAGCACTGAAAGCTAGTTTTCTTGTTTTTCCATTTAAAATCCTGACTTCCTGCTTTTCAGATGAAGAGTATCATCTTTAACAAGTATCCTTCCATTCAGAGTGTAGTCAGAGCTTCTGTCTTGTATGTTTGCTTTTATTTTTAAATTAGAAATGTAATAACTTTCAACATCCTTTGAGGTGATAAGATTTTTTTCTTTTACTTGTTATGACATGAATTGTCTTAATTCATTTCTTAGTGTTGGACCATTCTTGATTCTTTGAATGACTCCTATTGGTCATAGTATTTCCTGTAATATACTACCAAATTTGTTAATATTTTATTTTGAATCTATATCTTCATTTCTGTATGCATATGGCTTTTAGTTTTCCTTTTATGTTATTTTTACTAATTTTGATAGTAGGGGTTATTATTATAAGTTGATTATTTGAATTGTGAAATTTGATGTAATTTCTTAATGTTTTAGAATAGTTAGGAATCACAGAATGAGGCATTTTGAGATAGTTGTCACAAACATTGGCTTTGTAGTCAAATAGTCCTGAATTTCAGTATCAGTTTTGTTCCTGATGTTTTGCAGTGATTTTTTTCCCCATTAAGAAAACATGACTATTTGTGATGCTTTGCAGTGATTTTTTTCCCCATTAAGAAAACATGACTATTTGTATCAACCTCATAGAATTGTTGTGAACATTAATAAAAATTTGGGTACTTTTCATGTGCCAGACACTGTTGAAGTGCTTCATGTATAGTTAATTCTTTTATTACCACAGCAGTACCAAATTATTCTTATTTTGTAAATGTGAAAACTGAGGCACACGGGCTGACTACCTTCACCATGATTAGATGGTTAGTCAGTAGATTAAAACCTAGGTGTAGTTTCCTAGGACCATTTAAATGATGTAAAGTAGGTAATATAATGAGCATTGGATAAATTGTGGTCATTGCTGTTTTTGTTGTCTGTATCATTACCATATTTTATTGAATCTAAGAAGCCACTAAGTGTAGACATACCATCATTTCATGTCTCAATAAGGAGGAAAAAGTTGCCTTTGAGGCAATGCTTTTGTTATGAAAATACCCCCCCCCCACCATTATTTCTGTTCTGTTCATGTTGTTATTCAATTTAAGAAACACGTTAGGGGCACATGGGTGGCACAGCAGTTAAGCGTCTGCCTTCGGCTCAGGGCGTGATCCCGGCGTTATGGGATCCAGCCCCACGTCAGGCTCTTCTGCTATGAGCCTGCTTCTTCCTCTCCCACTCCCCCTGCTTGTGTTCCCTCTCTCACTGGCTGTCTCTATCTCTGTCGAATAAATAAATAACATCTTTAAAAAAAAAAAACACGTTAAATCTATTTTTAAATAATTAAAAAAAAAAAGAAATGTTATGGGTTATTTCTGCCTAGGCTAAGATAATAAGTTGAGCATGTTTTGACCCCTCATCTCACTTCTCAGATTTTGTTGAAATAATTTGAAAAAAATTTTAAGTTTTTATTTACTTTCCAGTTAACATACAGTGTAATATTAGTTTCAGGTTACAATATAGTGATTCACTTCCATACTACACCTGGTGCTCATCATGACAGGTGCACTCTTCATCCCCATCACCTATTTCACCCATCCCCCTGCCCACCTCCCCTCTGGTCACCATCTGTGTTTGCTGTAGTTAAGAGTCTGTTTCTTGTTTTGCCTCTTTTTTCCCTTCCTTTGCTCATTTGTTTTGTTTCTTAAATTCCACATATGAGTGAAATCATGTGGTATTTGTCTTTCTCTGACTGACTGACTTCACTTCATAATACTCTCTAGCTCCATGCATGTCATTGCAAATGGTCCTTTTTGATGGTTGAGTAATATTCCATTGTATATATACACTACCTGTTCTTTGTCCATTCATCAGTCGGTAGACACTTGGGCTGCTTCCATAATTTGGCTATTGTAAATTATGCTGCTATAAATAAACATCAAGGTGCGTGTATCCCTTTGAATTAGCATTTTTGTATCCTTTGGGTAAATACCTAGTAATGTGATTGCTGAATCATAGGGTAGCTCTATTTTTAACTTTTTGAGGAAACTCCATACTGTTCTCCAGAGTGGCTACCCCAATTTTCATTCCTACCAACAGTGCAAGAGGATTCCCTTTTCTCCACATCCTCGCCAACACCTGTTGTTTCTTGTGTTGTTAATTTTAGCCATTCTGATAGGTGTAAGGTGATAACCTCATTGTAGTTTTGATTTGTATTTCCCTGGCGATGAGTGGTGTTGAGCATCTTTTCATGTGCCTGTTGGCCATCTGTGTGTCTTCTTTGGAAAAATGTCTATTCATGTCTTCTGCCTATTTTTCAATAGGACTATTCATTTTTTGGGTGTTGAGTTTTATAAGTTCTTTATATATTTTAGATACTAACCCTTTATCAGATACATCATTTTCAAATATCTTCTCCCATTCCAAGGTTGCCCTTTAGTTTTGTTGAATGTTTCCTTCTCTGTGCAGAAGCTTTTTATTTTGGTGTAGTCCCAATAATTTGTTTTTGCTTTTTTTTCCCCTTGCCTCAGGAGACATACCTAGAAAGGAGTTACTACAGCCAATGTCCAAAAAGTTACCACCTGTGTTCTCTTCTAGGATTTTTATGGTGTCAGGTCTCACATTTAGGTCTTTAATCCATTTTGAATTTATTTTTGTGTGTGGTGTAGGAAGATGGTCCAGTTTCATTCTTCTGCATGTGGGTGTCCAGTTTTCCTAACACCATTTGTTGAAGAGAATTCTTTTCTCATCGGATATTCTTTCCTGTTTTGTTGAAGATTAATTGACCATATAATTGTGGGTTCATTTCTGGGTTTTCTATTCTGTTTCATTGATCAAAGTGTCTGTTTTTGTGCCAGTACCATACTGTCTTGATGACTGCAGCTTTGTAATACAATTTGAAGTCCAGAATTGTGATGCCTCTTGTTTGCTGTGGCTATTTGGATATTTTGTGGTTCCATTCAAATTTTAGGATGTTTGTTTTAGCTCTGTGAAAAATGCTGTTGGTATTTTGATAGGAACTGCATTGAATGTGTAGATTGCTTTGGGTGGTATAGACATTTTAACGGTGTTTGTTCTTCAAATCCATGAGCATGGAATGTCTTTCCATTTCTTTGTATCTGCTTCAATTTCTTTTATTAGTGTTTTATAGTTTATATAGTACAGGTCTTTTTACCTCTTTGGTTAGGTTTATTCTTAGGTGTCTTTTGTTTTTGTTGCAGTTGTGAAAAGGATTGATTCCTTAATTTCTCTTTCAGCTGCTTTATTATTGCAAAGAAATGCAACAGATTTCTGTCCATTGATTTTGTATCCTGCAACTACCAGACTTGTTTTTTTTTTTTTTTTGTGGGGTCTTTTTGTTTTTCTGTATATAGTATAATGCCCTCTGCAAATAGGGAAAGTTTTACTCCTTCCTTGCTGATTTGGATGCCGTTTATTTCTTTTTGTTGTCTGATTACTTTGGCTTGGGCTTCCAGTATTATGTTGAATAACAGTGGTGAGAGTGAACATCCCTGTCTTACTCCTGACCATAGAGGAAAAGCTCTCAGGTTTTCCCCACTGAGGATGACATTTTTTTTTCACGGTGGGTTTTTCATATATAGCCTTTATTATGTTGAGGTATGTGCCTTCTAATCCTACTCTGTTGAGGGTTTTTCTTATGAATGGCTGTTGTACTTTGTTAAATGCTTTTTCTGGGATGCCTGGGTGGCGCAGTCATTAAGCGTCTGCCTTTGGCTCAGGGCGTGATCCCAGCGTTCTTGGATCGAGCCCCACATCAGGCTCCTCCACTAGGAGCCTGCTTCTTCCTCTCCCACTCCCCCTGCTTGTTTTCTCTCTCTTGCTGGCTGTCTCTGTCAAGTAAATAAATAAAAATCTTTTAAAAAAAAATAAAATAAATGCTTTTTCTGCCTCTTATCCTTTCTTTTATTAATATGATGTATCCTGATTGATCTGTGAATATTGAACCACCCTTGCAACCCAGGAATAAATCCCACTTGATTGTGGGGAATTGATTTTTTTTAACGTATTGTTCAATTCAGTTTGTTAGTATTTTTTTTGAGAATTTTTGCATCTGTGTTCATCAGGGATATTGGCCTGTAGTTCTCTTTTAGTTGTGTCTTTATCTGGTTTGGGTATTGGAAATGATGGCCTCATAGAATGAATTTGGAAGTTTTCCTTCCTTTTCTGTTTTTTTGGAATAGTTTAAGAACAGGTATTAAGTCTTCCTTAAATATTTGGTAGAATTTGTTTGTGAAGCCATCTTTTTGATTACTGAGTCAGTTTATTTGCTGGTTATTGATCTGTTCAAGTTTTCTATTTCTTCCTGTTTCAGTTTTGGTAGTTTATATGTTTCCAGGAATTTATCCATTTCTTTCAGGTTGTCCAGTTTGTTGGCATACAGTTTTCCATAATATTCTTTATGATTGTTTGTATTTCTGTCACGTTAGTTGTTATTTCTACTATCTCACTTGTGATTTAATTTATTTGCGCCCTTTCTCGTTTCTTTTTGATAAGTCTGGCTAGAGATTTATTAATTTTATTAATTTTTTCAAAGAACCAGCTCCTTGTTTCATTGACCTGTTTTTTTGTTTTTGTTTTTTTAGTTTCCACATCGTTTATTTCTGCTCTAATCTTTATTTTTTCCTTCCTTTTGCTGGGTTTGGGTTTGGGTTGTTGTATTTTTTTCTAGCTCCTTTAGGTTGTTTACTTGAGATTTTTCTTCCTTTTTGAGGTAGGCCTGTATTGGTGTATACTTCCCTTTAGGACTGCTTTTGCTGTATCCCAAAGGTTTTGGACCACTGTGTTTACATTTTCATTTGTTTCCTTGTATTTTTTTTATTAAATAATTTGAAATTTTAATTCCAGTTTATTATAAGTTTTAAAAATATGCATCTTATTCTTGACAGTTGTATTAAACTCCACAGCTACAAGAACAATTATTTAGACTTAACTATTACATTTACCATTTGGTTTTTAGTGTTCCTTCTTCTTTTTTCAGCCATCTTTGCCCTAATTCCCTTGTGGTTTGCCTTAATGATCCTGAGTGATTTCCCCTGCACCTTATCAGTAAATTTTGCTTTCTGATTTCTTGTATATTTGAAAATGACTTTCTTTTGTCCTTGCCAGGTAAGTATAGTTTGTGTGAATTGAATTCTGTATAGAATTATTGCCTTGTCGTTTTCTTTCATAATTTGATCTTTATTCTGTTATCCTGTAGCTTGTAGTGTTTAGTATTACAGATGAAGAGTTGATAACAGTTTTACTTTCTTTTTTTTTTTTTTTTTTTTTTGAAGGGGGGAAAGGNNNTTTTTTTTTTTTTTTTTTTTTGTTGAAGAGAGGGAGAAAGTGGAGGGGAGGTGCAGAGGGAGAGGGAGAGAGAGAATTGTAGGCAGACTGTCCACTGAGTGTGGGGTCTGACATGGGGCTTGATCTCAGGACCTTGAGATCATGACCTGAGCTGAAATCAAGAGTCAGATGCTCAACCGACTGAGCCACCCAGGGATCTCAACAGTTTTACCTTCTTTAGTTTGTAGGTAATGTGTTATTTGCCTACTCCCATCTGTTTACATTTCATGCTTACTCCCTCTTTCTCTGTTCTCATATTTGTGAAGAATGTGTGTGTGTGTGTGTGTGTATGTGTATGAATTTTGAGACTCAAAAATTAGGGCTTTTTTTTTTGGTACAGATTCATTTATGTATTTTAGGGAGTGAGCATGTGCATGAGTAGGTAGAGGAACAGAGGGAGAGAGTCTTCAGGCCGATTCTACTGTAAGCTCGGAGTGTGGGGCTCAATGTCCCGACCCATGATATCATGACCTGAGCTGAAACCAGGAGTCAGACACTTAACCGATTGAGCCACCCAGGCACCACAGGAATTGGTATTTTTTATGTATGAGTCTTTATATGCTTCATTTTCTTCATTTTCTCCCCTCTCCTAAGGCTACCAGATGAGCCCTTCATACCTGGAAAATGTACTGAGCTGGGGAAATTTTCTTATATGATGATGATGATTATTACTATTTTGTTAATACTTTCTTCTGTCTTTGCTCTTTCCTTCTGGTAGTGTTCATATATGCATATTAGATTCTCTAGAATTGATTGTTCTTGTGTCTTTTTTTCTTATAACTTACATCTACTTACCATTTTTTCCTAAGTAGAGAGAATCCCCAGGCTAGTGTTGAATTAACTAATATTGGATGTAATACTTTCTGTCCTTCTGTTCACTATAACTGCATGTTTTTGGACACATAGTTTTCATTTACAAGTTTTCTTGTTTTTCATGAGTCTGTTATGTTTTAGTAATGTGGCAGCCTCTTGAATCTGACTGGCAGTAGGAATTAATTTTTTAGAAGTGATGTCTTCACTGTTTTCTGTATTATATTTTGTTTTAGTGCTGGGCATTTGGTCTAGTGGATCTTCTTTTGAGTTCCCAGATATTTTTCATTATTTGGTAATTTTTGTTGATTAATCATAATTTTTTTTAAGCATTTGTTTTAGGGTAGTATATTAGTTTGCTAGGACTGCCATAACAAAGTTCCATAGGCTAGGTGGGCTTAAACAACAGAAATCTATTTTTTCACAGTTCAGGAGAATTGAAGTCCATGGTGAAGGCATTACAATGTTTGGTTTTTTCTGGGGCATCTCTTCGTGGCTTGTAAATGGCTCCCTTCTTGCTCTGTCCCTCACATGGTATTTTCTCTTTGTGTGCTCATCCATTATATGCCTTTGTGTTTCCAAATTTCTTCTTCTTTTAAAGATATCCGTCAGATTGAATTAGGGCCCAACTGAACTTTTAGCTTAATCATATCTTTCAAGTGCATGTCTCTAAATGCTGTCATGTTGAGTACTAGGGGTTAAGGCTTCAACATGGGAACTGGGAGGGGCACATTTAAGCCCTTATCAGTTAGGATGATCCTATGGGTCTTTTCTTCTCTCCTTTGTTGGGTTTGTCTTCACTGTGCCATATGACAATTTATCATGGCACAGTGGCATATGGGGTACAAGTCATCGAGCCTTTTTTAATTTTAGATATTGTTTAATTTCTCTCTTTTGTAGTCAATGGAAATATTTCAGTCGAAATTAAAAGAAGCTGAAAAAACTGCATCCACGAAAGAAGATTGTAAACGAGAACGGTGGAGGAAACCAACATATTCAGGCAAAGCACAAAGTAGTCAAGAAAGTAGAAAATCAGACTTGGTAAAATATAATAAAAATTTAAGAGATAGTTATAGTTCAACAGATAATACAAACAATACCAATAAAGATAAGTCTGGTGGTGATGTAAAAGATAAAAACTTTGGGTCTTTAGAAACCTGTAGCAGACAATCCAATCCAAGGCAAAATCAAGAGTTTTCTTCTCTTGGAAATTTGAAGCCTAGATTTTTAAGACCCTCTGATGATGAAGAACTGTCATTTCATAGCAAGGGCAGAAATTTTGAACCTTCTAGTTCATCTTCAACACTGGTTGCTCAGGATTCTCTGCGTTGTGGTTTTCAAAAACCCACGGAAAACAGTGAAGAAAGTTCATCATGGAGCCAATCTGACGGAAGAGAGGGAGACGGGAAGTGTTCATATCGAAGATCATTAGAAACCAGGGGTGGTGTGGACTGTGGGCACATTTCAGGAGACAAGAGAGAAAAATCACGGGATGAAAGCCTGAGAGATGAGTCTCTGAAGAAGGAGCATCTACAGGACACAGATTCTCCATTTGCCAGGTATTTTGTCATTTGTTTTTTAAACTGATGAATGAATATTAAATTGCAGAGGATTCAAAGAAGTTAGCTGTATTTGCAGAGTATCAGTTACTAAGTGTATATGAGTTATACTCTTCTGTTTCGTAAGTTTTGTGGAAGAGATAAGATATGCACATTTAACAAATCAGTAGCTTTGTTTTATGGGTTGCATTGCATTTCACAGTTTTATTTAACAAATGGAAGAAGAATTCAGTAGCTATATTAGCTCAAAGTTTTTTGCTCTTTTGCAATCTAAAAAACGGAATGAGCTCATAATCCCTTTAAATGGATATGCTAAGGGAGGTATTTTGGTAGACTGTGTTACTGCTGTCATGTTGCTTTCAAAGGAAATCACTCCATTGTTAAGTGTAATCATAATTGTAAATATTGCATGCTGAGTGGAGGTCTGGGAGATTGAAGGAAAGCATGCTGCCATAGCCTGTATGTGAAGTGAAAACGACTTATGAAACATCCTGCAGAGGGAAGTGTGAATTACGGTGACTCTATTTCAGAGAAAGAAATTATCCACTTTTGACAGTTGACGGGTTTTAAAGATGTTAGCATTTTAAAAGGAAAATATGGATAGGGTAGTGGTTGTACCTATAATAATTAGGAAAATAGGTAGCATTGACTGGTGTCATTTTTTTTTCTTTTTTAAAGATTTTATTTATTTATTTGACAGAGAGAGACAGCCAGTGAGAGAGGGAACACAAGCAGGGGGAGTGGGAGAGTAAGAAGCAGGCTCCCAGCGGATTAGCCGGACATGGGGCTCGATCCCAGAACTCTGGGATCACGCCCTGAGCTGAAGGCAGACGCTTAATGACTGCGCCACCCAGGCTCCCCTGACTGGTGTCATCTTGAAGAACCTGTTGTCGTTATATACAGGGCTAGGTCAGTACAACAGGAAACCCAGGTTGAGTGGGATCAAACCTCGGAAAAATTGATTTAGCTATAGAGCTGGTCTTATTGGAGATAGCCATAAATGGAAAATAAGTGTCCAAAGGATAATGATTAGCTTATACCAGAATGATCATCAGAATATGTTTAAAAATACCACCAAATGAATGGGACACTGAAGGAAGAGGTTTTAGGAAATAATAGAATTCAGTAGTGGCAGTAGGAGGTATCAGCTTGTGGTTTGGGGTCATGAGTCTGGTAAATTGTTTTTGTTAACAATTCCATCTGAAGGTGTGGATTATAAAGCACCGTGTATAGCTTTCACTGAGAGGAAGCTGGCAAAACCTGGACCGAGTGGTGGGAGCTCCACTCAAATGGGCTCTGGTTCAAGTCATGGCTTTGTTCTCAGGAAACCAACGGAGAGATCTAGTTGTATTGACTGGATAAACATGACAGGGATTAGAGAATGTCTAAGGCTGTATACATATGTAATTGTCTAGGCTTTACTCCCCGTACTCTGGAAGGTAGACTGTTTCTCATCCCCACTTGCTGTAGGATGAGACTCTTACTTTCTTTTATCATCAGGGTTGCCCCAGCATTCAGGCAATCTGCAGGTCTTGACTTCTGTGACTGCAGCTGTATGTGAAACAGTCTTACATGAGTGTAAGACTTCATTTCATCTGGTTCCATATTTGTAGTTTTATTTAAGTTGTAAGTTTCTGTAGAGCTGCTGTAATATAGGCACTCACTAGAAGCTGTGTGTGTGTGTGTGTAATTTTTTTTAGACTTATTTATTTATTTTTAGAGATAGAGCTCAAGTGGGGAGAGGGACAGAGGGAGAGAGAGAATCCCAAGTAGACTCCCCACTGAGTGCAGGGCCTGTTTCAGGGCTCGTCTTAGGACTCTGAAATAATGACCTGAGCCGAAATCAAGAGTCGGATGCTTAACCGGCTGAGACACCCAGAGACGCCCCTGAAGGCAGTATTTTTGTTAGCTGTATTATTTCGATGTTACAGATGGTTTGAAGCTTTCCATGAATCCGGTGATTGACTGGAGAAGGAAAGAACAGTCTAGAGATTGTCTACATACACGTGAAAGACAGAGAAATTCCTGGTTCTGTGTGAGTGTTGTGAATTAAGACACCAAGGAAGATGTTGAAGAATGCCTCTTTTCAGGGACTGAAAAGAGTCAGTGAAGGATTGTGAGGGCTTTTAGTTTGTGTAAACATTATCCTAGGTATATGCTGAATTCTTTATAAAATGTTAGAATTCTGGGGAGCTTTGGAACTACTGAATTTTAGAAGTAGGGGAAAAAAAATCATAGAACTGATTTTAGAACTAGAAGAAAGTGGTGTGACTCCTGCATTTTCCAGATTGGGGGAGCTGAAGCACCCAAATTTGTAACTTGTTTATGTTAGGGTTACCAGATTTAGCAAATAAAGAAAAGTATGTCCCTTGCAGTATTTGCACAGACTTACACTAAAAATTTTTTTTATTTACCTGACATTCAAATTTGACTGGGTGTCATGTTTTGTATCTGGCAATTCTATGTAATTAGCCAGTTTCTGGGTTTGTGATGTTTTTACAAGAGATAATGTATATAATTATATATAAAAAACTAAATTATATATTTAAGTTACATAGCTTCACAATGTATATATTATTCTGAACCTTGTCCCCCCCATCATTGTATCCTCAAGATCTTTTCACATCAGTGCTATGTATGTACTTTTTACAGGCTCTTTAATATTCTGTTAAAACATAGATAGAAGCTAGTATTTCTCCTCGGTCTCCTGTTGATAGACTTTAGGTTGTTTCTAGTTTTTCACGCTTACGATAATGCTGCAGTAGTTTTGTAATGTGTATCTTTGCACACTGATTAAATATAGCTGTAAAATAAATGCCAAGCAGTGGAATTTTATTTATGTATTTTGTTATATTAACCAATTTACTCTTACCAGTCAAATACTAGAAAGACTTTTCCTTGCCAACAGTATTATTGAACTTTCTAATCTTTGTTGTATACATGCTTCAGAAATGGAGTTGTTCTTGATTTGAATTTCTTTAAGTATGGGTGAAGTTTGGCATATTTTATAAACATTTGTTTATTTTTATTTTTGCTAACTAGTCATATCTTATAGTTACTTGTTGAGTTCTCCATGAGAGCTCTTTCTAGTTTTCATGTAATATGTAGTGTTTTCATCACTGTTAGAGTTGCGTTTTCTTCTTGTTTCACTTTTCTTTTTCATTCTTCTTTTTCGTTCATTCTTACTGTGATCAGTTTTCTCATTCTTTTCCTTTTCCTCTTTATGCCCTGCAGTTATCTTAAGTAGGCAGAAAACATCCTCTAGACGTGTTCCATGTGTGTTCAAGATCTTTAAGCTTATTATTCTTAGAAATAAAATATGTTTGTGTATAATTTTATTTTGTTGGTAAATATATCAGCTGTGTATTTTCAGGATTTTGAAACGTAGAATAGTTTGCAACGTGAACAAAAACTAGTGTGATGTTCTTAATTTAGATTTTATGAAGTTGATATCAGGAACTAACCTGTTTTATATACTGTTTTAGCCTTTGAATATCATTCTTGGTAGAGTTTGCTGTGGTAGCCCAGAAGGACAGGAGAAGGATGGCAGGTTCTGAAGGTTTTGAATATAAGGCATATGAGATCCTTGGACAGGGAGAAAATTTGAGAGCAAGTGGTAAGAAACCAATAATTAAAGGGAGGAGATCTGTGAACACTGCCAGTAGGCAAAGAATAATTACAGTATACTCAGGGTTTCTGGAAATGTCATTGGGGTGCAGCTTTTTTAATTACTTCTTCCTTGAAAGTTTTCAGCCAGGGCTGGGTGTATGCTGTAAAGAGTGTATTTTAATGGAAAAATAGAATTTGCTTTTTAGAAATTAATTATGAAGAGGACTTCTGAAATTTACCAGTAATCCTGGAAAATGAGAAATACTTGTACTTTTTTCTTTTTATAGGATAATTGCAGATGCCATGGCAATGTTTCTTTCTGAGTATTTGCTCATCATTGTAAATGCTTAGTGAAAGTAAGGAGTCTATTACCTGCTGTTTGCTGCTAGGCAGTGTCTTTGCTATGGTATTAACAAGATGAAATAATGTGTTCTTCATTTTTTGTGTACCCAATAACTCATTTTAATGTCTTTATTTGATACCTATTACTGTTCTACGAAGTGTGTTGAAGACACTAGTATCAGAGATGTTTGGAATTCTTGCATATCATCTAATTTATCCTTATCTACTAATAAATAATTTAATTCCTGTTAGAAAATGCTCCCCCGCAAAGATGGAGTACAAATTTCATGACAATGAAAGTTGCTGCTTTCAAAGGTCTCTTGGGATTCCAGTTATCTTCTTGAAACTTGTGAGCTTTGGTTGGAGTTCAGCATACCTTCATTGTCCTTTTGAGTGAATCTTTAAGCTTGCCTTCTGAGAGTGACGGGAAGAGTAAAGTTCTCAAAAAAAGGGAAGAGTCAAAATGACAAAGATATGCCTTTCTATAGAAATAATAGAGGTCTTTGGCAATTTAATCAAGAATATTATCATTGGAAAAGAGGATTTATTAGCCAGATTTCATAGACTAAGTTATGATTGTGGGTCATGAGATGGTAGGGATGGAAAGTGTACGTGGGAGACATGGGTTAAGTGAAGGACCTCATTTCTCTCACCTTTTTTTTCTTTTAAGGTGCAGACACTTGAATACATGTATATATTAATGGAAAAGAGTATTGCTTTTAGAAGAGAGATGATAGATGGCATAATTGAGCAAGATCCCAGGGTTACTGTGGATGAATGTGGGATCCAGTGTCTTCCTACAAGCAGAAGGATTAGCCTGGGGGGGGGGGAAGTGTTAAAGAAGAGGAAGGTGTGGCTGTAGATTGTGAGTGACAGGAGAAGATTACAGAAATTCCTGACAGCTTAGGTCAGTGTTTTTTAACATATCATCCCCATAATATTGGTGGTGTTTTTAGTCTGGATATGAACCCCAGTGATTTTAGTAGCTTCAGAAGGAAAAAAAGTGATGAACAATTTAATTCACACGCAGCTCATAAAATTGAAATGTCCTATCATTTTTATGACTTATTGCTATTAGCTTATTTTATTTTTATCAAAAAATATTGATGAATTTTTGGCCCATGTGCGTATCATATTTTCTTTAAGTAATCCTTGGAAACTGAAAGTTTGAGAAATAAACTTTCTTTTACTCAGATTTGAAAAAAGTATCTGTTCTGGTGTGACAAGAACTACAGTGACAAGGGGAAGTTATTTTTGTACCAGACATGTCCCTTGGAACTTAAATTAGATGGCTCTGATAAAATTTTTCTATTGTTGAGTTTATGTTTACTGAATGCAGCTATTTCCTAGGTCTAGTGGTACAAAAACAGGTATGACGTAGTATCTGCCTTCATGGAGCTCATAATAGCAAAGAGTCATTTCTGTACAGGCGTGTGAACAAATACAGGTGCATAAACAGCATGGTACTTTTAAAATTACAGGTATAGGTATAGATCCTTATATAAAGAAGGATGATTAACTCTTCTGAGATATGACTAGCGGGAATAGAATCTGGGAGAGTCGTGCAGGGAAAGTTGGGGTCTCAAAGGATGAACTCTTTCGGTGTAAGTGGGAAGGGGTTATCAACATGGAGATAACTAGGAGACGGAAGACAGTGTGGTCTAGTTGAGCATTTGTGAATAGTATTTTTGAATATTAGATGTAGTAGTTCCCTGAGGAGAGGATATCTCTCTAGTCTTTGCATCTCTGAATCCTAATAGAGTACGTAGCATACGTTAGCTTCTCAACAGTTTATGGAATGTAGTTGAGTGGGAGGAAGATGGGTAGGCAGGTGTTGCATATGTGCCTCGTCTGCCCTGTAGATGGCTCCCGAAGTCATGCTTATGAGTTGGACAGTATTCTATAGTGATAGGAAAGAAGTATGTCCAGGATTGGAAATAGATCAGATTTATATTTTAGAAAGATTCCAAGGTATTGTGTAGGTTAGTTTGGGAAATGGACCAGAGTTGAGGGTGAAATACTGGTTAGGAGGCTATAGTTGAGAGACAAGAAGTCATGAACCAAAGGAGTGAATGAATGTAGAAGAGAGGAGGAGCTTGAGTTGGCCTCCGTGGCTCAGCGATGAAGCTTTTAATTCTGTGGCCTTTTGAAAGGATTTGGTTACTTATCTGTGCACCATCCCTAGACATTTTTTTTTAAATTTATTTATGTAAGTAATCTTTACTCCCATTGTGGGGCTTGAACTCATGACCCTCAGATCAAGAGTTGCATACTCCTCTAGCTGAGCCAGCCGAGCACTCCTCTTTCTTTTCTTGAAAAGATTTCACCATTGGATTTTGAGCATAGTGAACAGAGGACTGGTTGGAGGATTTTTCTTTGACTTAGCAACTGGCTCTTAGAGGCAAAAGGAACTAAACATTGAGCACCAGGTTATGTATTATGTTTGGAATTTTATTCTATTACTACAGTTACTATAATTTTATACATTATCATTATCACATTTGATCCTAATAATGTGAGGGTAGGTATTTTTAAAATTCAGTTAGCCAACATATATTACGGACTTAATTTCAGATGTAGAGTTCAATAATTTATCAGTTGCGTGTAACACCCAGTGTTATGATCCCATCATGTGCCCTCCTTAATGCCCATCACCCAATTATCCCATTCCCCCCACCCCCCTCCTCTCCAGCAACCTTGTTTCTTTTAAGAGTTGTAAGGGAAGGTATTAATCAGTTTTTTGGTTTTATAGCCTCAGAAATGTTAAGATACTTGCCCAATCTCATAAAGCTAGTAAATGAGAGTCTACATTTAAACTCATGTCAGTCTAACTCCAGAACTCCTTTTCTCATAATACTAAGAGGGATTTCTCATTTCTTGCAAGGCTATGATTGGCATTTTAAAGAAACAGCTTCTAGTGCTGTATGAAAAGCTTGCATTAGGAGCTCTTAGAATTTTATTAGTAGTCTGTTTTTAGGTATTTATACTTTTTTTTTTTTAAAGATTATTTATTTATTTATTTGACAGAGAGAGAGACAGCCAGCCAGAGAGGGAACACAGCAGGGGAGTGGGAGAGGAAGAAGCAGGCTCCCAGCAGAGGAGCCCGATGCGGGACTCGATCCCGGAACGCCAGGATCACGCCCTGAGCCGAAGCCAGACACTTAATGACTGCGCTATCCAGGCGGCCCCCTATACTTTTATTTTTATCCCTATGTATTAGTAGGCATGTATCTATTGACGTATTGACACATGATATAGTAGTTTATTAACATCCCTAAAATCTTTCTCCTCATAAGGAAATGGATTGATAGATGGTTTTTGGCTTTCTTCTTTTCCTTTTCTTCTTCTCCTCCCCCTCCCCCCTCCCCCTCCCCCCTCTTCTGCCATTTATTTGAGAGAGCAAGAGAAAATGAGTGGGAGCGAGGGAGGGAGAGAGAATCTCAAGTAGACTCCAAGCTGAGCATGGAGCCCGATGTGGGGCTCCATCTCATGACCCTGAGATCACAACCTGAGCCAAAACCAAGAGTCGATGTTTACCTGACTGTGCCACCCAGACATTCCTGGCCTTTATTCTTCTAATTCTATAAATCTGAGCGTGCTTGAAAGATAGCTTATTTTCTGAATGTTTGAACTCAGTGAGAAGTCCTGTGTCTATGAGTTATGTGTCTGGATTATAGTAAACTCTATTGGATTAACAAAGAAAGCTTTGGAGAAATATTGAGGAAACCAACTCCTTATCCATTTTACCTTTCCTATGTTCTTTATTTTCTCAGTTGGCTGGAGTTGAGAGGAAAAATGGATGAACTAGAAATAGGTTTGTTGAAAAGAAAAATGTGGTCAAGTACTTAAACACTTGGCAGCAAGGAAAGGCAGAAAAAGTGGAAGGAATAGTAGCCAGGAATTTTACACTTAGGAAGCCAGGAAGTCTAAGAGGTAGACCCTGGGACAGGCCAACTGTAGGGGGGGATATAATTGTACTGATAACTTTTTAGAAAGGGCAGGAAGTGTGGTTATTTAAATTTGTTGTGTGTTATGCATACATATAAAAATTTGATATTTATAATTCCTACATAAAAGACAGGAATAGTAAGTTTTCAGAACAGAGAATTTTGGGGAATTAATTGAATGAAAAAGAATTCAAGTTGAGAAAAGGAAGTCAAGCTTTTTATTGAAATATGATTGGGTTGCCCAAAATTTTAAAAAATTATGTTTACAGTACAGTAAAAATGATGTGTACCTCAGAGTTTAATTTGGAAACAGTCACTGAAAAATATTTTCCATACAAAAAAGTACACCTAACGATAGAAGCAATACCTCAATGTATAGAAGCATATAAAGGTACTGATGGTTTCCTGCTTCATGAATGCAGTGTCCCTAATGTTCTTCTGAATTGGTTTTTAGAATGTAGACTGAGTCAGAGAAAGACAAATACCATATGATTTCACTCATATGTGGAATTTAGGAAACAAAACAGATGAACGTGTGGGAAGGGGGGAAAAAAAGAGAGAGAAGCAAACCATAAGGAGACTCTTGAGGATAGAGAACAAACTGAGGGTGTGACCAAGGTAGGTGGGTGGGGGGATGGGCTAGAGGGGTGATGGGCATGAAGGAGGGCACTTATTATGATGAGCCCTGGGTGTTATATGTAGTGATGAATCACCGAATTCTACTGAAACCAATATTACACTATATGTTAACTAACTAGAATTTAAATAAAAATTTGGAAGAAAAAATCTGTAACATCTCCAAAAAAAAAGTAAGGGAATAAAGTCACATCACAGTGTTTGGCATGGGGAAGTGCTCAGTAAACCTCAGTGTATCAAAAAAATTAAAATGAAATAAAAAGACTGAAAGAACTTTAGGGGAACAAAACCATTTTCCTTTCTGATGGCGCTTCACCTGCAATATTTTAGGTTTCTTAGTCTGAGCACCAGGGTGTTGTTTTTTCTTTCCCTGATATGAGAAGAAATGGTTCTTACAGAATTTCTGCAAATATTAGTCTTTTTAAAAACTAAATCTTTTTAATTTTTATTTTTTAAAAAACTCAAAAGCTATCTGGTGAAAGATTTATGTTTTTTTGCCCCAGAGGAATTTGCTACTTCAAAATAATTGGTCGTTAGGTAAAGTTTTGATTTGAAGGTCTGTTTATATATTTTGCTATTACTTGCTCAGAATGTATATTGAAAACTCAAGTTAATTTCAGTAGTGTATGACGGTCTAGCAATTCAGGAAAATTAGGAATATCGTAGCTACATCCTTTTATGTGAGATTATGGCAGGGTTTTCAGCTTAAAAATTTTTTTTATCACTCCTCTTAGAGGGTTTTGAAAAACAACTGTTGAGGTATAATTGACATGTAATTAAACTGCATATATATAAAATGTATAATTTGGTAAGTTTTGAAGTACATATATTCTTATGAAACCATCACCCCCCAGGGTTTCCTGGTACCCTTTTATAATTCTTCTCTCCCACCTCTCCCACACCCTTACAAACCCCCTAGACTTCCACTCATCTGCTTTCTTTAATTATAGACTAGTTTGCATTTTCTAGAGTTTTATGTAAGTGGGATCATATGTTATGCACTCTTTTTTTGTCTGTCTTTCACTCTGCATAATTATTTGAGCTTCATCCATGTTGTTGCATATAACAATAATTTATTCTTTTTTGATACAACACAGTTTTTCCATTCACCTCTTGGTGGACATTTAGAATGTTTCCAGTTTTTAGCTATCATACATAAAGCTTCTTTGAACATTCATGTACAAATCTTTGTATGGACGTATGCTTCCTTTTCTCTTGGGTGAATATCTAGGAGAGGAATGGCTAGATGATATCGTAATTATAACTTTAAAATTTTTAAAAAACTGAAATGGTTTTACTGAGTTGTATCATTTTACATCCCCCTTAACAGTGTATGAGACTTACAGTTTCTCTACGTCCTTGAAAGAACTTGGAATGGTCAGTCTTTTAAATTTTCGCTATACCAGTGAATATGTAGCAGTATCTCATGGTTGTAATTTGTATTTCCCTAATGACGAGTGATGAGCATCGCTTCATGTGCTTATTTGCCATCCAAATATCTTTTTATAAAGTGTTTAGAATGTGTAGTGATTTTGCTTCTATCATTTCTTTATTGATAGTTTGTATCTTTTTTCTCCCTAATTTGTCAGCTAGAGGTTTACCGATTTCATTGTCTGTTCTTTTTTTTTTTTTTAAAGATTTTATTTTATTTATTTGACAGAGATAGAAACAGGCAGCGAGAGAGGGAACACAAGCAGGGGGAGTGGGAGAGGAAGAAGCAGGCTCCCAGCGGAGGAGCCTGATGTGGGGCTCGATCCCATAATGCCAGGATCACGCCCTGAGCCGAAGGCAGAAGCTTAAGGACTGTGCCACCCAGGCGCCGCTCATTGTCTGTTCTAAGCAGCTTTGGTTTCATTGAATTTCTTTATTTTTCTGTTTTGTTTGTTTGTTTGTTTGGGTTTTTTGTTTGTTTGTTTGTTTTACTTATTTCCACTCTGATTTTTATTATTTCTTATATTCTGCTTGCTTGGGTTTAATTTGCTCTTCTTTTTCTACTTAAATTGTAAGCTGAGATCATGGTTTTGAGATTTTTTTTTTCTAATACAAACATTTAGAGTTATAAATTTCTCCCTAAGTAATACTTTAGTAGCATCCTATAAATTCTGATATTATGTTTATATTTTTATTCAGTTTGAAATACTTTTTAATTTCTCTTTGATTTTGTTCTTGACTGTGGGTTATTTACAGATACGCTATTTAATTTCCAAAGAGTTGAGGATTTTCTAGAGATCTTTTTTGATATCATTGAGTTAGAGAACATAGTTTGTTAGTTTGTGTGACTTAAATCCCTTTAAGTTTATTGACACTTGTTGTATGGCTCAGATTATGGTCTGTCTTGGTAAATGTTGCTATGTACTTGGAAAGGATATGTATTCTGTTGTTGGGTAGAGCATTCTCTGATTGTTCATTAGGTCATATTAGTTGTTAGTGTTATTCAAGTCTTCCATATCATTGAAGAATATATTTATTCCATCAAGTATTGAGAGTAGGGTCTTGAAATCTGTAACTATAGTTGTAAATTAGTCTGTTTCTGTTTGCCATTTTATCAGTTTTTGCTTTATGTATTTTGAAGCTCTCTTATTAGGTGCATAACCATTTAAGGATGCTTCTGTACTCTTGATGGATTACCTCTTTTTCATCTGAAATGAAAAAAAGCTTTCTTTGTCCCTGGTAATATTTATTGCTCTGTAATATAATTTGTTTGATTTTAAAGAAGCCACTTTGCCTTTCTTTTGACTAGTGTTAAAATGATACATCTTTTTCCACCCTTTTATGTTTAACATATTTATGTCTTTGTGGTATGTTTCTTATGGTTGAGGTTTGCTCTTTTATCTGACAGTTTTACCTTTTAATTCAGATGGTTAGATCATTTATATATAATGTGGGATAATAAGGTTTAAATCTGTAATTTTGATATTTGTTTTCTACTTGTCCTATATGTTCTTTGTCCTCTTTTTCCTCTTTATCTGACTTACTTTAGAGTGTGTATTTTTATGATTCTGTTTCATTTCTTTTGTTATAATTTTTTTGGTGTTATTTTAGTGGTTTCTTTAGATTTGATAGTATACATCTTTAACTTATCCAACTTCAGGTGGTATTACCCCACTGCTGTATAGTATAAGAACTTTACAATAGTTTATATACATTTATCCCCTCCTGTCCTTTCTGTTAGCATTGTCATATATTTCACTTATCCTTGTTATGAACCTCTCATATATTGTTATTGTTTTTGTTTAAATAGTTATTTTAAAGAGATTTATGTAGTAAGAAAATGTTATATATTTACCCTTGTAGTCCTCATTTCTGTTGCTCTTCCTTCCTTTGGGTTGATCCATATTTCAGTCTGGTATAATTCTTCTTCTGCCTGAAAGCTTTTCTTTAACATTCTTTCAGACTCTTGCAAAAGAGTCTTCATTTCACTTTGTTTTTGAAAGATATCTTCACTTGATATAGAATTCTCATTTGACGATTTACAGTACCTTAGAGGTGTTGCTGCTCTCTTCTTGCTTGGATTGTTTCTGATGAGAAATCTGCTGTCATACTTACCTTTGTTTCTGTATGCCTAAGTGTGTCTCTCTTTTTCTCCCCACTATGGCTGCTTTAAAAGTGTCTCTTTATCACTAGTTTTGAGCAATTTGATTATGATGTGCCCTGATGTAGGTGGTTTTTTTTTTTTTTTAATGTAGGTTTTTTGTGTGTGTGTTTGGGATTTCCTGAGATTTTTGGTTCTCTAAGCTTTTTAGTTTTTAGTTAATTAGGAATATTTGGCTTTTGTGTCTTCTGTCTCCCATTTCTTTCTTGCAGGGTCTCCAGAGACATGAACAGAAGGGTATTTAAGGTTGTCTCATAGCTCTGAAGCTCTTTTTATTTTTTTAAAATTCTTTTTCTCCCTTTTGTTTCATTTTGCATGGTTTCTAAGGTTTCAGGTTCACAAATTTTTTTCTTTGCAGTTTAATCTTCCATGAACTCTATCTAGTGTATTTTTAATCTCAGACATTGTAGTTTTCAACTGTAGAAGTTCAGTTCTGATCTATTTTATATCTTAGTTGTTTGTAACTTTTCAAACATATGGAATATAGTTACAATAATAACTTTTGCTATTCTTGTCTGCAATTTCTTACATCTGAGTCAGTTCTGGGTTGATTTTGATTGATAGTTTTTTCTTCTAATTGTGGGTCTTATTTTTCTATGTCTTTGCATATGTGGTAATCTTTGGATAATAGGTATCATGAATTTGACCTTGTTGAGTGCTGAGTATTTTTTCATTCTTGTAAATATTCTTGAGCTTTGTCCTGGGGCGACATGGTTAAGTTAGTTGGAAACTTTGCTCCTTTAGACTCTTGCTTTTAACATTGGTTCAGTGGGCTTAGATCAACATTTAGTCTAGAGTTTATTATTTCCCAGTAATGAAGCAAGACCCTTAATACTCTACCCAGTGCTTTCTGAATTAAGAGTCTTGCTATACTGGCTAGTTGGACCAGGTACTGTTGCTAGGAATGCCGAATACTATTGCTCTAATCTTTGGGATGGTGCTTTCCTTGACTATGGGTAGTTTCTCACTGAATACTCAAGGGGAACTCTCCACACTTTTCTGCAATTCTCTCACTGTGCAGCTTTCTCCTCTCGCTCACTGCCTTTGAGTTCGAGAATCTTAGCTATGTTTCTTTCTCTGAGGAGTCCTTCAGGCTCGGCCTACATTCCCCTTCCTTGCCCTTCAGGAATCTTTCATAAGGATAACTTTATATATGCTAGGTCTCTAACCTTGGCTGGAAGTTTCTTTTGTCTTCAGAGTATTGGTTTGGCACATGATCTTAGTTATAAATTAGTTTATGTTGTTTGGTCATATGGTCATTATTTTTATTCTTTGAATACAGTTAAATATGTTATTTCCTGGTTACAGTTTCTTAGATTATCAGTAATTTATCACACCAAATGAGAATTGCTCCAGCCATGTAGAATTATGGCCTGATTCTAGTGTTTTAATTTTCTTTTGTTTGTTTCCTTTTTAAAATGAGTATGGAAATATTAGTAAAGAATAGTTGACATATTATTTATCTCGTTGGTAGGACTTTGGTTGTTTATTATTATGACTGCCATAGGCCATTGGAGCATTGTAACAAGAGAACCTTAAACTGTTGATTTTTGGTGAATCACTGAAGCTTTATTTTTTGTTTGTTTTGTTTTGTTTTTAAGGTTTTAGAATCATGATCCACTGGTCCAAAGTATTTTGTTGAGGTCAATTAAAATAATATTTGAGTCTTGATGTTGTTACTTGCAATGTCCGTTATTTCTTATGCTCTTAATCTGTCTTGTTCAACAGAGGTCGTCCTGAGGATGATTCCATCCACATCTTGAGTATTGATGAGAAGAATAAACTGGGAGCCAGGATTATCAAGGCAGAGATGATGGGAAATATGGTAAGTCTTCTGTGTTGTTCTTAGGAGAATAGAAATTAACTCCAACTTCTTACAAGTAATTTTGGAAGTTTCTTCTCATTGTGGATGTAGCACAGTATGAAAAATAACTGCTGCTTATTGATTCTTTAAAGAAATTCTTGAACATTTCCAAAAACAGTTCTGTCCATTCTAAATAGTGTGTCTACTTTTCCTGTCAGATTTTTGAAAATTAACATCCTAGGGAACAAAATGTTTTTAAATTTTCTTTTCTACTTTGCAGTTTTAGTGTAGCATGTTGGAGGGAGATGACGATGTCATTGTCTTCTTTCCCTGTTTTAGTCCTATGTTATTTAGAGTGTGTATTGCTTTCTTAGATTCCCTTACTTAGGAACCTAGCAAATGAGCTTCTAAAAAAGGTGGTTAATTCATTAGTCCAAATTTTAATGGAATATGTTTATGCCTGGTAAGTGTTAGATGCTTTGTATAGGTTAGCTCATTTAATTTCCGTAATAGTGTTATGATTTAAGACTAATTTACCTCAGAATTGAGTAGGAAATGGGGATGATGTGCTGAGAGCTACACCCGTCTCTGTTGATTGTTTGCATGTTAGAGCGTCACGTTGCTGTTGCACTGGTACGTGTTACGTTGTGCACAGGAGCAGAGCCAGCTTTACCTGTCTTGACAGAGTCCATGCCCTCTTAGGAATGTACTCATCTCAAACCCAAATGTCAGTGAGCTTTAAGTGATCTTCCCTTTTGTGTACTGTCAGTATGACACTGTTCGATAGAATAAAAGTTGGCCGAACAAGATGCTTCTATTTTTATTAGTTTGTGTATCGAATAAAAGGCCTGTCTTGCATATGCGGCTCTTTCTCTTTGAATCCGGTCTTTGGTAACACTGCCCTTCAGCTCAACCCAGAAATTGGTAAGAGAGACAAACCAACAACAGTAATAATAACAAAAAGTTATTAAAGTTTGTCTTTTGAAAGCACAAAGGAATTAGTTTGAAATAGTGAAAGAGAGCTCACCAAGTTAGCAGGTTAATTTATGTTAAAAGAAGTGTTCCTTTAGTCATGGGACCACTGCAGTGAGAATACCCTTCTCTGCTTGTCATATGCTTCTATTTGTTTAATGTATTTCTTCATGTGTCAGTTGTTTTATATAAATTTCTAAAGACTTCCTAGAGTAAAAATGAAATATATTCAGGGTTCTTATTTACAATACCCAACAATAAAGAAGGTAATATTTTAAGTCTTATTAAGGATTTATTGTTACAGTAACTGAAATTTTGACTATTGAATGTTTAAATCAAAAGAATTATAAAAATGTCATTCTTAAGGTTATGTATTTTCTCTATGCCCCTGTCTCTCCCCTAAAATATATGTCCTTGTAATTATTTACCTTCAAAGCATAAACAAATGGCACAGCTATCTGAGATGTGTGGGACTGAGATGAATTCATTAAAAAGCAATGTACCAGGCTGTGAGTCGGTGACTGAATTTAGGTTATGGCCACATGGGTGTTGATTATGCTCTTTTCCCTTCTGTTGTATAAATTTGAAGTATTCTACACTGAGGAATTAAGCTACATGTGACACTCATTTTTCTTGTTTTTCCCTTTGAAGGAATTAGCGGAACGACTTAAAGCTCAACTTGAAAAGGCAAATAAATTCAAAGAAACTGTAACACAGGTATCATCAAAAGAATCTGGGGTGGGGGTAAGTAATGAAAGTTTGTTTGTAGGTGTGTAATTACCTTGCATAGTACTGCTACTTGGCAGTGGTAATACTTGAATGTACAATGTTTCTGTATCTGTGTCAGTGTGTTTATATGTGTGTTTGCTTGTTTTTAAAATTTATTTTCGTATGTATTGTCTTAACGTTCCACCCCTGTGTCCTGGTGGAAAAAAGCCTAGGCTGGAGAGACCTGGTTTTATTTTGGACTGTGCCATTTACTGACTCTTTGACTTCACAGAAAACACGCCGGTCCTTAAATTCTTCCCCTAAAGAATGAGAGACTTGAATTTGGTATCTATTTCATATAAAACAAATTATATTGTTCGAGGATTCATTCGTCCATCAGTTAGTGGAAAGAACGGATAAAAGCACCTGCCCACATAGAGTCTCGTCTGGGGAGGGAGAGGCAGTAAATGATACACATAATCAATAGTATAGCGTATTAGAAAGTTAGACACCCAGTGGAAGGCCGGTGGGGGTCTTGAGTGCCCAGTGTGCTGGTGGCTTTGAGGACACAGGCTAATTGTGGTTGGAAAAGTGACACTGATGCAAAGATTTGAAGTGAAACAGCGGATCTGTGTGTCTGGGTGAAGAGCACTCTGGGCCTGAGGAGCAGAGGGTCGTGAAGATGGGACCCTGTGTGAGGTGTAGGAGGAAGAGCAAGGAGCCCAGTGTTGCCGGGGTGGAACGGATGGGAGACGGGGAAGTGGAAGACCCAGGTTATCGAGACCGTGGGAGACCAGGTCATGGGCAGCTTGAAGGTCAGGGTGAGGAAGTGGGTTGTATTGTGAGTGAGATGGCATTGGAGGGATTGCAGCAGAACTGTTTTGGCAGGACCGTCCTGCCTTCTCGTTAAGCGTAGACTGAAGGAGCGTAAGAGCAGAAGCTGGAATCTAGAAAGCCTCTGGCAATAATCACACAAAGAATGGTAATGGCTTTGACTAAGATAGTAATCCCAGAGGTGGGTAGAAGTGGGTTAGGTTCTTACATGCATAAGTGTTTCCTGTATGTATTTTGAAAGGAGAGTGGACAGGATTTTTATGATGGTTTACATGGGGGGGGTGTATGAGATACAGAGGGGAGTGGAAGTGACTTCTAAGTTTTTAACCTGAGCAGCTGGAAGACTAGAGTGGCAGCTCTTGGAGGTGTAGAAAGAGGGGAAGTCTGTTTTAGAGTGAAGAGTACTAGTTCTATTTTAGATATATTGAGTTTGGATGCCGTTTAGATGTGGAACAAGTGGAGATGTCAGGGAGGCAGGTTGATATTGGGAATTGGGGGAAGCCTGGGCCGGAGATAGAAATTGGGGAGCTCTTGACGATAGAGACGGTATTTAAATCCATGATAGTGCATGAAATCGGCACAGGAGTAAGTGTAGATAGGAAAAGGTGAAGGGCTGAACTGGGCATATTACAGTGTTGAGAGGGTTATAATGAGGTTTATAACATTTTAAAGGATTGCTCTCAAAGATTAATTTATATAATTTAATGTCCGCATGTGAGGAGATGAGAATGTATGAAGTCAAGTTCCGTAAGGCTTTCTGCAAGCTCACGTTATTGATGGTTTAGACCGTAGTAGAGAGTATGTTTGTGAAATTGGCTGTTTTTATGACACTGTGCTAGCTCATGTTTTAAAGTAGTTAACTTAGAATCTCTTACACAGATTAAGGAGTTGAGAGTGAGATGCTACACTTAAAATTAAGAAGTGGGACTCACCAAGGGTAGCTGAGCCTGGGGGCACGGTACGGTCTGTCTTCCACACTTCGGCCACACTCACGTTTTCACGCCTCCTTGTGGTCATAATATTTCTGTAGTCTAGCACTTCGTGTGGTTTCTTCATGCTGACTCTGTTAAATACTAGATCTTCCTTCGGGATGGCCTTCCACAGACCAGCCCCGTTTTCCAGCCTCACCTCCAAAGCTCTCATACATAATGTCCGTTATCTCTAACGTTTACATATGCTGTAATTATCTGTGCCAGATGTTACCCTCTGGAGGCTTGTCCACTTTTCAGTTGTCTTTACTTCCTTCTGAAGCCTTTTTTTTCATCCTTTCAAAAAGTTATAACCTATTTTTGTTTTGACACTTCGAAGACCCTTAAAGTATTCTCTGTGGAATTTATCTCTTCAAATGATACGTATTTGTATTCTTGTCTTTACCCTGTAATCTATACCTGTTTCTTTCCTGACACTTGTCACTTTACACAAAAGGGTTTTAAAGCTGTGGCTGGACTTCAGAGGATTCTTGAAATTGAAAGCAATTCAACTGAAAAAATTGAAGCAGATCTTTTAAATAACTTTTTTTCCTGCTGGTTTAAGGATATCGTATAGTAACTGACAGACTCTCGTCCCTTAAGCACGTAACTTTATAATATTACTGATGTCTATGATTTTTAGCTCTTCCTAGCTTTTGAGTGGTGGACCTCATAACCCAGTGGAGTAGGATTCAAAGTTCTATTCCAAGTAGTACACAAAGTTGACTTCCCGTTTGTAAACTCTTTAGGAAACTGAATAGCCTCGAAGCTTCATCTCGCAAGATTTTTATTCTAAGGATTCTTTGACCCCAAAGAAAAATTATCTTCTCTGCAGAGATGGTGCACTTGCACATTTTGTTCAAGCTTTACCAGACACACATGCAAAACAAACCTTTACGCACAATTCTGCAAGAATTCCCTGCTGTCAGTAAAGTCATTTATTCTCTCGAGGCCAGGGCCTTGGCTTAACTGCCTTTCAGAGTAGTTTTGCTCAGAAATAAGAGTAGAATACAAAGTTGTTTACTGCCTCACAGACATTTTCTGGCTTATTAGAGGAAAATCTTGAGATGCTTCTTACAAAAATTTTGCTGTTTGAGAGAAAATCCCATTCATAGAGCAGTTGAACAGAGAGGAGAGCTTCATTGCGTACTTGGTGCTAGAAATGTTCGGCGCTATGAACACGGCAGATTCAGCCATCTCTGAGTATTGTTTTGGCTTTAGTAAAAAAACCATCAGCACTCGTAATTATTAGTTGGCTTATTTCTCTTCCCTTTCAGAGAGTGAACTATTCAATATTTAGGAGGAGTGTTTCTCTCAGTTCGTAGCTTGTGCCTTGAGTACTGCATGGTGCACTGTAGACAAGCAAGAAATTGGTTGAATTTATTCAACAAGGACTTTTCAGTTCCTTCTTTGCAGAAGTCACTTACGTTCGCAGTTTTCTAAGTCGGGTATCTTTTAAATCTAAAATACACATTGCAGCCTTGCATTTATTCCACTGCTCACCATGGTGCATTACCATAGGTAGATTTTACTTGGTAGCGTAGCCTTTCTTTCCTGCCACAGAGGAGGAGCACAGAGATATTCTCTCTGGTCATTTAGCTAGTTTCTTCCCTAGCCAAGCAAAACAGTCCCTGGCTGTACCTATTTTGTATACAGTTCTACTTCTTTTCTTACAATCCCCAAATTATCTCATTTCTGTGGTCTACAGTTAGGAATATTATCTATGTTGCTAGAGGGCTTATTTCTTCAAATAAACTATTTCTAAGGAGTAGACGTTTTAAGCTAAATTAAAGCCAGACAATTTCATAGACGATATGTAAATACAAACACATTTTATAGTAACGTGGATTCTTGTGTCTGTTCACTCTTCTTGCATCTTGCATCAAATTCTTCATGAGGTGGTGTCGGCATTACCTGCTAAATATTTCTAAATCTGCTGTTGCTTCTCTTACCTGCCTCATCAACTCCTTGTGCCTGTCAGCTCTTTGTCGTCATCATCTGGACCTCTGAGTGGCTTTCTCTCCACGCTCATTGTGTTTGCACAAAGCATTTCGTTTGCTCAGAATATTATTCTTCTTTCCTTCTATTCTCTTAGTTACCTCCTGTTCATCCTTTAGATCCTAACTCAGACGTCATATTTTCCTTTGGAAAGCATTCTCTGGAAAGAAAACTTATAAATAAGATCAATTATACAAATATATAATTACAGCTTTGATGGTACTCCAAAGGAAAAGTATAGAAATGTGGGGATAGCGAAGAGGGCCCGGTGCAATCTGGGCATCCAGAGAATGTTTTGAGGCTGTAGCCATTATTTTTGGATCTTATCACCATGTTTGTAACTTTGCCAAAGGAAAAGCTTTTCTCTTAATGACAACTCTCTGTAAGACGTATTTCTAAGCCACGGAAATAATCTTCACCATGGCTGCTAAGTATTATCTTGGGTGTGAGTGATGACCCATAGGCACCAGTCACTGAATAGGAAACACTGGCTTGGATGTCTTGTTGGCCATATTTAATTGTTAATGCCATCTGGGGGAGGATTTTTTTTTATTGTTTTGTGAAGAATATTCTCTCAAATGTACTAATTTAGAGCAACTTGTAATTATTTTGGATAGTTGTGATCATATATGTATCACGTTGAATTTTGGTATGAAGAATTCTCTCTCTCCAGTTGTGAACCAGGGTCCTCCAGTAGTTACGGAAGCCGTAGCTAGTTAGTTGGTTTTCTTGGAGAAGGAAGAATGACCCAGGGCAGCTTCTTTCTTCCGACAGTTCACCTTTGTTCCCTCAAATGCTCATCAGTCTACTATGATCAGCGTTTTGTTGTTTTTTTTCTTCTGTTGTATAATTAAATTTAAGGGAAAAATTAAATGCTACTGCATAATGGGCAATAGTGTGTCCTGAGACTTCCATGTTCTCTTGAAGGGTTTGATTCTAATATATTGGTTTCCTCATTTCTGAGGGGAGGACATGGAAGAAGGACGCCATGGGTTGATGTTATATATTTGCAGTTTAAGGGTGTACTTTTAAGTGAAACAAATGGACCCCAAAGTAAATTTTATCCTTATATGTATTTAAAAATTACTTTGGTTATATTGTAGCATGCATAACAAGTTAGTTATAAGAAGTCAGATTTAACGTGTTTTTAGGAAAGCTAAAAATAAAGTTTTTTTAAAATTCTGTTTTCTTATTTTGGGGGTGATCATTTTATTGAGGGGATTCAGGGAAAGGTCAAAGGGCTGGTAGGACAATGAGATCCGATGTCCTCAGCCCAGCTGTGATCTCCCCAGCATTATTGTTCTGAAATGCAGTTTTCAGTTTTGTAGTGCCTAATAAGTGTGCACATACCAAACATGTCCCAGTACAATAATTGTAGTAGACGGTTGCTAATGAAGATTTATGAGGAAGAGAGTAAAATTAGTTGAGTGGAACTAAACACAAAAAAGCAAGAAAACAAAACAAAACACTTGAAATTATATCATAATGAGTCATAGAAAAAGTTTATGGTATTTGTTACGTTCCTGTCTACCCAGAAATACCCAGTATATCATCCATGTGTGATTCTATGAATTAGGTCTAAATATTTAGTGATAAAATATACTTTGGTTTAGAAATCTGTGCCATCGGAACATTATAGGATATGTTTAATAAAGAATTATTACCTTAAGAAAACCACTTTGCTTCTAATTCCTTTAATAATATTTTTTACTTAGGTTCTATATCTAAGTTTATTTCACTGAATTTCAAGATATAATTTTATTTTCCAGGACAGTGGTATTAATTGACATGTACAGTATTACAACTGCTACCGTTATTAATAGTAATAGATGATATTTTTCGAGGGCATGCTGTATGCCAGGACGTGTTTTAATCACTTATTTATAGAAATTTATTTAGTTCTCATTAAAATTCTATGAAGTCATTTATCTTCATCTTTTGAATAAATTGAGTGCAGGATGGCATGGATCTCAGTTAAGTTTTAATTTGGTGGCAAGAAATGAGGTCAGGTTCGTGTGTGCAATTACAGTTATTTAAAGTAAATAAAAATTATTTAAAATAATTCCTTTGACATAGATTGATGAACTGATTTTAGAAATATAAAAAGAAAGTCTTACCTAGATGTTGAAACTGATTTCATATGTGACAGTTATGCAAACTCTAAACCCAAAAATTTAAGTAGCCTAGTAATGCTCACACAATTACATAGAAAATTTCTATTATAAAGGTATATATGGGCTTTAAAAATAAAGTGTATTTTTCTTTATTTTTTTTCCTTAGGTGACTTTTTAATTATAATACGTATTCTTTGTAGAAATATGGAAAATGCAAAAAAAATAAAGGTGAAAATAAATCACCTTAAATCCTACCACTCAGGGAGTATACGCTGATAAAATATTTTGAAGTATTTCCCTCCAGATTGATTTAATTCCTTCCTTCCTAATGACATGTTAAATATTTTTGCACAATCGACAAAGCAATGCAAAAAAGACAAAAAAATCTACATTTAAAAAATATTTTTGATGTTTCCCTCAAGTCTCTGTCCATTATAACTATGAAAGCACATGCATAATTTTACATAATTATAGTCTTTTTTTATTCTGCTTTTCTCTACTCATTCTGTCAACAGTGTTTTTCCATGCTGCACAGTTATTTATTATTAAATGAAATTGTAATCATATCAGCATATTTTGTGTCCCAATAATACAATTTCTAAAATTTATTTTAGGAAGGGAGATTGAAGAAATTCACAATGACCCATTTCTCCCTGCAAATTTGCCTGCAAAAAAAAAGAAAAATCACGTTTCTCTTAGCAGTTACTCAAAACGTTTGCCATTCCCCCCAAATTCCCTGCTTTATTCTTAGCAGTCACTTTGCTTCTTACCTGATGATCGGGAAACTAGAGATTGTAAGGTTGAATGTTTTCAGTGTCCATCCGTTGTTCCTGTCCCCAGAAAATTAGCCTTTCTGCATCTGTCATCTGGCAGTGGGAACAGTGTTTTCATTTCCTCGAAGGACAAGTTCTTTACCACTCTAATCTCATTCTTTTTCTAGCCTCTAGAACCAGTTCCCACCTTCTCCTGTATGGAATCTTCAATTTCTCTCTGTTGGCCTCTTTCTCATTACTTGCAAATATGCTCAAGTTGCTGTGTCTGTGAAACGAACAAGCAAACAAACAACTTTCTATTTTCTTAGCAACTTCACTGTCCTCCCCTGCAAAACAGCAGGGCAGGGTGGTCCGGGCAAAGGAGCGTGGGTGAGGGTGCAGAGGTGACGGGGAGATGGTGTCATCTGAGGATGGGGCATTCTTCTGAATGGCTACAGAGAGAGGTATGAGTGAGGGAAGAGGAAGAAGAGGTTGGATAGGTAGGCAAGGATCAAATCTCTGTTCTCGTCCTGGCTGTGTCTCTTAGTTTCATGGTTCCAGTTAACATCTTTTTGTGGATGATCTGTAACTTTAGCGCTGCACTCTGTGCTGAGTTCTTAACTAGTGTTTTCAGTTGTCTGCCTGAATTTTAAGGATGTACCGTAACTTCAGAAAGTATAAAACCATCCCCTTTACATACATAATTTTCCTTCTCTTTTAAAAAAATCTTATTTAAAGTCAATTTAATTAACGTGTGCAGTATTATTAGTTTCAGATTCATCAGTTGCATATAACACCCAATGCTCATTACATCACGTCCCCTCCTTAATGCCCGTCACCCAGTTACCCCAGCCCCCCATCCACCTCCCCTCCAGCAACCCTCAGTTTGTTACCTGGAGTTAAGAGTCTCTTATGGTTTGCTTCCTTCTATTTTCCTCTTATTTTATATTTTCTTCCCTTCCTCTATGGTCATGTGTTTTGTTTCTTAAATTCTACATTTGAGTGAAGTCATATGGTCTTTGTCTTTCTCTGACTGACTTATTCCACTTAGCATTATACTGTCTAGTTCCAGCCACATCGTTGGAAATGGCAAGATTTCATTCTTTTTGATGGCTGAGTAATATTCCATTGTATATGTATATTATATCTTCTTTATTCATCTGTTGATGGACATCTGGGGTTTTTCCATATTTTGGCTATTGTGGACATTGCTGCTATAAACATTGGGGTGCAGGTGCCCCTTTCAGTCACTGTGTTTGTATCCTTTGGAATACCTAGTAGTATAATTGCTGGGTTGTAGGGTAGTTCTATTTGTAACTTTTTGAGAAACCTCCATACTGTTTTCCAGAGTGACTGTACCAGCTTGCATTCCCACCAACAGTGTAAGAGGGTTCCTTCCCCTTTTTCCACATCCTCGCCAACATCTGTCGTTTCCTGACTTGTTAATTTTAGCCATTCTGACTGGTGTGAGGTGGTATCTCATTGTGGTTTTGATTTGTATTTCCCTGATGCTGAGTTATTTTGACTATTTTCATGTGTCTGTTGGCCATTTTTATGTCTTTGCTGAAGAAATGTCTGTTCATGTCATGATTTTCCTTCTCTTACTTGCATGCTCATCCTGCTGTTTTTCTTAGTTAAAAACCACGGAGAAGTCCTTCATTCCTCCTGGCAGCACAGTCAAGTGTCACCAAGTAATGTTTTACTTGCCTTCCCTCCTGTACATACCTTATATCCTTTTAATTTCTGCCATCACTGCTCTAGGTCACTGCCCCATCATCTCTTTCTTAGAGTACAGCAGTAACATCCTAAGTGCTCTTCTTGCCACTCTTCCTTTGCTCATCAGAGTGTCTTTTAAATTGACACCAGGCTTCATCTGAATGTAGTTGTGGTAGAGTCAAAAGAACCCTGAACTAGGGCAGTTAGAACCTCAGGTTATGTCTGTTCTTCTTTGCTCCTTTAGCCAAGGTAGTTGTCTAGAGACAAGAGCCTTTGAAATATTTTTGAGAAGTTTAAAATGTAATATAAATTTAAAATTTCTCTGAAACATGAATATATTGCATTTACTTAGGAATCTTTCAGCAGTACTGAATCTTTGTGCTTTGTTGGGGTTGTTTCCTTTACTTCTTAACCCTTTACCCTTTTATCTTTGTTTCCAAAGACCCAGTTCACTTGCACCCAAGAACACATCTTTTTCTCCATCACGTGTGACCTGGTACTACTTGATTTATATTTTATCTTACTTAATAGTCTAGTGGAAATTTGTATAAACTCCCTATTTCCTCTTTCTCCCTCTCTCCTTGCCATTTAATTTATGAATTCCTTAACAACTAGAATCATATCTTGTTCATTGTATTAGACACATTCATCTGTTGGATTATATAATGATAGAAGTAGTTCTTTTATCTATCTATTTATTTATTTATTTATAATTTTTATTTTGTTATATTAGTCACCATGCAATACATCCCCAGTTTTTGATGCAATGTTCCATGATTCATTATTTGCGTATAACACCCAGTGCACCATGCAATATGTGCCCTCCTTAATACCCATTACCGTCCTATCCCAATCCCCCACCCCCCTCCCCTCTGAAGCCCTCAGTTTGTTTCCCAGAGTCCATAGTCTCTCATGCTTCATTCCCCCTTCTGTTTACCCCCCTTCATTCTTCCCTTCCTTCTCCTACCGATCTTCCTATTTTTTATGTTCCATAAATGAGTGAAACCATATAATTGTCTTTCTCTGCTTGACTTATTTCACTTAGCATTATCTCTTCCAGTCCTGTCCATGTTGCTGCAAATGTTGAGAAATTGTTCTTTCCGATGGCTGAGTAACATTCCATTGTATATATGGACCACAGCTTCTTCATCCAGTCATCTGTTGAAGGGAATCTTGGCTCCTTCCACAATTTAGCTATTGTGGACAATGCTGCTATGAACATTGGGGTGCATATGGCCTTTCTCTTCACTATGTCTGTATCTTTGGGGTAAATACCCAGTAGTGCAATTGCTGGATCATAGGGTAGCTCAATTTTTAACTTTTTAAGGGACCTCCACACTGTTTTCCAGAGTGGCTGTACCAACTTGCATTCCCACCAACAATGTAGGAGGGATCCCCTTTCTCCACATCCTCTCCAACATTTGTTGTTTCTTGCCTTGTCAATTTTTGCCATTCTAACTGTTGTAAGGTGGTATCTCAGTGTGGTTTTGATTTGAATTTCCCTGACGGCTAATGATTTTGAACATTTTTCATGTGTCTGTTAGCCATTTGTATGGATAGAAGTAGTTCTGACTCTCAGGAGTTCATTGATCCAATGGAATGAAATGAAACAGAATATTTAAAAAAAATGAAAAGTCTGCAATGTCTTTGATTTAATTTAATGCCATTTATGGATCTATCTTTTCAGATTGCCCAGAGTTTCATCCCAAAGCTAGACAGTATCATTAAATATATTAAATCAACAGTTAAAACTGGGCTTGGTTGTTGAGTCCTTAATCAGATACCCAGGCCTTTTCAGGGGGTGTGCAGACTTTCATTTAGGTGAAAGAAATTTTTTGTAATTGAAAAATATATCACCAGTTAAAGGAGCATTGCCAACTTAACCTTGTCTTTCAGAAAGCCAGTGTCTACTAAAATATCGTTTTTACTAACTCATCTTTTTAGAGAAATGGAGTGATAGAAAATCATGTGGGATTTTAAAGCCAACGATTTAGAGTTGGGTCTGGAGCCTCATCATTTATTGTATGTGACCCTTAGTATCCTCCCTAGTAAAATGTGGCTCAATGATACCTGTGTTATAAGGTTCTTAAAATTAAATGAGATATATTTTAGAACTTTATAAAATTATATAAATATTAATTTCTATTTGGAAAACTGGTCTTGGTTTGTTTTTAAATAGGAAAAATATAAGGCAGTTTTCAGATTTCATTGCTGTTGTTGATGTATTAAATAACCTATGTTGTCCTTAAATTTATCTATTTCGTGTCAAAGTAACAAAGCTTTTTTTTTTTTTTAACATCTAAAAGACTCTATTATTTTAGTGTAGAAAGATTCCAGGGTGTCAGTTAAAACTTAAAAAATTTCTTAATCTCCTTTCCTCCTCTCCTCCCTCCCCACCTTGGCAAATGCTGAAAGGAGCCTGGTTAAAAATATAATGTAAAGTTACATGTTTTTTCATGAGTAGCTTCATATGTAAAGATTACAAAGATGCAATGATGAAAGAAGGAAAGGAGACTGAAGAATTGAATTGGCTCTCATATTACACCAACGCCAGATATTACACTGGTTCTACAAAATGCCTGTTAACAAAATTAAAATCGTTAGTAGTTAAATGTGTCTCCAAATAATCCACTTTTGAAATTGTGCAGTGAACTGTAGGCTAGCATAAATTTTTACTTATAATAGTTTAGTAATGATCCTTTACAGTAATACTTAATTTTCTCAAGCTTGTACACATTTAGAATCCATCCTACCAGCAGCTTTATGACAAAGAGGTTAGGCAGGTCATTATAATACTAATTAATGGTATATTAATTATTATGCCAATAAATATATGCCTTTATTCTGATCCTAGAGCATGCTCTAGAACAATTCCCGTATTGGCAAGGGAGGCTTGAGGAACTGAAAGGATGTGATCCTGGTGTACGTTTTCAGTTTGTGCTGGGCCATCTCTTATCTTCCGAATCTCAGCATTGATGTGGAGTTTTGCAGGGGTCCCTACAGCCTACCATGTTCGGAAAATCATGGGGCAGCATTTCTGAGTGCTCTGACTAGAGGTGTGTTAATGCTTTGAGGCCTTCACTCTGTACAAAAATGTACAATCAAAGACAAAATACAAGAAGAATTGGAAGAGATGTAACGTGCTCAAAAGTAAAGATACATTTCTCTGAACTGAACAGAGTATAAAACAGTAAGGATCTGGAGCTTGCAGAGCAGCTGAGAACTGAGCTGCTCTGCGATGATGGGAACTAGATCCCCTCACTGAGCCTCTCCCTGCCTCATCCCGGTTTCTCACTCCTGAGAAAGGAGTCTGGGAAAGGCCTTGCGTACTTAGGGCTGTAGCTCCCAGGAAATGACGAGAGTGGGAGGTGATTTAGATGGAAGAAGGCAGACATAGCCTGCGGCCGTGACGTGCACTCCGTGCAGTAGCCCGTCTCACAAGGCGAGATACTGTTGTCGGAACCGGGAATCCTCGTGGACCAGTGGAGGCACTGTCAAAACTACCATTCACTGAAGGGTCAGAGGAGGCAGAGAGGCAGGAGGGAAGGAAAAACCCTCCCACTCAAGTTTATTTTTATGAATGTGGAAATCAAGGTAATTAAGTGACATGCAAGGTTCTGTAATGAGGCAGGGTTGGCACATGGGCATTCTGGCCCAGGGTCCTCACCAGCATGCTGTGCTGCCTGTGACATGGGCCAGGAACCCAGTGCAGAAGAGAGAAGAGAAAACGTATCGAAGAGCAGATAATGGAATTACTGAAATAAAAACTAAAAGTAAGTAGAAGTGATCAAAAAAACAAGAAAGAAATTAATAAAATAGATGAGCCTCTAGGAAGGCTGATCAAGGGGCGTGGACCAGACATGAATAAACAGTTATTAAGAATTAAGACTATGGACTCTATCAAACAGACTGAGGGCTTCAGAGGGGAGGGGGGTGGGGGAATGGGATAGACTGGTGATGGGTAGTCAGGAGGGCACGTATTGCATGGTGCACTGGGTGTTATATGCAACTAATGAATCATCGAACTTTACATCAAAAACCAGGGATGTACTGTATGGTGACTAACATAATATTATAAAAAAATTATTATAAGAAAAAAAAAGAATTAAGAACGGGGACATAACTAAGGCTGCTTGGAGTTTGTCTGGTACCATCACCATGCTTCCTTTGAGCTGATGCAGTCCCGTGAATGAGTGTACAAATGAACAAATAGCCTTGAGCCAGGATACACATGTCGGTGAATGGAAAGCAGCTCAATGTTCAGTCCACTCACCGCCTCGTCTGGGAACTTGTGTGTAGTGAATAACCTGCTCTCTGTGGACATAATTAGAGATACAGTAGAGATGGTTTAAAAATCATGAAAATACTGTGAACTATCATAACTGCTTATTTGTTGAAAATTTAAAAGATTGAAACATGTTCTATGGCCTTCAGTGATGACAGACTTGCAGAACACCAGCTGGTGGGAAGATCTGATCTAGTGGAAGAGTTTTCCTTGATGTACGAATGCCACAAATGGCTTTCAAACAAACATTTAGAATTTTCAAATACCAGCTCTGAAGCAAAGCAATATGTGCTTTTTCCTTTCCTTTTCTTTTTAATCAGTGTGTTACACCCAAATAATGCTGGAAGGCCTGTGTGAAAGAAAGGCAATGTCGTGAGCCCTTTTCAGACCTTATCCCCATCCTGGAAGCAGCCACTTTTAGTTCTGGGGTGTTTCTTCTGGCTTGGTGGTTTCATGTATTTTTCCGTATTGTCTAGCTTTTTAGCCATGCCACGTTATACCTGGTTCTCATGATGGCCATTGTGGCCAGAAATGGACATCAGGCCTATGTTAACAAAATGACAGGGCACTGGGTCCCCATTCTCTTACCCTCCCTGTTACAGCATGGATCTGTTGGTAATGCCACCCAGCAGTTGCAAGTGTTTATCTTGCTTGTTCTCAGGTAGTAAAAGTATTCATTAAATGATTTTGAATTAGTTTTATCACCTGAAGAATAACATAGATCAAAGGCTGGCAGACTTTTTCTCTACAGACCAAATAGTAAATATATTAGGCTCTATGGGCTTTCCAGTCTGTGTCGTGACAACTCAGGTACGTAGCTTTGAAGCTGTCATGGAAGGAAACCAGCCACAGACCATAGATAAACGAGTGAGCGTGACTCTGTTCCAGTACAGCCGTCTGGACACTAAAATGAGAATTGCATATAATTTTTATTCGTCATGGAGTATATTATTCTTTTGATTTTTCCCTCAACCATTTAATAGTGTAAAAACCACTCTTAGCTTGTGGGTCAAACAAACACGGGAAGCAGGCTGGATATGGCCTGTGGGCCTTCGTGTGTTGATCTGTTGTAGATTCTTAAATAAGCCCGATGTTCTGTATTAATGGAGAAGCAAATATGGAAATCGCTCATCTTTCTGTCTTGGGTACCCAAAGTGGGAAACCATGGTGTCCCTTGGCATGCTCAAGGAACAGGAGAAGAGGAACAGAGCTGGGCGTGTGATGGGTTGGCGATGGGAGTAGAATTAGTCTGTCCGAGGCACCAGTTTGTTAGTCCCGTCTAGCAGGCATCATTGGTTTTCGCCCCTGTACCAGCTCCTGTAGATACCAGGCAGTGCCTACTTTGGTCTTTGGCCTGGAAAGTGGCAAAGACTGATAATTGTAAATAGACAAGTAGTTACTGGAAAGATTATGGTCCAGCAATACAAACATGCCTAAAATTATTTAGGAAGGAAAATAGACAGTAAATTTACAAAAACCGTGAACAGCTAGAGAAAAAGTAAATTTGAGGAAGGCCATGGTATTTGAATTTTGAAGGCCTTACGTAGTGCGGTAAGGTGCCTGGCCTTTACCCCGCTGTCTAGGGCAGCGTTTCTCAGACTGAGCGATAGCATCAGAGTGGTTGTTTTGCTCTGTTTTGTTTTTGGATTTTCTAGCCCATCATGAACTAATAGTTTTGTAAAACACAATAAAAATTACGGAAAAATGAAAGATATTCTGAAATTTAGGTCCAAATTTTCATTTAGATTGAACCAACATAAAATTACTCTTGAAGATTGCTGTAAAAGTTTATAAACACTCAGTTTTTGTACTTAACTCCTCATGGACTGATAACAAATGTAATATGGCTGGTAATTCTCAGACTGGCACTGGTCTCTGGGCCATACTTTGGAAGGTACTGCTCTCTCCTGAGTAATATGGGGTCCCTGCAAATTTTTCAGCAAAGAATGACATAATTACATTCACGTTTAGCATAATGAATTTTTTGTCAGTATGAGTGACAGTTATGTTCAGGCTGGAAGGATGGAAACCAAGGAACCCTGGAGTCTAGCTCGAAATGGAGGAGAAAGTGAAGTTGACTTTCTTTATGCTGATTACTGTGTAGAGAATAATTCACTCAACAGGCTGTACAATTCTTGTAGGCAGGGGCTGTATTTCTTTTAGTAACTACGTAAGGTAGGTACTTTTTAGAATACTTAATGGATAAATGGGTCAGAGAGAGGTAAGGCAGAACCAGGAAAGAGTAGAGTATTTAGAAAACTGGAATAAGAAGAGTTTCAGGCTGAGAAGTAATAAACAGAATCAAATACTTTGAAATCAAGGAAGATGATAATTGCTAAGTATGTATTAGATTTAGTAATTTGAAAGTCCTTAGGGAGATCAGCTTTAGCAATCTGATGAACTTAGATAAAAAATAATGTGATGGGGGTGCCTGGGTGGCACAGCGGTTAAGCGTCTGCCTTCGGCTCAGGGCGTGATCCCGGCGTTATGGGATCGAGCTCCACATCAGGCTCTTCTGCTATGAGCCTGCTTCTTCCTCTCCCACTCCCCCTGCTTGTGTTCCCTCTCTCGCTGGCTGTCTCTATCTCTGTCAAATAAATAAAATCTTAAAAAAAAAAAATAATGTGATGCCCATCTCTCTTACCCAGTAAGAGAATGACGAGAGATATCCTTTAAAATAGACACATCATTAATTAATGTTAACTAATTGAAGAAGAAAAGTAGTGATAATAACTTCACTATCTACTTAGTATTGTATGTGAATGTAAGATCAATAATTGATATGTTTTTTTTCTTCCATCTTAACAGGCAAACTAAATCTCTATTAAATGGAATTGAAATTGATTTTTAATAATTGGTTCTGATTTGAGAAAAAAATTGAAGTGTGAATAATTTGCTTGGACTTGTTTCAAACTGCTTTTTAATAAAGTAGATATCTAATATTTTTTATGTGATTCTTTGTTAGAACCTTTCCAGTAACATTCATTTCCTCATAGAATAAAGTTCAATCTTATTCTGTACCGTACCAGGCATGTATTTGGCCAGTGGTTTGTAGGAAAAAGATTATGGGTTGAAAGCAAGTGGGATACAACTTCTGAAGAGTCAGAGAGTGGAAAGCATTTTAGGGCTATTAATGGAAAGAATCGACGTTGCGCGGAGCATCATTATAGCAGCTAATTTAGCAAGTTTGTTATGTCGTTTTGTTGTTTTATTTCTTTTTCTTCTTCTTTTTTTTAGAGCATGCGTGCGCTTGAGCCGGGGTGAGGAGGGTGTAGGGGAGGGGCAGAGGGAGAGAGAGAATCTTAAGCAAGCTCTGCACCCAGCATGGAGCCTGACTCCGGACTCTATCTCATGACCCTGAGATCATGACCTGAGCTGACACTTAATCCGGAGTCAGACACTTAACCCACTGAGCTACCCAGGCACCCCTCGTTGCTTTATTTCTTTTAATCAGGTTTTAGTGGCATCTTTAATTTGAGGAAACATGCTTTAAACATGACATCTTCATAAATTATGGGCACTTCCATACAATGCCTGTATGAATATTGGTATTTAGTCATCTTTTAATATCGTCTAGATGGAAATGTTATTTGAAGTTTGTTTCTGTGATTGCTTTTTTTAAAAAAAATAATAAAATGAACTTTGAATCCACCCCCCCTCACTTTTCTCTGAAAAGATCATGATCATTTATAGTGGGTAATGAAATTCCAGGAGACTGAAGACAGTCTATAGTTACATGTGAAAGCTAGAGTCATTTTTATGCTTTTTTTTTT